>NC_063217.1:36810263-37119729 GCF_020740725.1 Corvus hawaiiensis
AGAAGGAGCTTCAGACACTTTAAAACCTGCCGATGGAGTTACCAAAATGACCCTATTAAGACTGGTGGAAAGCAGACATGCTAAACCATGGCAAAATGAAAGTCACCAGTTTCTTATCTTCGCATTTTCAATGCTTCATTGTCTAGAGCAAGCTAAATGTTCTGTAGAGAGGAGTTCCACTATGTTTCTCTCAGGCTACCTCTAAATACATCAGCAAATATTAACTGTAGAAGAAACACTGATCCTTAACTGTTTAAGTGCACATTTTCTATGAAATGTTAATTATGAAACAGTTATACAGCTGCCAAGTATATCTTAGGAAGGTATTCTCCTTTTTCATTGTTAGATAAAAAACAAGAAGTTGTATTCTTCAAAGCAAAATCACTATAATGAGGAAAAGAAAATTTATGACAGAAACCTTCCCCTATATGCAAGAGAGAAGTTACTTCTGCAGAATTAAATAGTAATCCTGTTTCATCCTTAAATCTTTTCAGCAGTCTTGTGTTCCTAATACGAATAGAGGATAATTCCTCAGACTCTTAGTTTTATATTTTTCAAACAAGTACTTAAAAATCACTTCACATATCCTACTTGGGCTACTGTTCCTTTTGACATTTTAACTCAGTTCCAGCCTTACTTTTTCTAAAGCAGTTCTTGTTACTCAATATAAACTAGGACTTCATATGCTACCTATTGCCCAAGTAGCTAGGATTTTTTTCAGTGGGTTTCATACTCTGACAATGACTCCTCTCTTATTTACAATGCATACGGAATGTATTTTGAGATTAAAGCAGAACATTTGCATGCCCTGTACTTCAAAGGTCTAATACAGCAATCCTTGTTCAAGGAGCAATTTTTATTCTCCCTACCCATGGTAGTTGGATCTCTACAAAAGTTTCACAATGACACATCTTGATTGTTTTATCAGGGAGAAAAAAATAAATCTTTGGGTTAAGAAATTCTTACCATGTCATTACTGCCATATATTTTCTTGCTAGTAGTTCTAGGGCATAATGTGTTGCTTGTGCTGCACTTTCTCCTAAGACAGTACCCACACTGATTGCCAACTCCAGTTCATTTCCACGAATCAGATTTGCCATCGCAAGCTTGCTCAATGAAAAAATATCATTAAGGGACATAAGCATTTTGGGGCATTCACCATGTTAAGCATATCACATTCACTTATGAGACTTTTTACAGAAGGACAAAATATGCAATAATTAAACTCAATTATATATACTTGGGGGTCTCTTGAATGAGTAAATAATTGTGCACCACGTGTTAGTAATTTTTTAAATAACTAAATAGACTTCCTTTAGCAGAATCTTCCTTTATTCAACTGAAGAGATCACATAAATACGATGCCTAAAATGCATGATAGGAATTCCATCTAATCTTAAGGACACTAGAATTCAGAGTGTATATTTCCCCTCTCTTTCAATGAAATGAGACTCAGAACACCAAGAAAATGAGAAGGATTGTCCTGTTCTTACTCTCTCTCAGCCACCAGAGTTACTGATAGGCATAGCAGAATGTCAGACCCTAAGAACTACACAACAACTTGAAATATGCCTATTTAGAAATACAGGCATTAACTGATTCTCAATTTCTCTCAGAACAGCTAATTGAGATGGAATTATACTTATTTGGGGGATAGAGGAGGAAAAACTTGTTAAGTCAGCAACAAAATCCAGAGAGACTGAGGGAAAGAAACAATTTGTAAAGCTACAAACAAATTAAAAAATGTAATGAAATGTTTCCTACATGTCAGTTCTATTTTTGTACTGAGGGTTGGGGGGTTTTTTCCTATTTACTTCTTCATTTAGACTGTAAATTCTTTAAGGCAGAAATTGCATCTTCTTTAGCAAAATAACTTCCAGTTCTGAATGGGTATTTTGAGTCACCATAAACAGTAACACTTAGATGTATACATCTAAGGTACTTAAGTATATTATCTAATATAACAAGATACTGTAAATACAATTCAAGATCATGCTACCTTCTGTACATGAAAGAAACCTTGAATTTAATAGAATCAAGGGAGTTTTGCTACTAAATTTAATACTATAAGGATCTAACTCTGCATAAATATAAACAAATCAAATACCAAATACCATTTTAGAATGTGACACATAAATTTTAAAACACATGTGAAGATGTAAAAAGAAAGTCAATGTTGGCTTTTTCATTGTTAAATTAAAAAAAATTACCTCTATATTTTCAACAGCCAGATGACAACATGCTGCAAGCACTGCACGGCCATCCTGGAAATACAAATCTGCCAGTTCTTTACTGACCCTCTGCAGGAGACTGCAAGAACAAAAAAATTAATTCTGCAAGGTCACTAATGTTGGAGTCTTGCCTTGGGTCTTAATTTATGTGAAATTCACCACACTTGCTTCTGTACCCTAAAAGTTGCTATATTTGACTCACAGATAATGGCACTACTAGCTTGAAAAATGCAATCTGTTTGAGCTTCATCCACTACTTTTGTTGGTACATACTGAGGTGGGTCAGTTTCCCAAAGTCTACATCAGTACAGAAATGTCTCTTCAGACTGACAGAAGAAAAATTAAATATTTGGATATCCAAACTGTACCTGTAAACTCTGAACCATTATTTCTCTAATTCCTCAAAAACTGCTCATGTAAATGAAGTAACTACACAGCCTCTAAACTCCTTTTTTTACTACACCTATAACTGGATAATGTAATTCAGGTTTTGGAGCGCTGTTCTAGACAAGGAGAGCTGCATATTTGGGGTTTTTTTATGGGCATGGACAATGAGAGTCATAGAATCACAAAATGGCTTGTGTTGGAAGGTACCTTAAAGGTCATTCTGTTCCAAGCCCCCTGCCATGGGCAGGGACACCTTCCCCCAGACCAGGTTGCACAGAGCCCCATCTAACCTGGCCTTGCACACTTCCAGGTTTGGAGCATCCTCAGCTTCTCTGGGCAACCTGTGCCAGTGCCTCACCACTCTCACAGTAAAGAATTTTTTCCTAATATCCAATCTAAACCTACTCTCTCAGTTTGATTTTTATTTAACATTATCAGAACCTTCATTGATGACAAACAGCAAAGCTTCAGGAAGAGATTATGTGTAATAATAGGGGATCACAGATACTTGTTAATGCTAAAACTTACTCTACTTACCAAAGGTTCTAAGGTAATATGCTATATATTTAAGTGCACAGGAATGCATCTTAAATATCAAGCAAGTGAAAAGGACATTTATAATTATAATACATACATATGAAAAATCCATTTTGTGCCAGGAGACAGAATAGGGAAATTAATGTAGCAACAAGTAGTTAGTAACTCTATTAACTAAGTACTAGAAGATGCAATATTTTGTTGAACTCTAAATTGCTGATGCCAAATTAAACCATTTTGCTTTATCTCCCTTAATGACTTTGCACTAAGATGAGGTTTTACATATAAACTAGAACAACTTACTCATTATAATCATCTGTATTGTTTCCACCAGAATTTGAAGTTCTGCTTGTTGTGGAGAGTGGTAACATCTGTATATTTCCTTCACAAGCTGCCTGGAAGTGAATAAAATATAGATAAATTAATGCACAATTCAAACTGAAGATGAAATGAAATTTTTCAGTAACAACAAAAATAATCTAAGATTTATAAAAATCTTTCTAAAGCCCAGTTATAACAAAGAAAATGTTTGAATGTTTAAACCAATGAACTCATTCATAGCTAAATCTTAGCCTTGTTTTATCCAGACATACAAGAATTCTACCGAAGCAAATACTTCTTCCTTCCTATGCATTTGTGCAGGATTTTTCAGCATTTGTATATAATGGATGGTGAAGGCTACAACCTTGATTTTTACACCCCAATGAGCAAACAGCTCTGAGGGAAGGATGAAGTCCATAGACTTCCATACTTCTCAGCAGGTATACCAGAAAATCTGGGAAGGTTTGGCATATAGTGGCTTAAGGTGAACTTTCCTTCGTATCTGGTAATAATTTATTTCTAACATTAAATACAAAGAGGTCAGTGTGGGTTAAAATGAAATCAGTTGACAAGGCGGTGTTTGGTCAAGGGTTGGACTCAATGATCTCAGGGGTATTTTCCAACCTAATTGATTCTATGAATTTTTGAAAATTCTTTCACATGGTTTAAGATGTAGCTAGGATAACACCATTAAACCTCAGGGCTCAGTTAAAAGGGAAAGTAATTCCTGGTATTTTGTTGCTTATTATTATCTTATTAAACCTTTGAGACAAAGATTATTCTATGAAGTGTAATATCTCTCTGCAATACCTCTCTTACATGAAAAATTAAGATCTTTCTGAAGCTTTAACTTGCTTTAAAGTTCAAACATTATAGCTTGTTAAATCTGTGTCAAAGTTACATTCTGTACCTTATTCAGCTATTTAGCTAAAACATACAGATAGATGATTTCTCAGCAGAAATTCAAGAGAAATGAAATCCTACATGACTTTGATGTTAAGGAGACTGACTATTGAAAATCAGGTTGCATTTCAATTGAAACTGAATACATCAGTTTTCATTATGATCATTTGCAGTTTAGAAGAATAAGGCTTAAAATCTGTAAACATGAGTTACCTCCTTATGATTTCTGCATAAAAATTGGTCAATACCACATGGAAGTAAAGACTTGGGCATCATTATTCAGCTATTTTGCTAAAGTGAAAAGAGCTAGCCTTTTAAATTATGTCATATTCTGAGTTACAAGCTAAGAGCTAAATACATCTTCCACACTGATATATATGTAGTAATACCTGTGCAACAAGTAGAGCCTCTTTAAGCTGACCTCTTGAAGTAAAGAAAGAAACCAGTTTCCTCACATCGCCAATAGCTATACAGTATGGGATGACATCATCATTTTCTTCCTGAATTAACTGATCAGCTCTCCTAATTAAACAAATGAATAAATAAACAAGAAATATCTACATATATGAACAATCACCAAACTTATCTATATGGTTTAGGTGTTAGATGAAGCTGTTTAAAGTTCACTGAAAACCATCTGCCTTTCCAGACTTGCAAAACGTGAATACTGCACTAAAGAGTTTATGAAGTTGCAGTTTATGTTCAACCTTTGCTTCTTGTACACAAAGTTATTGTTGAAATCCTCCCCAGCTCCATCCCAAAGCTTACTGAACAAAAAGAAACATCACTAGCATGCTGTAACAAAAGAAAACTATAACTGATATTACTATCCGTCCTTCCCACTTGTCTGTGTCCTTTTATGGACTGAAGCTACAATGTGCCATAATATTTTTATTAGCTTACCTTTGCATTAACTTCCTCCAATATTTCATTGATACACCAGGTGCAACTGAGAGAGCTTTGTCCCACTAGAAGAAAGAAGCAATGCATTTAACACGATAATTTTAATTTGAGAAACAGCCATATTTTGAACTAGTGTAATTTTTCTTCCATTAAAAATAGATTTCTCAAAAGTTAAATAAGGAATGAGCTATGCTTTAGACTGCATATGTTAAAAATAATTGGAACAAGATTACTGATTTGGGGACTAGTGACCCATTTATTGCCTCCCCATCTTTGCTAGGGTAGCTGCAAATATGCAAATATGAAGGTTTTCAGAAACCTTCATATTTTATTATTCTTCAATAGTGTTCTGATATTTTACCTCTCCAAGTTCTACCATTAGCTCACAATATCGCTGAATTTGTCCTAATCTTAAATGTATTTCTGCAGCTTCTTTGAGTCTTTCTTCTTTGCTTGGTGCACCAATACCACCTCCAAACTTAGACATCTTTACTGTTGTCAGTTCTTGGGCCTTGGACTGAGGAAAAAAAAAAAAGATTAAGAAGTTTTCTGTGATGAAAACAAGTTTTCCTAAGAATGGACTATTGCCAGATATTACAGTGGAATATAAAGATTATAATTTAAGAAAAAAATTCTTTAGAGAAAAGGCTAATTGAAAGAGATTTCAATGAGATTACAGTGAACTATATTTATGATGTTAAAGTAACTGTGTTTGTGGTTTTTTGTACACATACATTTTCCTTGATTCTCTTCCTTTATTAGCTTAGGGTTGTTTTTTTTTTTAAATTCTCATATATAATAGTAATTCACCCAGATGTGCCTCATAAAAATCTTGATATTTTGAAACTGAAAAAGAAATATTTATGAACATATGCCATACTGAGCTGGAAATTGTATCTATTACTATTACAATGACGTCCACATAAAGAAATAACAAAGACAGTAGGCTTAACTGGTAGACAATAGGCTCTGTGGTCTGATCTGTCATGTCCCATTAACCATATGGCCAAGAAATTACTTATATTCCCAACTACTGCAATTTTTATATTAGTTGGGGAGATAAGACTAAATTTCTTCATCTGTCAGAGTTTGAGAAACAAGCTGCAACAGAATTATACTTAACAGAAAAAATAAGCAAAGGGAGCTTTTCAAGAATTCTCAGTTGGATTCTATCATCAATGCACAATGGTGGCATTTGGCTATTCATGACTTTGCAGTACCCTATATTGAAGATGGAGAATGAATTTTGAACATTCTTCACCAAAGTAAACTGCCATGTAGACCAATGGCAGCTCACAAGGATCTGGGGTTTTTTTAAACAAACTACATTAATTTTTTTCTTCAGCACTTCTATATTTTTTACATTTTCCTGCTGAAGGCTCCAATGCATCCTCTCTGTTTCCTAAAAACAGAAAAAAGACAGTTGCTCTACATCCTTACTTCATCCTGAAATGTCTAGGTGCTGCAGTGCCATTATTCAGTTTCCTAAGGAAAAGAGAGTATTAGCAGTCCTTAACAAGCAATCAGCATTACCCTACCCCCTACTTTCTCTTAAAGGTCTCAAACAAGACTCTGAGTCAGTAAGAAGGGGGGAAAATGCTTTTAATTAATGTGAACACTTCATCTAGGTCCACAGAATGACCAGCACTTACTGTAGTTACTCTAGATCAATGGGGCTATAAATGCATGAAATCATGTTGCAGGGATAAACAGACTTCTTGCACTGCACAAGTCAAGATTTAATGTCTTCTCAGGCTAACTGGCTGAGAAAACTGTTGTTTTTGACACATGGACACACAAACAGAACTCCATAGGATTAGCAGAACAGCTGCTATTATTACAGTTAACAATACTAATCATCTTTAATCACTTGAGAGTCATAAGGAATGTAGGACACGCCTAAAGAGCCTGTGATTTTGCAAAATAGCATGTAACAGTAAACAACATGTGATACCTGGCAAGTATTAGCCCGGGGGCTGGCAAGAGCATTCCCTTGATCCATACCAGCAGATAATCTTTCCTCTATTTACAGTCCAGTCATTAAAGTATGGGATACTTTAGTATTCCTAAGAACTTCCTGACAGAATGATGAATCTGCATATTCTACACAAACTGTGTATCTGGTTGCATATTCATAAATGCAGCTACTAATAAATTTATGGCCTAGTACTTAAATTTCCTATTCTCATCCAAGTCACTCTTAAGCTGCATATTCATATAAATGACAGGTTCTTGCTTACCCATTCCTTCTTCCAGAGACCTGCAGAACATATTTCTGCTGACTTTCCTTCATTTTCAGACATGAATTCCTGTCTGTACATCTGAACATAGCTACACACTTCATGTTTATACAATCAAATAATCTGAATTTACCAAACATAAAAGTACAGTGTATATAACAGGCAAGACAAACTTGCTTCATAGCTGAAACGGTAGTGATGATTGCTTTGCAATTTCTTTTAATTGTTTTGAAAAATGCTTTTCTAGTTAATAACTGTAACCTAGCATTTTAACACTGAGTATGCATGAAATCACACAGACAGCTACATACTATTGTAACGGAGTAGTATTGCAGTGAAGAACTAGTATTGCACAAATTTCTTTGGACTTGAAATTGCAACCTTTTGTAAAGCATTGAATGTTATTTTTAAATAGTGAAATACTACATGGACTAACAACCATTTTCACATATTGTTTGTGCTTCACTTACCATTCTAAATCTAATGAGGTGTTTCATATGCATAATTCCTTTGCAGTAGTTTTGTGGAAGCAAACTGTCATCCTGTCCTTTTATTATAGCAACCAAATCCCATAAATTTTTGCTGCCTCCTGGAGGCTAAAATTGTTAGAGAAGAAGAGTTATTACAGTAATGTTCAAGAGAGAAACTTGAACTTACAAAGACATTAGAAAACATTTGTCAGTCAACTCCAAGAAATACAGTTTCAGATAATTTCAATATTAGAACTTTTATTATGAAAACATGAATTAGTTCAAGATACTACAAGTTCTTCAGTCTTCTTGCAGGCAGTAAAGATACAGTAAGATCCATGAACCTATTAGGTTATGGTTAGACATAGCTGAGGGCTTGCCATTAGAGTTTTCCCTTTTGCTTTCAAAGAAATACAAGCTATCTTGTGTCTACTGCTGGCACAAACCAACAGTCAGTTGCTGGCATGCAGGAGCTGACCCAGCACTTGTTTCCCACTTTCTGTAAAGCAAAGACATGGGCCAGGTAGAAAAGAGCTTCAAGGCTTGACTGCCACAAGCTGGTTTACTATCTTAATATTAAATCTTAAAACAGACACATATAGTAGAACTGTAATAATTTTTTAAAATAAATTTCAAGCATTTCTATTGGTCTAGCCTTTGAATCAATCCTTCTGTAGAAACAGGACAACAGTTTAACATTGAATGAGGTCTAGAAGAGAGTGAGTATTTAAAAGCTTAAAAAAAATCATTAAACCTTTGACCTAAAGAAGCTTCTCTAAGAAAAACAGGTTCACAAGTTTAGAAGTCAAATTATTTCTGAGCTGATAAAAAGCATAAAATCCTACTAGGGAAATCTCTCCCCACCCCATGCCCACCCCCTCCCCTTGCCCCCTCTGGCCTCCCCCCCCCCCCCCCAAAAAAAAAGGACTACTCTCTCTTTTTTTTGTCCATTAAAACTCTTATTAGACTCCTCATAGTTTAGCACAATACCTCATTTTCTGGACTCAAAAAGCACTGAGCATACCTGATCAAAAAAGCTTTTGTTCTTGGAAAATTCTAATATTCTTATAACAGTTTTACTCTCAAATCAACATGGGAAATCAAAATTTATAACTTCTGTAAGATAAGGAATTCCATAAATATATTTTTAACAAAAGAGAAAATGTCTAAGTTTGAAATCAAGAAAGATTGTTTCAGCATTTCTAAGTCATATACTTAAATTTAGCCAGAACTCAAAATAAATACTTTGAATGAACTAGGTCTTTTTAGATCAGTGTTTTGACTTAAATTACAACAGTGTTTGACATGAGCTCCAGTAGTAGTAGAACCTGTAGTTCCAGGTGATTTTGTCCTTGTTCTACCTCAAGTGCAGCTCCTATGCAGGTAAGCACTCACAGGAACCCATATTTTTAACTCATTTGCACTGAGAGGCTGCAGCAATTTATAGAAAATATTACTGTGCAATGGAGAAAAGGCAATAGATGGATACTGAGGTATGCCGGATCCGGATCTACAGTTCCTAGAACATAAAGAGCAATTTGGGCGCAGACACTTGGGCAGTTCAAATCTTACCAGTAATGAAGGTGTTCTTTTGATTAATTAAAAATTAAAAAGCTCTAATGCACTTTGATTAAACACATATTTTCATTTTCTTCAATAGCAAATTGCTGTCAAATTAACCTTTCCTATAGAAAATGATATTATTTCACTAATTTAAGTTTGCAAAAAATTGGTTTGTTTTTTGCAAAGTTAAATTAGTGAGATTTGTTTTTCACAAGTGACAGACAATTCAATCACAGACATTTTTATATGCAGACCTATAGACCTTAAGTTCTATAAGAAATAGAACTGATTTCTGCCTATTTTCTAAGATCCCTTCAAAAAAGAGAAAAAAAATGGTGGAGAAGAAAGAAATCTCAGTTTTGGAGATTGACTTCAGAAGAGAAAGTGATGCACACTGACAACATCCTTAAGTTTGCAGAATACTTACTGAAAAATATTCTGAAAACCACCGTAGTTTTTTTCCCCGAGGATTTCCTGACAATTTTTCCAATTCTTGTTTCATATCCCTGGAAACTTTACCACATAGCAAAGGAGGAGTGCCAGGCTCCACGGCGCGATCTAACACACACAAAGAGTTATACATGAAATTAAAATAAAAAACAACCAAAGGAATAAGAGCAGTAACATAAAGAAAATGAAAACAATGGTTTATACAATTTGCTTACCTGGATTGCCGATAATATCATCCCAACATCTATCGGTTATGATATTTATTTGTAGAGGGTTTATAAGAGGCGTCAATGACCAGAGTCTCACAGTGGAATCACGAGAGCAGGATGCCATAGTAAATGGACGACTAGGATGACATGTTAATCCTAGTAGAAAGGATATTTAAAAATGTAGTCAAGTAAGTTTATCTAATAACCTGTTTGATTAAATTACTGGATAAATTTTAAAACAGGATTTTTATTGGAATCATTTCAATACAGAAATAAAACAAAATTTAAAAAATATTACCATATACATCTGCACCATGATCATAAATTGTGTCCAAACATGTTCCATCTCTTGTATCCCAGACTCGAATTGTATAGTCCCAGCTGCCAGATATTAGAAGGTAAGGAATTTCAGGATTCCACATAAGTCCCCGTACTGGAGCTGTATGTCCACTAAGAACATTTATACAAGCATCTTGTGTATAATCCCATATCCGAACAGTACTGAAACATGATAAGAGATCAATCTCCATCAGATCACCTATTGAAATATAATTATCTCTCTACTTCAGCAATATTTTAAGCTTCAAATTTATCAGAATATTTATTTACTTCACATCAGGGCTCAAAGATTGCAGTGAAAGGGGCTAAATCTAGCTGGTGACCAGTCGCCAGAATGCTCCTCAGTGTTCAATCCTAGGGCAAGTCCCATTCAATGTATTTTATTGACAAGAAGTTTGCTATCAGGTTGCTTCCTGTCATGAATCACTACACCATGAACTAATAGATTTTGCTTCAAGCATACACCTCTAATGAATGCTAATGTGGAAAGCAATACAAGCCAATACTCCAAACTTTACAAAATATTCTTTACAAAAATATCTTCTATACTCTGCAGGGAAGTGGCTTTGAATCACAGAAAAATGCTTCCTCCTGCTCACATGGACTTATGTGCTCTCCCTCAAAAGCAATGTCATCAAACCAACAAAACAGAAGTATCTAATACTCATTAAAATTCTCTGCAGATCCTACTTAAGCATACTTTTGAAAAATATCAAATAAGAGCAGGTCTTGCACCTGTTTCTTTAGACGTAATGTAAACATGTGGTATCCTTCTTGTGTTATTTGTTGCAGTAATAGTATCAGGCATTGACCCTACTCTTGGGAAAGGATTTGGAAACTTGCCCAACTACAGCAGTTGTGACAATTTTAGATAATGATCCTGCTGCCCAAATACTACATAAAGCTAAGAATAAAGCTAAAGCCTGAATCTGAACAAGGCAGAGATTTAGATTATTAAGTATTCACAACACCATTACAAGTAAAGATCTTAAGTTTCTCCAATATTCCTGCTTGAGGTTTAAGTTTTCTAATTGTTCAGAAATACTAACCCGTCATCAGAGCCACTGCAGAGGATTCCTTCTCTGAGAGGAGACCACCGTACATGAAACACCTTTGCAGTATGCCCAGTAAAAACTTTCAGTGGTTGATCAGAGCTGGTTGCCAAGTAGTAAACACGAACGTTTTTATCCTCACAACCAGTAGCTATCATATCTCTGCAAAATAAAAACAGCAAAATCACAGAGATGGCCAATGTCTTTTTAAATTAAAAAAAAAAAAAAAAGTGCAATTTTCAACTATGTTTTTAAAAAATAGCATATTTTTGCTTCTCCTTCATCTCTTCAAGATGTAGCTATTGATAATCCAATTAAATAAACTAAATCAGAAAAAAACCTGATAAAGATCCATTAGTTGCAATGGGGAATAGTATTTGCACTGCAGTATGACCATGCACCCAATACACAACTATTAATAGACTGAATTATTATATAACTTTTTTTTTTGACACAAAGTTCTCATGTCATTTTTAGGAATTATCTACAAAATTTACATATAATCATAATGTATTTACTTGTCTGCTACATCTTCACCTTAGCAGCCATTCCAAGGACACCAGTCTAAAACCCTCATTCCTGGTTTTGAATGTCTGTTTTTTTCTCCTACCCATTATATATTCAGCTAGATAATTTTTTTTCTCTCATCAATATTAAATGATCCTCCTTTGAAAATTAAGGAAGTTCATGGTGGTCAATGAAATATACTACTGGGAATAGAGAGCTGCTATAGGCGTATCCTACTGTGGAACAGATAACTTCAGTGTTTCACTATCACAGTGAATATCACATTCTAGATAACTTTGTGTTACTTTGCTGGTAATCAATTTAAATAGTAAATATTGTCAATTCTTTGGGTTAATTTTTACTTACTTGTTGTTTTGACTCCAGTCACAGCCAAACACTGCAGCTGGGTGTTTGTACTTGTGAAGAACATTGCCATCAATGGTTCGAATAATACTGAAACCAATTACAATGTATTATTATAAGCAAAAATACATTCTGAGTAGGCTATCCAAAATTAAGTTTTATTCTGTGCAAATAAGCCAGATAGCAAAAAGATATACACAAAGAATAGGAGAAATAGCCACAAATAATATCAGCCCCTCAATTACAACATCTAACTGGATGTTGATTGTACAACATCTAACTCTACTTCATTTTCTATGTTTCTTCAGAGTGGCTTTAAAGATATTCACCATAGTACCTCTATTGTGAAAGGATCCCCATAGCCCAAAATCAAAGTTTTAGTCATGGCTTTAAGGTACAAATAGATCTTTAGGAATTTAAAAAAAAAAAGAAGCTGATTGTTTTCTAAAATTTCTGCTCATTATGTTTGAGCTGGAATGACACAGGTAGCAGAGGAAACTAATGAAGAAGGATTTTTAAAATGTACTGAAACACAATATATGCAAAATTGGTCTCAATAGATATTCATGTGTTTTTAGAAATGAGTTATTATACTCCTGAGATAGTACACTTGTAATTACTTCATTCTAAAATAGTACTTTTTAGTCCTTGAAACAAAAAACTAAAAAACTAAAAAAAAAAATTAAAAATTAAGACAAGCAAATTGGATGGCTTTTGAAAAGTGTCCTCTACAGATAAGAAACATAGGAAGATATTCTGGTCCAAATAAAAATCAGTACTTAGTTTTACTATTAGAGTGTCTTAGACACTATTCCTTTGAAAACATTCCTTTTTTTTTTTTCTTAAAATCATGAAAAACATACCCTAACAAGTACAGAAGACTAATATAATTCAAGTTTTGTCCAGTAAGAAAAGTTTTATAATTAATTACTGAGAGTACCGTCAAAATTTATGGACTTGAGAAGTGCATTTAGCAATTTTTTTTTCTTCCAATAACACTCACCAAAATCCATCACTGCTGCAGGTTGCTATTCTTTTGGAATCTTTATGACTCCAGGCAATGCAGAAGATTCCATTCTTTCCATGCTTCAAAAAATGCAAAATACCTATCAATAAGAAATAATTCACCCCTTTTTCTCTCATCTATTGACTCATCTTTTTTACTTTATTCCCCTATGGGCTGCAGACCTTTTCTCCCAGTACAGTATACTGTACAAAACCACATTATAATGAGTACCCAATACAATTGGATGTTTGAGAATCCAAGTCCAAAATATCGGGAATATGGAGATAGGTAGTTGTCCTGGGGTGACTGTATGATACTGTATTCCCTATCATCTGCCCTATGCCAGACAGGAGTTCTGTGCCTTTAAAACTACTATGGGAGAGGGGAGAGAGCTGCTGGAATTCTTTCGGCAGTTTGTGTTCAAAACACAGATAAGCTCGCTGGCTTCTCCTGCCTGGCTGCTCCACTTCTGCAGCAGGGAAGGGTTACATTCCTTTTGCCCTTTAGCTAGTTTCTTGTTTGTTAGCTAAAGTACGGAGCCCTGGGACTTTGGCTTCTTCTTCTCTTCTGGACTGTTCAGCAACGCCAGAACATCATCCAGGAGGCTCTACACACCAGCCCAGAGGGGCCCATGCTGAACCCCAGCTCCGGAGAGGAGAGAGCCCCTCCCACAAAGGACTCTGAAACCTACCCAGGTTCTCTCCATAGCAAGAGGTTTTATTATTTAGCATTATTCTTTTTTCCATGCCTGCATGCTCTTTTGCTTGTTAAATAAATAACTTTTTTTCACTTTCCTCTGAGGAAAATTCTTTCTGAAGAATCTTCGGGTGGGGGAGGGTGGCTGTAACCTGCTTTCTATCAGAGGACGTTCATTTCAGACATTCCTCCGAATTTATCTCAAACTGGGACAGTTGTAAAACTGCTGTAACCTTCAGGATCCAAGAGATAAAACTGGGTCAAGCTGAAGAATGAGCAATCCCTAACTATATAAACCTGAAGCTTAAATAAAGAACACTGTGGACAATCAAGAGGGACCTTTGGGCCTTGGGACGACTGGTAAAGTGATGTGAAGTACAAGTTGTGTTGTCTTCTGTCCTGCCAGTTGCAGGGAATGATGGGGCAAGAAACAGGAAGATCATGCAGATGAACATCCGGATTTGATACTGGTGTTACCAGCACAGTTTTGGGGGTTTTGATCATGGGTCAGTTTATACAACACCAAGCCTGCTGGCAACAAATGGGGTCCACCTGTCTCAAAGGAGAAAAAGGACCTTAGTTCATGAGTTCATAGGGCTCACTGAGAGACCTTTAAACTAGATTGGAAAGAGGCCAGGGCCAGGCTTGCCAGAGAGAAGGTGTAGGGAAGGAGAGAACAACAGAAACCACTCTAGTAGCTTAAGGAGGCTTAAGAGGCAATACCTGGAGCAAGCACAAGCAGCCAAAGACATAATCACTAGACAGGACTATGGGACATCCCTTTGCACCTCCACTGGGATGTGGACACAGTCAAATACTTCTATAAAGTGCCTGTACCCCAACACACACAGTATGGGGAGCAAACAGGATGAACTAGAGATCTATGTGCAGTCACAGGCCTTTGACCGCACTGTGAATACAAAGACACAGCGGGATAGCTCGAATGACTGGAATGCTGCCACGAAAGGCTACACACTGTTTCGAAAAGACAGATCAGGAAGTGACATTGGTGGAATTGCCCCCTCTGTGAGGCAACACTTAGGATGTATCAAGCTCTGTCTTGGGGTGGATGATGGGCAAGTCAAAAGCTTATGTTTTGGATAGTAGACACTGTTGTGGGTGTTTGCTATAGGCTGCCTGATAGGGAAAAAGAAGTGGATGAAGCCTTCTATAGCCAGGTAGAAGCAGCTCCAAAGTCACAGGCACTGCTTCTTGTGGGGCACTTTAATTACTCTGACATCTGCTGGAGAAGTAACACAGAGAAGCACAAACAGTCCAAGAGATTCCTGGAAAGTGTTAATGACATCTTCCTGTCACAGGTAGTGGAAGATCCCGCAAGGATCTTGTGCTGCTTGAACCTCATACTAACAAACAGGGAAAGCCTTGTGAGGGATGTGAAGGCTGGGGGCAACCTTGGCTGTAGTGACCATGAGACTGTGGAGTTCAGTATCAGGCAAGGTGGAAGCAGGGCAGCAGGTAAGATACAATCACAGACGTCGGCAGAGCTACCTTTAGTCTCTTCAGGGATTTTCTTTGAACAGTTCCATGGGAACATGCCTTGCAGGGAAGAAGGGTCCAAGAGAACCAGTGATATTCCCAGATCACTTCCTCCAGGCTCAAGAGCAATGCATCCTGATGAGCAAGAAATTGGGTAAAGGGGGCAAGAGATCTTTGCACACTGGAAGTGTGGACCAGATGAGTGGACAGTGAGGTGGGTTGAGAACTGGCTGAACAGCAGATCCCAGAAGGTTGCAATCAGTGGCACAGGATCTAGTTGGATGCCTGCCACTAATGGTGGCCCCCAAGGTTCAACACTGGGCCCAGAATTGTTTAGTTTGTTCATCAATGACTTGATGAAGGGGCAGATGCCTCCTCAGCAAGTTCAGTGATGACACAAAGCTGGGAGGAGTGCCCAATACCCCAGAGGGCTCTGCAGCCCTTCAGAGGCACCTTGGCAGGTTGGAGAGATGGGCAGAGAGGAACTAGCTGAAATTCAACAAAGGCAAATGCAGGGTCCTGGGGAGGAATAACCTCAGGCACCAGCACAGGCTGGGGACAACCTGCAGGGAAGCAGCTCTGTGGAGAAGGACCTGGGGGTCCTGGTGGACACCAAGCTGTCTATGAGGCAGCAATGCCCTTGTGACCAAGAAAGCCGACTGTGTCCTGGGGTACATTAGGAAGAGCATTCCAGCAGGTCAAGGAATGTCATCCTGCCCCTCTACTCAGCCCTGGTGAGGCCTCACCTGGACTGCTGTGTCCAGTTCTGGGCTCCCCAGTACAAGAGAGACATGGAGCTCCTGGAGAGTGTCCAATGGGGGGCAATAAAAATGATTTCTCTTACAAGAAAAGGCTGAGAGAGCTGGGCCTATTCAGTCTTGAGAATTCACAACAGAGAATTGATCATCAATGTCTGTCAGTATCTGAAGGGAGGGTGTCAAGAGGATGGATCCAGGCTCTGCTCAGTGGTGCTGAGCAATAAGAGGCAATGGGCAGAAACCGATGCATGGGAAGTTCCAACTGAACATGAAGAAGAACTCAATTGTGTATGTGGCCGAGCACTGGAACAGATTGTTCTGAGAGGTTGTGGAGTCTCCCTCTCTGGAGATACTCCAGAGCCATCTGGACACAATCCTGTGCAATGCATTCTAGGATGTCCCTGCTTGAGCAGGGAGGTTGGACCAGATGACCCACTGTGGTCCCTTCCAACCTTACTCATTCAGTGTTTCTGAATAAAGGTTAGTTACTTGTTGGAATAATGAAGTTAGTGGGCATGAAAAATTGTGGTATGAGAAGATTTAAGTGGGACCTGTATCAGATATTTAGTAGCACAAATGCAAATATCAGTGTCAGAATCCCAGAACTCCTGAAGGTTTCTGCTTGTACCTCTCCTCACTCCTTCACCTCTCTTCTCAAAGAGCATCCCTTGTACATTGATGCAGATCCTACAGTTAAATAATTATGTCTGTATAATCTGACGATCACAGCTATATACTAGGAATACACAAAATAGTGTAAAATACTACAGCATAGTATTACACAGCTCCTTCTGCCAATAAAAATTATGCTATTATATCAGGACTTAAAAATGCCTGGATAGATTTCAGCTAATCCAAGGCAAGCTGCTAAATGAGTCATACTGCTTAGTGTGCTGAGAAATGGACCTTTATTGATCTAGACTTTAGGGACTGAAAGTTTCTTCTGGCCCTTATGTTTGAAAATACAGAACACAGTTTTCCTTTTGAAGCTGAGTCTGTATGTCCATATATGTTTACACAGTTAAGAAGGAGTCAGCTATGCTTTTGCCATGCATCCCTACAGGACCAATTTTAAGATAATGGAGTCCATCTGGTGCTTCATCACTCTCATATCACAAATCAAGTCTGAGGGAGTAAAAATACTTCTGCCACACATGTAAACTGGCACACACATAATTCTATAGTTTTTTATACTACAGCACCTTTTAAAAACATATGAACTTTGGCCATCTCTAATTATGGACACTAGAGGGAATGACTACCTTACATTTCATATAGACAAAAAAAGAAGTAATCTCATCTTACCTCACTGAATCTGGTTATAATTTTGCCTTTTCGAACATCCCAGATAAAGCCGCCATTTCTGGATGTTCCACCTGCTATGCAGTTCAGATCTCCTTTAAAGAGAGATGTTTGTAAAATATTACAATAATTATATAATCACAATATTGTTTGACGGTGGTTCTACTTTAAATTAAAGAAATGTAAAATGAACAGAAAACATCAATGGCACATAGACATGAGTTTTCCATAGTTTAAGGCCAGCATTTGCTACTAAGTCACAAACACCAATTTCAATGAAAGCCTGACCTGTTTTTCTACATTCCTGCTTTGAGGAATGGTCAAATAAAAATTGTATTGCTGTAAAAGTATCTTACTGCCTGCTGAAAGTCTTGCATGTAAGAAATTAATGATCATGATGCATATGACTCAAACTGAGAGGTAATCTCAATGTTTCAAGCTTAAATTGTAGCAACTAGACCATTTTCCTTTAAAGTTCCCTGTGTAATAAGACAAATCATAAAAATGAGACAGAACATCTAAGAGTATTTTGTTTTCTTAATCTTGCACCATTACTGCATCTAAGACCGTCAAGAACGTACCTGAATCTGTAACCACACTCTACAGGGTGGAAAATCTGAGTACAAAACTCCACAGTGAGAACCTGAAAATTCAGTTCAGGTCTAATCCAAAAGTCACCAAATTCTCCTCACCACAGTGACTCTATCTTAATATAGCTATGCTTTTAATAAATAGCAGATTTATAGGAAAGTCTTGACTGTTATTTTATTCCAAGCTTCAGAGGCAGAAAAGACAATCCATGCAGGAGGAGTCTAACAAGGTAAATATATAAAATGAGAATAGACTCAGGTAGGAGAATGATGGGGGAGAAAAAAGAAAAAGTAGTAACCACTTTTTTCAAAGGTCTTCTGAGACCAAAAAAATGGTGGCATGCATTAGATTATATATTAGGAACAAAGTACAAGGCAGATAGGAACTGTCTGGGAGTAAGGTGAAAGAAGCAGCAAAAGTTCTGGCTGGGAGGGACAGGAGCTTTTGGACAGGATGGTAAGGAACAAAGTTGAAGCACGTGCTTCCAATTTACTTTTTTTTTAAAAAAAGCAAAACCAAAAAGCAACAACCCCACACCCCTCCTCCAGTAGACAAACCATTCATTCAATGTGAGATACAACTACAAATTGAATTTAAATTTCAAAGCTAAATAACCAAACATAAGCACCATATTTCATATTGCCATAATTGCCATATAGCAAGGTAAATTATTTCTGAAGAGCAACAAGGTCCAAGAGACTCTCTGAAATGAAAAAGTGCAAATTTATTTCATATGCAGACTACATTAAGCTTCCCGTCACAATATTTTTCTCCTGTCAGTTATTATTGAGGTCTCTTCCAGCTGGTGATTGTGTGATTCTATTTCTTAAGAGTTTAAAAGTGCAGGTGAGAACAGAGAGATGAATTACTTAGATTTTAAAGAAATGCATCTGCTGTCCAAAGAACTAAAACACAACAAGGAAGTCAACCTATTGTCAACTATTGACAACTATCAGAAGTGTTTTTTCAGGTACACCAAAGAGGGTTGCAGAACAGTTTTGAAAACAAAATTTCCTACTGACTCCAGTGATTTCTCTAAGAAAAAGCAGACGCTTTGCAGAAAAGACACTTCCTATTCTAATAGGGTAAAATCAGAGTTCTTCAGTGAGTAGACTCCTACACAAAAAATAAAAACTAAATACATATGTTCCATTATTTCAGCCCAAAATATAAACTGAATTCCTTTAAGTAACTGCTTCTCATGCAAAGCAAGTCATTTTGTCATTTGTGTAATGACATGTTAGCAATGTTCTGGAGATTTCCCTCCCTCCATTCTGAGTATGAAATACTTGGAGCATTACTCAGAAGGGTAAGCTTCAGCAAGGTCTGAAGCATTGAATTCTTCTGGTTTCACAGACAATTAAGTTTTATTTAAACCTTATATGATGCCCTTCTATATAAAACTAATACTTTTCTATGAGAAATTCTGCAGTCAATGCTAATTCAAAGAACATTTAGACATACAGCAAAATATTCTTACCTGGAGCCCAAGAAATGGAATAAATAACCCCCTCATTACCAGGAGATGTATAAACCGCTGATAAAGTATTTATGTCCCAAACTTTTATTGTGCCATCAAATGAAGCTGTAGCAAGAAGATCAGGGTTATCAGGTTTGAATTTGCAATCAAAGATGGTCTCAACATGTCCCTTAAATGAAACAAATATTTAATCCATTTTTATTACATTTGATGTTTTTCATAAGTGCAACTCTAGATCAAGCTCTAAAATACATTGTACTTAATTTACCTGTCAGGTCAATTAAGAGTTCGCCTTATCGGTCAAAATTAAATAGCATAAAATAACTTGGACTATAACATGCTCTTTCAGAGATTATTATGAAAATCAGAAAAATTCCTTCATGAAACAACAGGGTACACAGTGCCAGGAACATGTTAGCATTTTCTGTTGGAACTAAGTTGCTAAAAAATTTAATTAAAAAAACTAAGAAAAAAAAAATTAATTAAAAAAAAAAGGAATAGTTTTTCCCTTTTGGTAAAAAGCACCTGACTGAAAAAGTAAAGCTCTGTATGTTGAACATGTTCCACAAGTTGTCTAGTACCCCACTGAATATTCTGTGCTCCTAGATACAGTCTATGATCTATTGCAGCTTAAACTTCAATCCATTAGAGATTTCATGTATCAATTGGGTGTTTTCCAAGACATGCATTTGTAGAATTAAAATCTACAAATATATGAAACACAGGTATTACGTAAGAATTTATTTTAAGCCTCAGTTGCTTTATAGAACCAAACCCAATAAAAATGGAAAGAGAAAGCCAACCAGCACCCTCTATTCAAACACATATGGGAGCACAGCTGAAAATTATTTGGGTGTTGTTTGTTTGGAGGTTTTTTTTCAATGAAAAAGGAAAAGAGAAAAATCATCAAGAACCTCAATCACCAAAAGCCTTGTGAAGAAGAGGGTCATCTGTGTTAAACCCATTTTTGAATTTTAGCTTCAAAGAAAATTTAATAATTCAGTCTTTGTAATGTTAAACTGAGTGCCTTCACCATATATCTCTCTGACTTGACTCAAACTTTTATTCTGAGTTATAGAAAACCCTCTAGAGAAAATTTCTGAGCAGGCCATCAAACTAAAATTTCAGTTAAAAAAATAAACAAACAAAACCCAAGTCCTTAAATCTTTATCTGTGGTTTAAAAAAAACCTGTCAGAATACTTCCAACAGAATTCAGTCATCCGCAATAAAAGATTATTTTAAACTTCAGAACTGTCATTTTGTTTCCTAGAAATTTAGGCTCTTTTTAACAATAGAAACTGCTTTACAGTACTGCAAAGACTTCATTCTCCAGTTTTTCTGCTGTTGGAAGAAAGTGCATAAGACAAATAAACTTTCATTTCAAAGACAGAGATGAATCATACCAAATCTCTAAGGAAATCCCACTTTTTGGCTCCCATGTCATAAAGCCCCACTCCACCATCCATGAAGCAACAGACGGTATGACCAGGAGGAAGAGAAAATGCTTGGTTTTGGGTTAAAGTTGGAGGAGGAACAGCCTCACTTGTTGAAGATGTATGGTGATTTTTAGTAGGATACTCTGATGAACATGCTTAACAATACAAAGCAAAAGACAATAAGAAAATATTATTTCTTATTTCAATAATAAGTAAAATTATAAAGAGTAAAATGCTTGTATTCCTATGAGATTTAAAACAAAAGAAATTGAGAATTCCTGTATGAAGCCTGGCCTACTACAGAAGGACCTTATAAGGTGCTTGATCCTTTATGCATTTGTTTAGTCCACTAGCAGCAGAAGGTACTTTAATTAAGAACTAAAGAGCTGACCAACCTTACAGAGACTGATCTGGACATAACAAGACTCATAAACAAGATTTTCTTAAGCTGCGGCCAGTACAATGAATAGCAATCAAATTTACACTTACACTTTTTCTTTGGAGGAGAACTTAGCACATGCAAGCCATGGAAACCAGTTTGTTTCAATTTAAAATTATCTATAGGTGTTGTACGTGAAACATTCCAAACACGTAACACACCAACCTGAGAATCTGAGGTTTAAAAAGACAGAACACAGAGGTATGAGTTTGAGGACTGATTTATGCAAAAATACAACAATGAATTAAACTTCAAGTCCTAAGAAGAATTTTATAAGCAGGTACTGACAACTCCATAGAATCGCACAATAGTTAGGGTTGGAGAGGACCTCTGGAGATCATCTAGTGCAACATGCATGGCAGCCTATTTATCCTCCATTTACCACTATGGCCATATCACTATTAACAATCATTATTAAAACTAGCTATTTAAACATAGATAAATTCTATGGAACCTCTCTCATTATAAAATATTCTGAGAGTCTTAGTTTCCTTATTCATTTATTCAACCTGAGCCATAATGTCTGTGGCATAGAAAAGAAGGAAATAGGTTCTTTTCCTCTTTTAATTTTCTAACTCTTTGAAGTGACATCAATTAGTAAAATGCATTTTTATTCCTATTCGCAAAGGAATTCATATATTTGTTGCTAAAGTGTGCATGAGAAAAATATTATTTAGCATAAAAAAAAGCAGAAAGTCACATACTTATGTAGCTAAAATTTTTAAAACATGTAAAAACTGCTCAGTGTAGTTTTATTATTTTCTGGTTTTGTATTATGGTCTGTTTTTGTACAATTCATGTATGCGTCTACTTGTAAAAATGTTACAAAACAGAAAAATCAAACTTGGAGTATCAGTTTTGAAGATTCAGTTCTGTATTTATTATCTTTGTATAAATCAGGAAATAAAAGCCTTACCTCCAGTTATAAACATTCCAGGTGCACTAGAAACCCAGGCTAAACACTGAACAGATGCTGCTGCATTGGGAAAACTAAAAGTTGTGATGCAGGACAGAGATTCAGAATCAACTAGTCGAATACCATTATGTAAATTAGCAACAAGAAGGTAGTCCGTTGACAAAGGGTCCCACTCCAGAGCTGTAACTGGATCCTCTTCATCTGTTCCTTCAAGAGATTCTGGTCTTAAGACATGTTTCTGATTTTTTGAACCTTTAAAGTGCATGAGAAAACAGATTATTTAAAAATTAAATCAAGTATATCCTTTCAATAATTACAAGTTAATTGACAAACATAATTTTTTCTCTCTCCTTGAAATTTTCACTAGCCTGCTCTCCTGTCTGCACCAGTGAAATTAATGAAGCTGCCTTTGCAGTACTTGATTTAGAGTATTTCTTTTTCCATCAGATTTGATTTTATGTTCAATACCGCAGAGAACAGAAACAGCTGTCAGGTTTATTAACATAATTTTATAGGAAAGGAAAGTATGGTAAATCATATACATTGTTCTAATAATTTCTACGAGTAAAGGCTGCAGCACAGCATAAAATAGAATCCATTTGAGTGTAAGTAAATCTGCACACCACAACAAATACAGGCAAAATGAAGGCAGTATGAACCAGGAAACCACTGTGGTAGTAAAGGTTTTTCTGAAAAACCATTTTTTCTTCTGTAAAACTATGTGTGCAACCATGAAGTCTTTATAGATTCTGTAGCCATTAAATTAAACAGACCATTAAATATCTATTCTGACACCTACAAAAAGATGACGTATTTCACTTGATGATCCATATTATCAAAACTCACATTTTTTTAACATCATATTTATTTCCCACTTTTATTTTTACAGAGATGAATCTTAGTTTTATAAGACAGTGTACAGTCCAAATGAAATAGTATATAATAGAATAAATGTATTTTTGAAGTTGTGATCTTATACTAGAAAAAAAAGAAAATACTGTTTTCTAGAAATAACAAATTGACATCTTCCATTATTCAGCTGGTACTAATTTTTAATGCTGGTACTGGTTCATACACATTACATCTAGGCCAACTTTATAAAATCAGGTACCAGAAATGGGAGAAATAATTTAAGACTGCACAACAATTAACAGCACAAACCAGTTTCTCCATTCCATTTCTTTTCACTCTTCTGAAGCATTGGGAATAACATCAAAAGTATGATAACTGCTTTAATTTGCCAAAAACTTGAGGATTCTCACTTTTTTAAATGTCCTCTGCTTATATTTCAGCTCAAATTTTTGTTTTACT
This sequence comes from Corvus hawaiiensis, assembly GCF_020740725.1. Taxonomy (NCBI): domain Eukaryota; kingdom Metazoa; phylum Chordata; class Aves; order Passeriformes; family Corvidae; genus Corvus; species Corvus hawaiiensis. Next base: position 36,834,172 of record NC_063217.1, read on the forward strand.
GCAAGTCAACATCGAAATGAAAAACAAGAACTGACAACAAAGCTGAATTGTCATTTTTCAGTTAGCTATACAAGAACTAAAAGCAATAAGTCCTCGAGTGATTGAAACCAGCCATACTCAAACACTTCAGCCCCAAGAAAGCACAATCAACTGGTGGGAGAGTATGAGAGAGCATGTATCTAGGAGCTATTCAGTTTTACCTGTGTTTCAAAAAAAAGTCTAAAAGCAAGCCTCATGAAAACCCTAATTGTTAAATTTTGTTTTCCATTAAAAGAAGACATGAACAGTATGAATCATGCAACTGAGTCATAGGTCTTTTAAGTAAGCTGTGCTTATTTTGATAACAAATGAAAGGAAAAATAGTACAAAACATTTGGCTCTATATGACTGCATTGAATCTCCCTAAAAATTGGGTACTAATCTTAAATTCTTCCATATATTTTCTTTACACTAAATGTTCTGATACATTAATGGATAGTCAAAAATACAGCCATAGGAGAGAAAACTAAGTAGGCAACAACAGTGAAAAACACATTTCACAGTCTGCTATTTATGCAGAAAATTTTCACCCAGCTTCAAATAAACTTTCAAATTTTATTTCTCTATTGGAAATGAAGACTCTTATGTACGTTGAGAACAGGAAATAACTTGCATGTTTGGTTTTTTTTAAATTCTAAAATTATTTTAATAAAGATATGTAATATTACAATAATAAGGAAAACTATCCTAAATACAGAGAAAGGAAGAATTCCTGTGATAATCTAATCTAAATTTCACGTTGATGCAAATAGTTTTATCCCCAGCAGTAATGGATAATTTTCCTTAAACAATTTTTTTACAGCAACTTGAATTGTGGTACATACAAAACTGCCACTGCCTAAATTTTTTCAGCCTGTGTTATATTTTCAGTTGCAGAACATAATTTTGATATTTTAAATATTTTTTTTATTATTTCTGTTTTCATATTCAAATAATTCTAGACAGACTTCATGAAAAGTCTCAGTCTGATAAATACTTAGATGATGTCGTAATAAAATAGATATCCTTTTCCCAATGCCAGTGCTAATTCAGTCAGCACTACAGAAGCAAGGGAATCTATTCTGTGTGACATCCTGTGTGACAACTTAGTTGAGTGAACTGAAGGAAAATAAATTTTGCATGGCTGTTGGAGAACAACTTTATGTAAAATTAACACATTACTTAACAGTTTTTCTCACTAAGTTGGAAATCAGTTTTTACTCGAGGAAAAAGAAGTAGTCAGGAAAAAAAATTGAAATATTCAACCTAATACAGACATCTGTCTTTGAAGAAAATTATGAAAACAAATGAAATTTTACCTTCAAATGAGCTTATGACACCTCCTTAGCAGACAACTAGACTACTTATAAAGTATGCACAAATGTGCATGGTGGATTTAAGACAAAAAGACATAAATATTTTGCCATCTATCCTTTGACAGAACAGAACCACGAAGATAATATTAAGTGTGACACGAGGATCTACCTATAAAATTGCAGGGGACTCTAAAATATGAAACAGAGGACTCCACAATAAATGCAAAAGTAAGAAAGTAAACAAAAGATTCAAGTCTTTCCTTTCAGAAAAATAAACTTGCAGGGAAATATAGCTCAGTAGAAGATCATGGCTGTTATCACCCTCCAAAAAAATGTGTATATTGTAGTAGTGAAAAATTGCAGTCTTATCTTGGTCACAAAAGGGAGGAGAAATGCCCTACACTCTTTATCTAAGAAATCATATTTTTGTGATGTGGTAGGAAGTAGGACTATTATGAATCAAGAACAAGTTTTATATATGTACCTACATTATAGAATCTAATTTTTAAAAGTGCAGAATTCCATGCATACAGAAAAACAAGAGATACATATAAAAATATAAATATTTTACCATATGAGTTTTTACCTGGTTGAAAAATAGATAGGCTTCCATCAGTATGTCCAAATACCACCTTTCCTTTTTTCTTTGGATGCCATCTAAACAGACTGATATCTGACAAGAAACTGTGTGCTTCTCTATGTACAGTTACCCCACTGTCCGGTCCTGAGATAGTCCAAATATACAACGGACCTCTGTGGGACACAAATGCAACTGCATCACCTGCATTCCAGCACCAGCTAAGTGACGCAGGAATTCCTGAAACATACAGGTAAACCTTATAAGAACCAGGATACGAAATTCAGTGTAGTATTCCTTGAGCTGCTATCAGCAATTGTCTTGAAAAACAGTAGAAATAATTGTTCTATGCAAAAATTACTAGACTGAAATATAGAGAACTGCATGAACATCTTACAGTGTAAAAGTAAACTACAGACTTCCATAGGCAGGAAGTAAAATTACTTCCCAAATTACTTTTACACTATTTTGATGGGCTGTACTTAATGATATCTATACTTCATTGGTGCCAAAGACAATCACACATTTGAAAGAGAACTGATCCTGCAAAGAGATGTGAAAAATACTTTCATTCATTCAGAATTTCATTCACCACTATGTTTTACTGTAAGTTAATTACTACTAAGCTAGTAAAATACTGAGAATTTCAAAATGCCTATTTTAGCAAAATACAAAGAAATTTAGAGATAAATATAACAGAAGCATAAATCTGAGACAAAATTTGAAAGCTAGCTCTGTAATAAAAGGGAACTTTTGATAGCTTCTGTCGGGATACATGACAGTTTTAATTCAGTTGCCTAACATCAAACTGTAGGCAGTCCTATTTAAGAATTTTGATCTTAACGTCTCCAATCCTCATCATCCTCATAATTTAATAATATGTGCCTAAAGGAATAAACGACAGTAAGATAAATTCCTCAAGCTGAAACTTAAAACTGTATTTAGATACCTTTACATGGCAATGTAAAAGGGACTAAAAGAGAAACCAATAGAAGATTTAAACATATTATCTTAAATTAGTTTCTAAAAATATTAAAATAGTAATAACAACACTTTATCCATGTGTAGTCATTGGCTAAAGTAGATTTTTAAACAAGCAAGGTATTGAAAAATAAGTACCAGCATTTATATTCATGCATAAACTGATACAATATTTCTTTTAGAATAGATTAAATTACTGTGGAGTTTTCTTTTGCATGACATCCAAGATGTACAAGATTTCCAGAGGTATCCCTAAATGCTCTGGAGAGAACAGAGTAGGGAGTCCCAAAATGGCTTATTAGATCCTGAGACTCGGACTGTTCTTGGGTTACATCTGCTTTCCAGGAATGCAAATGTAGGAGCCAAGGACACCTGACAAGATTGACTGTAAGAACAGAAATACAGGCACTTGTTTTGACTAAATGGAATAAATCAGAACCGGGCAGGGAAATATGACTGTAACATGGATACTTAACCCTCTAGACTTTTAATACAATCTCCAGCAATTTCAAGGCCTGAGGCAAGATTCAGGTAGATAAGCATTAGGGTATTTTAACAAAAGCTGCTGTTCAAATTCACTGATGATTTGTACTTGAATCTGTTAAGGCTACCTTTTATTTACTTTCACTTAGCTAAAGTTATATTGAAATTTATTAGTTTAAAATTTAATTATTTATCCTTTTATACAGTGATGAAAATAATGTTGGACTTTTTTTCCCCTGCTCAATAAGATAACACTAGCAAAGTTAATTCTTGAACTGGTCAGCTTCTTTAGAAAAAAAAGAATAACATCTTTCTTTACCAAATACAAGACGGTTCACAGCAATGTATTCAAACACACTATCTTTATTTTCTAGAATGAACTGCAACAAATCTGACAAGAATATTGAGTTAGGCAATTGTTAAAACTCTGGCCAACCAACTATAGAGTTTACACTGTATCAAGTATTTCTCATACCCATGGATCAAGCTGTATGGATCAAATAATTCTCCATGTCTAAAATACCTTTTGTATTGTCCAGCTTGGCCACAACTTTCTGTTCATTCACATTCCAAATGATCACTAAACTATCTGCACTGGCACTTGCAAACACATCAGGGTTGTGGGGACACCAAGATATGGCTGTGATTGTCTTCTTATGCTCAGACATAATCGCATGGAGCTTGAATTCATTGTATCGGTGATCCAGCTAAACAAATAGTAAAATTCATTTTAGAGATACATTTTTTGTAAACTTACTTAAAGTATCTTTGGGTTGGAGAATATTTCATATAACAGTATTAGACTTACAGATGAATTTATAGTGCATTAACAATTGCCAGCACCTCATATCTCAATAAAATAAATTCTCATACATTTGACTTCGACAGAAAGGTTGTCCAATATCCAACTATCCAAAAACCAGTTTTACTTCTATCCCCTTGTCACTTATAAATTATTATATTTCATTGAGAAGTGTACTCAAACAATCCTAAAATGCTTTATTTATAGGCATGGTAACAACCATTTACTAATCTCCAAGGGGTTAAACAGGATAGAACATAAAAAAGACAACAAAAGAGAGTTTGAAATCCTTGTCATTATTTTTAATTACTTAGTAGAGTTTAAAATGTATTAAAAAACCACGCCAAATATGACACAGTAAATTTTGTTTATTTTAATCCTACACCGGTATAACTCTTAAAATTATAGTAAGTGCATCCTATATTTCCTCACATATTTCTCAATCTGAAAATTCTATGTCACAGCATTTTTATTTTTTAGTTAGGTGTTGATATACAGCAACTGCAAACTTCAGCAGACCACAGTACTGAGGAGATCAGGCTCCAAATCAAATAAAGGTGAGCCATTGAATCCACAACTTTGAACCATTTTAATCCACTGTGCAAAAGACTATTTTATAGTACAGCTTTAAATGGAATTGTGGAATTGTTTCATTTCTCCTTCAGAACCCAGTCTTCTATCACTGAACTTCATTCATCTCAAATGTTTGCTGCACTGTGAGCCTGTCTTCTAAAAATAATTCTGGACACATACAACTTCAGGGGTATCTTGAATGGAATACTGAGCTTTACATAGACATTTTCTCAGCAGCAACCATACTTTCAAGAGCATTGCAGAAACATTTATCGAAAGGGTTCAAAGTGAGATCAACAGCAACATAAAAATGTAACTAGTCTGATAAACAAGAATGATCTTACCTGATAAACATAAACAGCAAGGGTAGCACAGTAGGCAAATCTGTCCCCACTAGCAGCACATATATCCTTGTTCCATGGCTGACATCCAGCAGCTAAAAGTCCCACTTGTTTAACATGTGACATTTTTGCCTTTAAAACAGAAATTCATGAGACTACAGGATGACAGAATATTAAAGAATAGAATAATACATTTTTATTCCCATAAATAATTTATACCTGTCTACTTTTAAAAATATAACTCGCCTGAGGTACAAATGAATGTATCTGAAATAAAGCCAAGCAGGATGTTCAGAGGTTTCAGTGCCACACAAGAAAGGGTGCCTAATACCATTCACAAGAACCCATTTGGAAGAAAAAGGGGGGGTGGGCAGCCCATAAAAACTTGAATACTTCTTGATTTGTACTAGCTGAAATTGTTCATCATGTTCATTTTCTTCTGCGGTCTGGTTCAGTACTTTCTCTATTACAGTTTAATGCCTTCTCTGCTCTCCCATTCATCTCCCACTGACAGCCACATAAAATAAACCATATACTAATAGTTTTAAATAAAACCAACATGTAACAAGGTCTTCAAACCATTTGCATAGAACAGCTATTTGTCATATTATCCTCTTTATTATCATCCTTTCTGGAGAAGCTTTCTAAATTTTCTTAATAATTACCATTTAACAAAAAAGTTGAAGTGAGCTGTAAAGAATCAAAAGCAAAGCTTAGGGCAACGTTACTGAATAGCAAACTATGCTTTCTACGTCCAAAACAAGTCTCACAGTACCAGCTGTTCTCAGAGTGAGAAAACTGACTTTAACATAAAAATGCAAGAAATGTTTTGCTGGACCAGACCAATTATTTACCTAGCCCACATTTCATTCTGGATAATGTCAACATGTTACTTAGTAACAGAATATCTCAGGGTCCATTTATGCTGTGGATAGATTAATGAACTGAGGGGCATTAGGTGGAAAAACATTACATGGAATATGAAGGATTACATCTTTAGGTCAAAGAGCTAAGAATATAATCCTGAAAAACAAGGAGAGCTATGTTAAATTTACCAAGTGTTAGGTACCATTTCAAGCTCCACAAAGGAAAGGGAATTAACAAGAAATGAGACTTCAAAAGCAATCAAGCATTTTGAGGGAGCAACTGTTGATGAAGCACAAGGGCTGGTTACGCAATGCATGGCTGTGTAACAGTTGAGCACAGATATGTTGCTGTTGATCACTCTTGAGCTACTTGATGTCAAATGTATAGAGGGGGAAATATTTTTCTGGACAACGTTAGTATTAAGGCACATACAGAGCAAAATTTATATGGGTGTTGCAGTAGTGATCTACAGTACCCAAAGGAACCTACTGGTAACTAATGACTAAAAAATGGCTGCCTAAATATTATTAAAATTTCATTTCAATGCATATATACAAGGGATAAAAATAAAATTGAATGATTTTTTTTTTTTTCTCCTCTGCTTGGTGTATCTGCTTGGTAGGTAAACAGTAATTAATAATTATAGGCAGAAAATTCCATGACATCATGTTTCTCTCTCTTTGGAAAGTGTGAAAAAAAAAAAAAAATTGAGAGCAACTTATTTTGGGTATGTCTTTAGCAGAAGATCAGGATCAGTTGAATGTTTGAGACTGATCATCTCAAAGATATCACTGACCCTAGTAAAAGTGCTTAAACATCTGAGTGAGTACTAAAGGACTGAAGGAAATGAAATGCTTACATGTAACCTTTGAAAATTTTGGTAAAAGAGACTGCAATAGCAGAACAGAAATATACAGAAAAACAAGTTACAAGATACAGCTTTGTGGGAGACAAGTGCTTTGGCTATTAGACTTCCTTTCTGTCTGTCAATAATATTAATTCTCCCAACTTCTGCAGCAAATTAGAGATTCTAGAGAGAACACTTCTATAAATTGCATCATCTTGCAGCTCCTTTGCAACCCATCTCATGTTCTAAATGATACGAGTCCCACAGAGAGAAATTTATCTAATTATTTAAAGAAACAACATCATCAAGTGGCAAAAATAGCCTCCAAATTTCTAATTTTGCCAGTTAGCGTTGTTTTACTGTTCAGTAAAATTACAAATTCCAGAGGTCCCTTCTGTACAATTAAAGTATAAATCACATATGCAGAGAAATAATTGGATTTGGGGCATTCAGAGTAGACTTCTTCTAGTTCCCATGAAAAAATAACTGGCATCATTAACAATCACTTTTTCTGAAATTAAAGTCCCCCAGCTGATTAGATAACTATTTTATGAAAACACAGAATACCTGGAACTAGAAATTTTGGGTTCTGTTCTTGATTCCAAGGAAAACAATGGTTAAAACTCTAGGTGTGCCAGCAAATTGAAAAGGAATGTTAAAAAAAGCCATGGTGAAGTAGAAGAGAATTAGATGTAAAATATTAGATTATCGTAGGTTTAGTTTGCAGGTTTACCACCTGAAAACCATCAATGTAAGATTGATAAAAAGTCAACAACTATTTAGAACTATTTACTAGTTCTAGAACTAGTACTATTTAGTACACAAGTATTTACTTCATAATAATAAAAGATTTGTCACTTTGTGCAGCTACTCTTTTTTGCCTTCTCATATGGGAGCTAAGAATTCCTGATTTGATGAAGTTTTAATCTGTAAGAAAATATAACTTAAGTCTTGTTTAATTTGCAGTTTGATTACAGGTAAAATTAATCGTAAAGCTGAGATCTCTTACAGATGCTAAAACAGAATTCCACAGATTTTTCTTTCAGAGTAACAACAGATTTGTCTTGTAGGGTTCTGCAGTAATGTCTATAAAAAATGCTGTTAATAGTTGAAATTTTTGAATTTTACATGACAAATGTTGCTCTGTAATATATCATTATTTCACTGAGTTAAAAATTCATGCTTAGTAAGTATTCTTAAAACTTTGACTAGATTTTCCCAATTTAAGTATATGTAAAAAAGCTACATATATAAAATATTCTGAGCTTTATTACAGAAAGGAATTTGCATTTTATTTACTAACATTTATTGTTTTAAACTTGCTATTATTTCCTGCTCTTTGTAATGATGTACCATTTTATGAGACGAAACATTTGAAATTCAGTATGACAGTATCTAGAAGAAGAAATGACAGTTGTGTGGCATACTGACTTCCTCTCTCGTAGGTATCATACATTAAAGCAGCTTCCTGTAGATCTTTTCAAATATTACAGATTTCTGTTAAGCATACTTAACAGAGGAAGCAGAGTATAAAAGAGAAAGAAGTATTCATCAGAACAGCCTGAGTAAAACGACAAAAACATGGAAACACAGCATAATTGAAAATATGTATGATTTCACACATGGTGCATTTTTATACAATGGAGAGCTTTTATACTTTGTAAAAAAGCATTTTATTTTGAAATAAGGGATGTACAAGTTATTATATTGGACTCTTAAGTATACAATGAAAAAAACCCTGTGCATGTAAAAAATATATACCACATTGGGAAAACTAGCAGTGTGTGCCCACAGTTTCCAAGGAGATGAAGGAAAGAGGGAGGACAACAAAAACCTTTCTTTTCAGTTGGCAGAAGCAGCAACATTCTAGGCCCTTCCTTGTTGCTAAATATAGAAAAAAGCCCCAACAACCAACCACATAAAACTGAAATTTGATATATCATAAATATTTAAAAATATCAACTGAATTGACTAGATTTATATCAATAACTTAAAGATAAATGCCTAATAATCCCTACCTTAGCATAGGTATCAGTTTTTGCAAACCATTTAGAATTTCCATGTTCATTCCTATACCTTGCTGGTCCCAAAAATGGAAAATATTGTTCTGATTGTAGAATGAAATCACTTTACTTGACAGATAAAGGAACTAAACCTTGATGTTCACAGAATAATACAGTTACTACAGGATGCAGGAGAAAAGACTGAGCATTGTGTCACACCACACAGAAAACTGCAGCGTCAGTAGCCTGGCAACTGCAGCTCTTTAACAGGCACCATTTTAATTTTAATCTAACTCCTTTTTCTCTGCTCCAGCTACTCAGTGTATTTCATTGTTCACTGTATCTCCCAATTGCACTACAATGACACTTGTAGAATAATAATAGCTCTTTAAACCCTTCACTTAACACTTTCATTATCAATATGTGTGCTTGCACGTTATCAGTATCCATTAATGTATAACCATCAAGCAAAACCAACAACAGATGCTGTTACGATCCGGTTTAGGCCCAGAAAAGCAAAGCAAGCTATGTCTCTGAGCATAAACTGGAAAGAACTTAGAAGGTTCAAAATATCCCCAGAAATGAGATTAAAACCAAACAAGGTTAGATGTTGTTGCCAAAAAATTGATTATTTTATTTAATAGTAAAAGAGGCAAAGAGAAGGGAAGAGAAAAGAAAGAGAGAAAGAAATACAAAAAGAAGTGTGCGTGGGGGGTGGGGGAACAGGAAGAGGTGACAGGGGTTAGGTGGAAGCAATCGCCCATCTGAGGGTCCCAACGACGTCTCATTGCTCCCCTCCATCCGGTCTGCTGGTGGTGAGGGTCCCCCATCGCTGCTGTGGCCACGCCGCCACACGCCGCCACATGCCATGCCACGCTGCCACACCACATGCCGCCACACGCTGCCACACACCAAAGAGTACAGAATCCCATGGATTAATATACGCTTTGGGCCAGGTGGGAACACCCACGTGTCTCCCTTGCAGGGGCCAGCTTGACACACTGTCCCTTGCAACACTGAGGGTGTGTTGCATCATCTCTGGTGCTCTGGTGCAGGGTCTGGGGACCCTTTTGAGGGCAGCCTCTGTGATGGGCCATGTCACCCCTCCTGCTGTGGATAAGCTTCTCCCCCTCCCAGTGAGGACCCCTCAGCTGGGCTCCTCTGCACAGTGGAGGATGGGCAGTCACTGCCCCTCTGACCAGAGGCTTTTTCAAGATACCCAAAGCCTCTCCTCCCTCCACCCCTTGGTGCGAGGGTCTGTTCGAGCCTGGCAGCTGATAGTCCTGGGGCTGTGGTCCTCATCTTGGAGGTGTTAAGCCTGTGCTCAGTGAATGTCCCCAGCCCTGAGTTGTCACTTTATCTTATCTTCATCAGCGAGCAGTGTCAGGCCTCAGTCAGGGCCCCATTTAGGGTTCGGTAGTCCTCTCTGCAGCTTTTGGAACACAGTTTTAAAAGTCTTTTAAGAAAATGTTTAAGTCATAAAATATAATATTTCAGTCTCTGACAGATGCTCACATGTGCTTCGTCTGTAGTCCATGTGGTGTATGACCTGTCCAAATGAGTCCATATGCAATATGGCATGCATACAGAAGTGGATATACAGTAGCCTTATGTTAATCAATATGCTTCTGTGTATACAAAGTGTAGTTTCTTAACAGCTATAAGCATAAAGTGCTAGTGTCCTCTGCTTCTGTTCACTCTGTTGGCATTATCTTCCCATCAGGTTTGTATCTTTTCTTATGTGGAAAGCTTGCTGTCACTCCTGTATGTTTGACATATAAAACTGTTATATCTCATCCAGACTATTGTCCCCAGGTACCAATATTTTTGTCAGCACATCAAATGATAATGTAATAATTAATAAGATCTTTAGTCATATAAAGTCATTATATCACATTATATCTCCTTAAGGACATTGGGTATATTTACCCATCTTTGGGGGGAAATGCATTGGAGATGAATATGTCACCCGTGAACCATAGAGTTTCAAATTCATCACCCTGTCCAGTGGAACCAGTTAGAAGCACCAGATAATGGACAATCATTTTATCTTGCTAAAAGCATGAAGGTCTTCAAACCTACGAAGAAATCTTGGCATGTCCGCAAGACAGAGTTCTGCCTGACACTGTCTGCCTCAATGGCACTGAGACTCATGCAAAAACACACAAACATTATTAGCACTGGCAGTCTTCCAATGGTGCTGGGAAAAACCAAGCACATTATAGCCATGATAAGAAATTAAATTCTCATTAATTTTCCAGACCCATGAAGTAAAGGGTAATTGGAAATACTCTGGTATATATACAACTTAAAAGCCAATAGACAACTTACAGTATGAAAACTTTGACAAAACAAACAAAAGTTCTTCCCACTTTGGAGTACTGCAAAATGCTAACGAATTTTCAGTCTTGAGGTGGCTTGGTGCAGTTACCAATGCAGGTCTCAGAATAGTCTGAGAAAATACACACTGCTACAGAAGCAACTGCTTCTGGGCCAAAGATGAACCAAGTCCGACTATATTATTAGTGACAGTTACAATGTAGAACAACGTAGAATAATTATGTAGGTTTACATATGTACTTCTCCACACATGTGGAGCCCTTCATACTTCCCAGGAGAATTCTACCAAGGTAGTCTACTGCGTATTAAAGTGCCAGGCTGGTTGCTAGTTTACCACTAAGCAGTATAGGTAGTTTGCAAAAATTGGAAAAGTGTTTTCTAATTTTGTATACAATTCATGGCACACAGGCCATGTATAGCTCCCAGATAATCCGAACACTAACCATAGTCAGGAACAGGGTGCCTTGGACAAGGCCTTGAATTTCAACAAGATTCCTCAAAAACACCAGAAGCTTTGGCTAGACTCTTGCAACCAGAATTTGCAGATGACATTTCCTAATCTATGGCAATCTATCAAGGGTTCAAAATGTGCACTCAGTTATCCAGACACTGACTAGGAGAAGAATACTCTGATTTAAAAGATTATTTGAAATGAACAAGTGTTCTACTACTGTTCACAGCCATTTTAAACCTCCACAGTAAATTTGGACCCAAATCACTACCAGAACTGATTTAACCACAGGATCTCTGGCTTCACAAACGAAGAAGTTGTGGACTTTTCACTAAAGTTTGAAACTTGAAATCACAGCCTGAGACTATTTTACAGAAAAAACCACTTGAAATAAAACCCAAATATATTAATCCAAGATATATACCCTGCTTATAAAGCATAAGGTAATAATATTAAAAAAATTATAAGATAGTAAGTCTTACAAAGTAGTGGTTTTGACTGTTTTGACTACACTACTTGTACATTTAACTAGAATACCCTTGATTGTGCAACTTTAACAAGATAATCTAAAGAGCCATACTAAGTTTGAAACCAAACATGGAGAAATACTGACATTTCTAAAAATACATCACCAGCAGTGTTGGAATACACAACTAATCAATACAAAGCCATCTAGCAGTGATAACAAAGTCATCATCTATGGAGTATTGCTTAATCATAGTTTGCAGATAATGGGTATAACACACAGAGATATATATACAACCACATCTGATCACAGTATGAAGCATCTAAGAGTCTGCATAAAATTTTGTTCTCATCTTCCAATCCAGAGTTACAGCAATCACCAGAAGATTGCTTTTCTGCTGGTAAATTGCCAAGACTGGTCTGATTTCAGATAAATTTACCTCTTGACATTTCTCACATCTGAATCCCTGACAACAGCTATGTCATGAGTGACATGTAAAATGAGAACAGTGGAACAGTATAAATACCTGCCAGTTTTTTATACTTATGAGCATATAACTGGCATTATCAAGTAATACACAATAATACAATGCAAGCAGCTGCTTTCAGTAGCATCTCCCTCATTCTAATTCATTAGCTGACCAGATACTTCGAAAACAAGAAAAAGAAATTACAGAAATATAAAGTACCATAAAAGAGCTTAATACTGTGAACGAAATGTAACTTATATTCATTTCCCACCATAAATCTATGAAAGCAGCTGTTGACCAAGCTTGCTCAAGGCATGCAGCTAATAAATGCTAAAAAAAATCCAAGATATCCTGAAAATGTTGCTATAGTAACAACTCCTCCTCAGAAAAATGTTAATAAAAACATAAAGCTATCCAAGATACAACTTGGAAATGACCCTATGTGAATTTAATGTCTCCCAAATATTTTTTTTTTACTCTATTATTACTTATAACTATTTTATTTTACTCCATCCCTCCTAATACTCTAAAATTAAATGTTTGCTTTCCATCTCATTCCATATTAAAGAATTACTACTTGTTAAATTATGCAACCTAAAAAATGCAAGTAGGTGGCCATCACACTTCCAGCACCTTTTATCCAGCTAGCAACATCAATTTTCAAAAACCTCATTTTAAATGTGCTTTATCTATGATTCAAGACCTCATTAAAACTACTAAAAATCCCTTCCTAGTACCACTATAGAAATAGGACTTTTGATACTATCAATATAATAAACAGCAGCTTAAAGAAGAAAAATAAAAAAGTAGTAAAAGAGAAAATATTAATTTAAGCAATCCTTACTCTTTGTTGTCCTCCATACCAATCATCTTCATCAAACCAGTGGGAAATATAAGTCATCCAAGCCATGACAGAAGGCACAGTTGAAATAAAAAATACAGAACCGGAACACATATAAGTACAATGACTCCTGAGCTAAAATTTATTCAACACTACAACAAGCTACTCAAAGACCAGATCTGAAGTCTGTGGTATGATTTGAGATTAATAAGCTTTAAATCCAGAAATATATAATCTGATATAGTTTGAACAACAATTTAAATGTTCTACCTATTGGATTTTCTAATGGAAAACAAATCAATACTAGAACAATTAGGAGATTATATATTTCAGCATTTAAAACTAAAGCAGGTTAGTGCTTCCAGATTGATTTTGCTGTGTTTCTGAGCTCTAAAAATGAGGTGCTGTTTGAGTCATTCTTATCTCTCCTAAAAATTACTTTCCTTTTTTTCAAATGTACTGACTGTATGAAATGTAGTTCAGTGCACAAAAGCTTGTATTGAAATGTAAAATATTCTCAGAATCACAGGGAATGATTTGATTTGTTTTGGTTATGTAGGGAGTGGTTTCAACTGGCACAGTAGGAGGGGCTAAAATTATCACAAATGCCAGGCATCGGTTCAACATTTTTTTAAAGAGGGATTAAAAGGAAAAATAAATCTGCAACTCCATTGTTCATAGCCAGCAGAGCCTGAAGGGCTCAGCTGCAGCCACCAGCACTGGCTGAAAAATGTAAAAAGCCTAATTTAACTAATTCATCGGAATGAATCTGCTTCTTTTCTCCTCCTCAGAAGAGTTTCACATATCTGACTGCATTATTCCTTCTGCACCGAGTATCCTTTTCTAGTATGTTTCCAAGTTTCACATTAGATTTCACAGTGCATTATGCCAATGAAAATGAAAGGTAAAAAGAGGAATAAAAGCTGTACTATCACATTTCAGTACTGCAGCAACATATTCCATCAGCCGTGCTGTTTAGGAGACATTATCATACAAATCTTCCTGACTGCATGGTTACAGCAACTATCAAATCCTCAACAGAGACTGGGCAGACATAAAAAAACCCAGTTTCTTCAGAAGCCTAGAATCCAGACAACCTCTGCCTTTCTAACCTGACTTAACAAGCTGCTCCCCACAGTTTGTAATATAATAAATGCAAAAACTAAACACTGAAGTCCATTGTTTAAACAAGAAATCAACCAAGCAAACTAGGAAAAGAACAACTGGAAGTACCAGTTACTAACTGGTCAACATTATTTACCATTTCCACAGAGCAATTCTGTGTCATTACCTGCCCTACCCCAGAACATGCAGTTTCTATTAAAAGTACTGTATAGGCAAGCTACAGTCTCCAGGGGAATAAAGAAAAGCAGCAATACTTTTGGTTCCCAACCTCTTACTCAGAAATTCTGATATCCAAGGGAAAAAAACCAAACCAAAAATACAAGCCACACACGCAAAATCATAAATATTTAAATCAAGACACCCAGAAATAGGAAGCAGCGTTCCAAGATTGTCAGATTTTTTGTAGTTATACATTTCTCCATGCAAATGGATACAGACACAAGAATATACAGAAAAACTTCCTACAGTAGTGCTGAAATTTTTCAAATTACTTGCCCTTCAAGATTTCAGCTCAAACATTAACTATGCAAAATGCACAGAATTGCATGGTCTCATAAACTGTATGAGAAACATACTACTAATTCAGTCACCTCTAATCATAGCGCTGAAGAAATCCCCAACCATAACCATGGTCTATGAGTAAACAATAAATTTGTTACTGATGTAATACTCTATGAACAAAAATTTTACAAACTGTTAAACAAAACATATCCACATTATTACTGCTTGTTACACATGAAAATCATGGTTTCAAGTGAATTGATACTTATCCATTGAGGAAAGTCTTTGCTTGCAGGTTGTTCTGTCTGTTTTATAAGGGCACATAGTATCATTGAGAATCTTGATCAAAGAATTACAAGCAGTTCAGTCGTAACAAACTTGTTTCTCTTTGTTGCCTGTAGCTGTTTCACCACCTCTGTGAACTGAGTCTTCTAGCCTCAATACCAGCCTGTCAGAACAATGAGTCTCTCAAGACAGACAAACACCGTGATTCACATTGAGTTTCAGTACCATCAGGGAAGCATGGGCTAAATGGATATGGGTACTGTATTATCCTTTCAACAAACTGGTAATATCTTCAGCTCAAAAGTACAGATGCAATTAAAATCGCAGGATAGCAGATGGGAACTTAAACTGCTATAAAAGATCTGTTAAAATTACCTGAAATAAATTAAGAAATTTTGTGTTAAATTATAGATGAAAAACAAAGACAACAAAGACTGCAAATGCATTATGTGTCCATTACTTTTTTTTGCCTATTTCATTATTCATCTCCAAGTTCTGCAAAAACTATTATACTATAGTGTGCTGGTTTTGGCTAGGGTAGAGTTAATTTTCTTCCTAGTGGCTGGTATGGGGATGTGTTTTGGGTTTTGTGCTGAACAGAACAGACAACATAGATATTATAATTAATATAGATTACACAGAGTCAAGGCATTTTCTGGGGATGCGTGGGAAGCTGTAAGGCAATTTAGCCGGGACAGCTGACCCCAACTGACCAAAGGGATATTCCAGACCATACTACATCATGCTCAGTACATAAAGTAGGGGGAAGAAAGAGGTGGGGGATGAGGGGGGAGGGAGGGGGATTGGAGTTGGGCATTCAGGGTGATGGTGTTTATCTTCCCAAGTAACCACTGATGGGGCTCTGCTCTCCTGGAGATGGCTGAACACCAGCCAGTGAAAGAATTCCTCATTTAGCTTTGCTTGTGTGCATGGCTTTTGAGTACCCTATTAAACTGTCTTTATTTCAACCCATGAGTTCTCTGCCTTTTACCCCGCAGAGTCTCTCCCTGATCCTGCTGGTGGAGGAGTGAGAGAGAGGCTGTGTGGGGCTTGGCTGCTGACTGGGGTTAAACCATGACATAAAGGTATAACAAAATGTATGTGTAGGACGAATAAAACTGTGAGTACTAAATATTATAATAAAAATATGAAAAATCTCAAAGCATTCCATCCCTTAAATTGCTGTAAATAATGTTACTATTATTAAATGTTTTACAAGTAACTTAGTATGCTCTTAAGCTGAAGTCCAGTTGGTACCTCCAGTTAAGTGTTCTTTGATCTCAATTTAAGGACAACAAAATGTACTATGATAGATCAGACCAAAAGAGACATCTTCAAGGCATATACAGTCTTACAGTATATTGCCCAATAAATTTGTTTACAATATTCTAGAAGGAATAAAAAAAGACAAAATATACAATCAATTTGATGCAGAAACAATTGTTTAATTCTTGAGCTGACACAAGAAAATTGCATGAAGCTGCACCAGGGGACGTTCAGGTTAGACGCTATGAAAAGGTTCTTCACTGAGAGGTGTTCAGTCACTGGGACAGATTCCCCCAGAAGCTTTCATGTCACCAAACTTTTCAGATTTCACTGAGCATCTGGACAATGCAAGGAGCAGGAAGTTAGACTCGATCCTTACAGACTCCTTCAAATTTGAGATATACTACAATTCTGTGATCAAACGTGCTGCAGACATTTCACAGTCCTCCCTTTGGAACAAGGTACTCTCATTTTAGCTCATTTCAGATTGACTAGGCATAAATAAAAAAACCCTAAAACAATTAGAAGGAAAAAATGGAAGGGATGTGAAAGTTATGATGTTTTAGGGTACGAACATCACAACGTGTCATTTAAGTGCTGCACTACAATGGTCAAGAATTACAAAAAACCAAATATAACAGACCACTCCACCCTCCCAAAAAAAAATCATTAAAAAAAAAATCATTGGTTATGAAAGTTGATCTTCTGGACAGTCCAGTGCAGCTATCTGTTTATGATGAGAGCAAGCTACTACCTTGCTCTCTACAAAAGACATGACCTTAAGAATCTAGAAGGATGTAGCAGAGTATAGTGGCCCCAATCTCTATCCACTAAAAAACTGTACCTAAATACAACATATAGTTTACCTAGAAAAGAGAGGATAAAAGATTACATCTGAAAATAATATTCTATACTGCACTGGAATGAACAAACTGATGCTGCTCTCCCATGTTATCTGGCAATATCAGAAGACAGCAATGCATTTCAGTTCTGAATAAACATTTTCAAGAAAGGATGAGAGGTAAGAAACCTCTATTTTGATCTTCCACTTTTACCACCAAATTTGCTGTTAATTAATAATTTGAAGTTGATGTACTGCGACAAATCAACCATGCACTTTTTTCCAAATATATCTTTAACCACTGTTTCTGTTTCTGCTTATTATATACAGAAATATTTAGAGATTTGTCTGTGTAATATCTATAAAAAGTCATGTTTGATACATTCTTGCCATAAATCAGTAGCATTATGTATGTTTCAAAATTAAGAATTATTTTCAATTAATTCAATTTTTACCTCAGAAATTTTTATTTTTGATGTACCAAATTCTACGAGAAAATTCCCTGCCAATTCATGTAGACATAATTTCCTAATATGTTCTATCATAGATATAAAATTTATCTGCCTTAACTACTAAATTGCTAAAAATTAACATGCTATGCCTTTGCATTTTGAAGACACATAATTCATTATAGGAATGCTTTCATAACAAAAATACACAACAAATAACCCGAGGACAAAATATTTAAAAATTTCCTTAAATTTACACAAGTATAGAAATTCATTACTTTCATAATTTATATGCCATTATGCAAATTCATTACTCCAATATCAATAGTAAAGAAGTCAATTAAATAAAGTTTTATTTATTAACTAGTACTTTAAGAACCTTTACACTGAGAATACAAAGCATCGAATGATGCCAAATATCCTAAAATAAATCCTAAAATACAATGTTTAGAGTAAAGCTGTGCAAGAACCAATCATATGATAATGACACAGCAAATCTATACCTCAGATCAGTTAAGTATTAGACTTCCCTAGACTTCCCCTACCCCTACCAAGCTACGAATGGTACAGATATGGCAGGGCTCTAAATAGTTGTCCTTTTTTATCTTTTCCCCTCACTTCCTCTTTCACAACAAGGATTTATCAGGACAAGATGACATACAGGACAACCAGGCCACCTCACAGTGATTAGACTAAGCCATTAGTAACAGATGTGAAACTATCATCACCACCAGCTCTACATTGGGCTGAGACTTTCACACAACCTTCTCACAAGCTACTTTTAAGACTGAGCTTTATCAGTTTATGGAGGAGATTAAGCTTTAGCTACCAACAATAGCAGTGGATTGGTCTTGATCATGTATCTTCTTAAGGATGTTCCATAACTGGATTTTAAAAATAAAGTCAATTAATCTTTATAGTCTTTTTTTCTAAGAAAATAAATTAACATCTCTTCAGAAAAAAAATAAGTTTATATAAATATATATAGTACTACTTTTACTATGGCTTAGGAGATGCCATTCTAATTCTGTGAAGAATACATACAACATTTAAGAAATGGCAAAGTTAAATATCTCCAGTTGTGTACTTGGTCAAAAAAGACAAAAAGGGTACACAGTGTATTTACAGAGAAAAATTATAATCTCATTCATAAAACTATGTCTATACTGAAATACCTGTCTCAGTTTCATAATCAATACTTGTATAAAATTTGAATGTAGTCAACACTAAAGTGCCCCAGTTATGGTTTAACCTGGCAGGTAGCTAACTCCACATGGCCACTTGGTAACTTTTTGGTCTGTCAGCAAACAGTTCATATGCCAAGAAACATATTGTATGTACTTTTTTGTATCATGATCACAGCATTTTATCTATGCCTTGCTAAGCCATTCCATTCTAACATAATCTTCAGATACACATTAGATTCTAATAAATTTAGATTATAATAGTGCAAGTCCCTGTCTGGAAATATAATGAACACATTAGAAAGTAAATATTGTAATTATATCAACTTTTTATACTATAGTTTGCTATAATTTGGATGTTAAGATAAATATAAATTAAATTTATTAATTTTCCAAATTTGAACAAGTAGTTAAAGTTGGACATGGGCAAGAAAGAGTTGATTTTATTAGAAAAACAGATCAACTCCTGAAAAGTTTGTCTCCAATATAATGTTCTAAAACATGAGATTTTCTGCCCTAGGAATTTTTACAGAGCAGTCAGTTTAACAGGTTTGTTCAGACACTCCAGGGCCACTTGTGTCCGAATAACCATAAAGGCAAAAGAACCCTCAAAAAGTAAACATCACAATCAACCCCAAAATAAGAAACTCTTTAACTGTAAAAAGACTTCCCTTGATTCTCTGGGAAACCTGAATGGGATACAACTACATACCTCTTCACAGCCAGCAGTTAGGTAGAAGAGACGTGCTGTAGGTTAGCAACAAATGATTACAGAGCTCCTCTCAACACTAACCCCACACCTGACAGGGGAAGTCTCAATCTTTTTTTCCTGAAATCTAAATCAATGAATGAAACTGATTGCTGGGACCTGACATATCCTATTTCATTCCATCATTATCAGTCCTCCATCACAGGTATGTTCAGACAACAGGTAACAATTTGAAAAGAAAATTAAGAAATGAAAATAGTGGAATTAATTTGTTCTCTTAGACCTTGATTTACCTATGTGGGGTAAAAAAATTAAATAAAATCAACTCTACCATAAAACCTTCAAACTATTCTTTTGCCAGATTGAAAAAGAGAATACAGAAGGTTAAAACCAAAGAGATTACGTTTCATATTGTCAACAAACTAGGTCGTTTATGTCTATCAAGAAAGAGGTTAGAGAGCATGTTATTTAATGGTACAAGTAAATGTCAACAATTCTACCTAAGACAGAAACAAACTAGGTCTTAAAACATATAAGTCAAAGGGATGAGAGAAACGCTATATGTTGCCCCCCAAAGATGCAAATAGAGGTGGTGGGTTTTAAGAGACCATGAAATTGAGTACATATTATACAACTATAGAACATCAAACAGAATGGAATCAGTCAAAAGGAGAGATTGAGGAAAAAAACCCTTACAAAATCAGTCAAATATTGGATGTAATAAGCCATGGGAAAAGTATGAGCCACCAACAGGACATAGCCAGAAGAGATATACAACATGTTAGGAAAGATATTGTCAACAAAGAAGGAGGCCTAACACTGTCATACTGGTCATTTTTTGCTATATGTTTGGTTAGCACATTCAAGAGAGATGGATTTAGACATTTAAATACAGGGGTTTAAAAAATAATGGAACAAGGAAGTAATTATCAGATACAGAAGTGTTATTTGAATCAAGATATCATCCATGCTAAGCAGCTGGGTTCAAATTGGTCACATTGGCTAGAAGATAGGTAAAGGTTCCTGAACGTGAAGCAAATTTAGTCCGTAGAAGCATTAAGAAACTTCATTAAGTACAGGAAAGGCTGTATTAACCTCATCAATATAAGACCTATAATATACAGCCCAAGAAAGAAATACTACACGAATCCTTTTCCACTGCAACAACTGCTTCTGAGAGCCTCTACCATCATTAAATAGGAAATTAGATACTGAACAACAAATATAAAGATTCACCACTGCTGAAGATCTTAAAAATCACTATTTATCAACTTGTTTGCTTACACACAGTTTTGCACATACAACTAAACAAAGTAGCCCAAGTGAGAAAATGTAAGCAGGACACTTAGCAGAGACAACAATGCAGTCAAGGTCATCAGCATAAATTAAAACACCACCAAAGACAGAACTGGAAGAGGCAAGTTTCTACACTTGAGACTGCCTCGAGAACTAATATATGATATTGTCAACATATTAAAAAAAAGTCAGCAAAGTTCTACAGGTCTTTACTGATAACCAAATAAATCCCACACAGGCCAGCAAAACCAAATTCTCCAACCAGTACTGGAACAGCAAAAGGAACAAACTGCCTCAATGGACTCAGCCAAGATGTGCTTATAGGATGAAAGCAGGGAAAAGATTACTACAAAAGCTTCTTTCTCCAGTGCCCATAGTACAGCTCAGCTGCTACCATAAATAATGGCTAGCCTGAGTGATATGATGTCATCGAATTGCCTATACCCTACAGGGGAATTCACAGCTCTTGTAGTCACTTTCTGTAATTCAAATGTTATATTGATATTTACTTCTCTTCTTGTGCTGCATATGTTTTGCTTTATAGAACAAATTATGTCAGTTACACAACATCACCACCAGGACTTGCTGAAGTAACTCTTACTGGCCACATCAACTTTAATTTGCAGACTGCAGGAAGAGGAAATACTGCTTTCCATAAATTATCATCTCCTATTAGCACTGTTAGAAATAAAATACTGAATTAAATGTACCATTAGGACTCACCAAGGACCTTCTTATGTTGTTCTTGCTATGTGGGAATTTTCCTCACAGCAGATGACCAAATGACAAGTTTATTGCTGTGTTATGGGTCCTTCAAATAGTCAGAGCTACTAAGAGTCCAAGATTTGGTATAATAGAACATACAAAATGTTGAAACTGAGGAAGAAGACTGTAGATATCTTGTTAGGGAGAATAATTAATAAGTGAACAAAAAATCAGTAAGTAAAACAATGGTCACATGGTATTTTAAATTTTTTGCATTATCTGTAGTCTTCCATGCATACTCCATATTACCTTTGTAAGTTCTTTGTATCACCATGTCTCCATATGGGTTACAACAATTTGCCAAAGATGACTACAATCTTAACTGAAGCTTTTGAACAGTTTTGATATGTAAAACATAAATAATGATAAGACAAAGTTATTTACAAAGTTTATGATTTGTGCAAGGTGCTTATTCTCTAACAGAAACCTTAAAATGTATCAGTAACTTATACAGTTGTGCCTGTAATTAGGAAAGAAATATCCCAACATAAGTGTGTTTTCCCTATTTTAGGACCACAAAAAATCAGGAAGTTCAAAGATTCGGACCTTGAACTTATTTTAAAACAGTGAGAAATATGCCTTACCAGAAATAACTTAAAGCAAAAAAACTCTGTACTAAAGTTTGAAGAACATCTTACTATTCACCATATGTGTTTATTATCAGAATTCTTCCCCCATTACACTCTTATGAATAGCAGGTACCTGAATAATGTCATGGCAAACTTTTTAAATAAGGTACAAAACCAGAAGGCTCTACACTCCTACAAAAACCCCCTAGAATTAGTTAGAAAGAGACACAATGAACTTTCTAGCCCATGAAGTTCTTGAAAGACTAAGTGCATAGCAATCAGAAAGAGACTCTTGAAGCAACAGGGTTTAGGGCTCAAAAAGGACATTTCCAAGTATTTATTTTCTATATCATGCCATGGTTAAGCCCATTATTAAGAACAGTATGGTCTTTATAGATTCTAAAGTCCAGGATTATGTTCTTCACTGCAGCATTACAAGTAATTAAAGATCTTGCTCAGACTTTGATTTCACACCTGCCATCTTCAAGCCTCCAAAACAGTTTCTGTAATTGTTGCACGACGTCTATGTAAAGCAACATCTCTTAAGATATCAGAGGAAGTTACTGAATAGAAAAAAACCCGCTAAACGTATTTCTTCATTTGCAGAGTCTGCTGTCTTAAATTCACTTTCAGAAGCTTTGCTTACGTGGCTTATAGTTTGCTTTTGTACTTAAATGGTTTTCTTAATTCTCTAAGCTTGATTTTGTTTGCCCCTCCCACACTCGTCCCAACTGGGAGAAGCACTTATAGCATAAACAAGCCCAGAGTTCTCCCTCCCTACGGACGGCAAGCGTTTGCAGCTTGCTTCTTTTAGAGATTGCTGCCTCCGCCTTTACTCTATCTTAAGTTCGTGTTTTCGCACAAGCACGTTTGTAGAGAGATACACACACAGTAGGACAGTCCCCAAAACAGTGCAAAATCCCGACAATACCGTCAGACGATTCCTGGATGCTTCAGACACCGCCCGCAGCCCCGAGAGCTCCCCGGGTCCGCTCCGTCCCCAGAGCGCAGGTGAGCTCAGGGCGGCGCGGCCCGGCCGAGCCCCGTGCAACCTGCGCCCAACGCGGGCTGAGCCTCTCCCGGGCTGTAGGGCACCCCGCGGGGCGAGAAACGCCACGCCACGGCGGCCGCACCTCACCTCCCGGCCCGGCCCGGCCCGGCCGCCGAGCTCCCGCCCGCTCCACGGGGGCGGATCCCGGCCCTCCCTCACCTGTCCTCCCGCAACGCCAAAAGCGGGGCCGCGACGCCGGGCACACCGATGCCGGGCACAGCGAACCCGGGCACAGCGGCGCCGGGCACAGCGAACCCGGGCACAGCAGCGCCGGGCACCGGCGCCGTCTCCGGGCAACCCGCGCGCCCGCCCCCGCCGCGCTCATTGGCGCGCGCGCCGCGGCCGCGTTACCGAGCAACGCGCCGGCCGCACGCGCACGCCGCGCGCGCGGCCCTGGCCCGGCTGCTCGGAACGAGGGGCCCGGGCCGTGCGTGGTCACCGGCCCTGCCCGTGCTCCGCGGGCGCCTGTGTCCGGCGCTGGGCGGTGCGGCTCTTGGGTTAGGGGTTACTGCGGTAGTGCTCGCCTTGAAGGTCTCTTCCAGCCTAAGTGATGCTGTGATTGTGTGACTGTTCCATGCGAGTTCCCGGCTGGGGCGGCGGCCGGGGAGGGGAAGTTTCAGAGCTCGCGAGCCGCATTTCCCGTTACCGTGAGGGCACCAGAAAACAGCGCCGGGCGGGAAGGGCGGATTTTGCGCGCCCCGAGGATCTCCGGGAGGGTTCTGATCCGCCCCCGGACGTCCCCGTTGTCAAACCAAGCACTGTAAGGTGACATGAATATTGACTCATTCAGCTGTAGCCGCACCTCGTTCTCAGAGACCGTGGCTCCATGCTGAGGGGCTGAAAGGAACTGCAGACTAATGCACTAATCCCATCAAACAGGAGTCACAAAACGCATGCCACCAGATCCCACTCCACCTGGACTTATCAGGTACATGCGTGGGTTTACGATTCACAGACATTTATAAGGCAACATCCACTTGTTTTTCTCTTAAACGTTTTCCCTCCTCCAGTGTTTGTGCAGCTGGATCGTGGCTTGCAGTGTGGAACGTGTTTAGTGAAAAGTATTTTTCCTTGAATTATATTTCAGACAGAAGAACTTCCTAGTCCAACTCAGTTTTTCAACATTGCTGTGTTTGTGTCGGTGTGATGCAAACAGCGGGAAGGTAGCCCGTGGACTGTGAAACTACAGTCCCAAAGATAGTTTTTGACTTCTTGCATTAAAGCTAACACAACCCACTGTACCTGATATGTATGCATACTCAAATAAGAAAAAAATGTCTTTGTACCCTGTTCTCTGCAAAATCAATGTGTTGCTTGGGAAGATCTGTTTTACCATGTAATTCCTGACAGATTCTTCTTTAGCAGAGGGAATTCAGATGAGGTGGATAAGAAATCACTTTGTATGTTATTTACTGGGCAGAAAATTTATAATATACATCACCTGCCAGCGAAACTTTTCTTTAATTTGCTTCCTTCCTTAAAAAAAAATATGCTATGTTTTAACGTAAATGATCTTGAAGATCATAGCCATCACACTTGGTCATAGCCCCAAGTACTATCTATATTCTATATCCAACAACAGTAGTACAAGAAGTAGGTGCAGACTGAGTATGGAACAAAAGGCCCTAAAGTATTATACTTCAAGAAAAGCTTCTAGCAGAGGCAGATGCAAAAAATATAAGGAAATGTATTCTTTCCCTTTTGATATTGTATCTATTGGCAATTATAAACTATGAAATTCTTATACTAAATGTTGCATTCAGGTCATGGCTATGTATCCCCACATTTATGCACCATCCTAGACTTTTGGTCCTTAAAACATCCCACAACACTCAACACTATTTTTAAAGTCAGTATTTGCATTTGTTATTTTTTAAACATCCCTCTGGAAACCCATGTGCTGCCTTTTTAATGATAGATAGCAAATAATTTTCTGTTCAGTTTCTATCTGTTCATGCTTTCCTAGCTCTTTTCAGCCAACCCTTTCACCAGTTGAAGAGATCTAGCCTACTTTGACTCTTAGATAAGATCTACCTGATAAATGCAAATTACCACACTTGTTGCCTTTATCTTTTCTAGCTGAACTTCATTCTTTTGGCTTAGGGTGACTGGAACTGCCTAGAGTTTATTCCTGGAAAAGTGTCAGGCTGTGGGCCAAAGGACCCATTCATAGGATCATAATATAGTAAAAGAGGATGATACAGATTAGAAGGACCTTCTGAGACAATCTAGTCAAACCTCCTGTTCAAAGCAGGGTGAGCTATGAGGTCAGGACAGATTCTCATGGTTTTATCTTGGCACTCTGTTGCGCTGATATTGGACGGTAAAATGCCGCGACCTTCCCAAGAGCGCCTCCAAGGAAGCCTCTCGGTGCAGCCAGCACACTGGCGCACACACACACACAGGATAGCCGGCTAAAACAGTCCGACGGTGAATGAGCAGGAAGGGTCTTCGCGTAGGGTTCTACAGGAGAGATTTAATGCATCTGCACTCCTGCAAGGTTCCAGAGAAGTAGGGGAGAACAATGGGGTGTCCAGGGTCAGGGAACCAATAGAGAAACTCTGAGGGGGTATCAGGTTACAAGGGGTGGGGTGGCCAACAGAGCCAACCAGGGGAGCAGAACGGGGGTACATTAACAGAACAGAACAGAGCGTTCTGGGGGAGGCTTTTTCAGTCACCGTAAGTTGGAAAGGAACCTAGGACTTATCCCACTGTAGGACTCCTTTCATTCCTTGTCCAGCAGGTCCACTGGCCTCCACAGCAGTCCTTCACTGAACTTACTCTATTTTCTTGATGCCTTTCTTGTGTTGGGAGCCCAAAACTGGAAGAGGTATGACAGATGTGGCCTAAGAAGTGCCTAGTAGAGACAAAAAAATTAAACATGTAAAATAGAAAACAGTTCTAATACTTTCTCTTTTACATGTTAAGGATAGAGAATATTTCTTTAAAAAAAAATTAATCACATTTGTGTCCATAAAGTAATTTTCTCTGGATTCTGAGATTATATTTAACACTGCAATCTCTGTTATGTTGTGTTTTATTTTAGTTACTCAGAAAATGAATAGAATTTTTACTATTAGGAGTCTTGATTAACCTAGGCATACCTAGAAACTCCTTTATGGAAGGTGTATGTCTAGCTCTGCCACACTACTAAGAACAAATCCTACTTTTTCTAGCTTCTCTGTGACTTTCATCTCAAGAAATAAAGGTATCAAGGTAAAATGCAGTAGTTTACTGTCATCCATGTCCACTATACTCATTAGTAATCTACAGCATGTTAGAGTTACTAGAGCCTCAAGCTTTTACAGAATTTTTATTTGTTCTTTCTCAGTCACTGAGACTGAGCTGAAGTTTATTCAGATAGTTGTTTCTTATTTTTACCAGTGCTCTGTATTTTCTCCTGGACTCCTGTTATTAAAGGAGGATACTTTTATCCAAATCATGAATAATACAATTAAACTAGTAGAAATAGAAATTTAAATGGATTGAAAATGCAATTTCAATTTCTATCACATGTAGAATCAATGAGTACTTTGAATTTTGGTAATTTTCGTTTTATTCCTATGGTATGACTGACCTCTGGTGGGAATCACTAAATATTATTTTAATTTCTCACCAAGAACGGGGTTTTTTTTCCCACTAGTGATCCTATTGATTTGATCCCTGCCTGGCAGGGATCACATGCCTTTCTACCTCATGAAACTGAGGTAGAAATTATATCTAGCAAATTATTTTATTGAGAACTGAGGCTGGTGATTGTCTTCCTCCATTTCTTCTAAGAAGTCCTTACTGAAAGATGTCAAAATGAGAAAATACTTGAAAGAAGCTTAATTCATTGTGTTCATGCAGTTGTTTATTAGGTGCATACTGTCTCTGCTGTGACTAAAATCAGTAACATTTCATAAACTATTTTAAGTGGAGGAACCGCCACCTTGACAGTGCTGTTGCTGTTTGTTGGTAGTTACAGTGTTCGGACTGCCTAGAATTCATTTCAGGAAATGAAATGCAATGAGTCCAACATTTGCAAATGAGATCAGGCCAAATCAGAAAGTCCCACTTGCCCTTAGTGACTTGCACAATGTAGACTTTGAACAGCTTTTGCAGGACATGAGGAAGAAGAAGGTGACAGACCCTTCCTGACTGATGATTACTGGTAGTTTTCAAAAAGCTGTAACCAGGGATAATCACTACTCTGAACAGGCTTGCAGACAGGCTCTGGTTGCCAAATCTAGCCCTCGGGTGAGATTCGCTTTGAAGTGCTGGACCAGTAGGTCATTACTATTTTCTCTCACAGGAGTCCCACAAGATCTTCCACAGTCTCGTGCTGTGGAAGTGTCCACTAGCTCAGTTTCTTATAAACTGGGAGTTTAGGGTAAAACGAGTTGTTTGTTCTAATCTATTGAATGTACTGACTAGATCATTACTGGCTATAATGGGAATTTTAAACACCTAAATTTAAACCATCTCCAGAGTTTTAGTGGCAACAGATTTTTAGGCTGGATAACACCACCATCCTGGAGTGCCACTCACCATAAGACCCTTTCATATTGCAGGGCTACTGGCCCACATGACATTGAGCCTGAGAAGGCTCAGGCCTGTGTTGCGCTGTGCTGCACATCCCACCAGGCTCTCAAGCCTGCGGCTGCAGGACACTATTGGCCAGCTCACTGCGAGAGAGAAGACTGCAAGACTTCTCCCACTTGGCACCCGGTGTCTTTGCCATTATCTAAAAGTGCAGTAGGAAGTTTTCTTGTGGATATCTTCCCTGTTCAGGAGTAGAAATGATGACTATAGTTATACATATGTAAAAAAATCTATAGTAGCTCAAATGGTCAATATGGGGTAACCTTTTCTACAGGCAGGGTCTGCATGGTGTGCTGAACATCTAAAGGAAGGTAAGATTACTTGTGCTGTTCTCTATTTCTTTAATTTTTCTAGCTATAATAAAAAGCATTTAACCTATACTTTGCAGAGTTCAAGTGTCTTTCTAACTGGGAGCATAATGGACCAGTATCTTGTAATGCAAAACACTTCCTTTTCTCATTTTTCTTTTTTTTTTTTCAGAAATACTGGTGGGATTTCTAGTCTACATTGAAGGGGAAAAAAGTAACCCCAGAGGCAAATATTTTAGAATCAAAAAGTATTGAGGCTTCTCTGGTTCCTTTCTTTGGGAAGAATTAGCTTGGCAGAACTCTTTCAAGGTAGAAAAGGCAAGGAGCTGGCAAATGTAATTATATGTAACTCCTTTTATTATAGACCAGAATAGATAAAATTGCTGCACTGGAACAGAGCTTCCCTTAGAACTTTATGCTCTTAAACATCTATATAGGAGCAAGCTCTTATAAACAGTATATACGAGCCTTTTAGTTAAAGGCAGTACCTAAGAATGTCATGATATGTGCTCAGGCCTTGCAGCAGTAATTCATTGTATTGTTTTAAATTTATTGTTACTCATGCTGCAAGCTCTTAACACCTCCAATGAACTTTGATATTGCAGTACTGCTAAAGCCCAGATCTTCCAGCAGATCAACCAGATCTATCATCAGACACAAAGACTGAAATCACCCCTTTGGCTAGGAAAGTCTGACATGCTCAAATGGCAGTGGCTGGATCCAGATGAGGTGGGATTAGGTGATTTCAAATACAGTGCTGTGTCTAGTGCCAGCAGGTATGTGGGCATGGAGCTCCCTGAGGAGTGCCATGGAACAGGGATATGTGGTGGAGCTGTGTGCTGTGGTCAGGGGCCATTCAATGATGCTGTAGGATGACATTACAGAGCACGTGGCATGTGTGGGCCAGACATCACCACTTCAGGAGATGGAGACTGGAAATTGGCTGGAGTCAGTGTTTTCTGTTTTTGCTGAAACTTCAGTTTTGAGGTAATCCTGTTCACTGTCAGTACATTAAATTGTATAACTACATTCTGATCTCTTCCCTCATGGGTCTGTGAAATAATTTCTTTAGTGTTCTTACCACATCCCCCACTTCTGTTCTGCCTCCTTCTTACTTCTTTCAGTCCCTCATCTGCATCTTTTATCCTTGAGAAGCCTTTCAGTGACCAGGTTCATAGTTAATTTTCTCTAGCCCTCTTCCTCCTGTGCTTTTCAGAGTGTTTAAGTCTACCTCAATGTAGCCTCTCCTTAGCAGGAGTTCTCTCTGCTTTTCTTTGACCTTCTTCTACTGTTATCTCTTGATTATAACTAAAATCTGACAGCTTAAATAAAGGATGGTAATATAGTCAATACACAGTAAAATTATGTCAGGCTGTGACAGTTCTGCTGAAGAATTAAAAAGTCAGAGTTCACACACTCTTTTTTTTCTGTAGAAAGACATTATTAGCATTGATCCTTCATATGCAAAAAATGGAAGATTAAAAAACAATTTTACTTAATTAAGTTTTCTTTTGATCTTTTTCTTTGCCCTTCCTTCCTGCTCCCTCCCTGATGCCATTCAGACTCTTCAGTTTTCATTGAATAAAGCTGGATATTATGTTTCTTTTCAAGTGCTTTCATGCAGGTAAAATATATTAATGCTTTCTTATTCATCTCTGGAGGCTAAATCAGTAGTTTTCAAGAAAGCAGCAGAGTGGATGTAACTGGAACAGGACCAAGGTCCAGAACTGAGATCTTGTTGCTTTCAAATTTAGAGCATCATGGCATCTACATAAAATAAGGATAATACTGTAACTGCTTTTATAGAAGCAATGCATTTTAAAAGCTGCCTTTTAGAGAACTTTATAATAGTAAGATCCAAGACTAATGAATCCTGCCTTTCATTATATCAAACAAAATTTTTGTCCCTGATTTTAATGGGGGCAAGATTGTGCTTGGACATATTTGAAACAGAAAGATAAAGTCTGTTTTAAACACATTTTCAACATGATAGAATTTACTGAAACATCAAATATAGTGTTAGGAAAGTACAGCAGAACTACTATGGTAGATAAATGCATTGTACCATTGTGACTTAAAAGATGTTAGGAAAAAATGTACATTTTTGAGTGCTAATTAATGAACTCTACTTTTGACAACTGCTAAGCTGGCTCAGATTTATAATGATTGACCTGAATATCTCTGGTTGTATCACTGTTTTGATCTGTCATGTAATTATTTTACATTTAACTAGAGCAAAAATTGTTTGACACAAGTTAGTTACTGCATATATGTGTTAAATTTCCTATATTTTGAATATTTTTAGTTGTGCAGAAGCATGTCCTAGGTTGGTATTTGGCAAACCTAGAGGAATTGCTAACAGGTTGACTTTGAGCATTATATAGCTACGCTACCTTCCTTTATATAGTCATCATAAGTCCTTGGGGTTTTTTTTAGGTGAGATGCTAAACTACTGAAAAATATGATTCTAAATTTCTCAAATAAAAGGCAAATGAGAAATACCCAAATTAATCATCAGTGTTAAAGATCACCTTTTAGCTGCCTGCTAGATGTTATAAAAATCTGAAACTTTCAAGTTTTGAGGTAACTTCCTTCTTTTATGTAACGCTCTTGCAAGAGAAGAAAGAATATGTCTGCTTCTTGACTTCTATGGTTTTGCAGTGAAATGTTGCTTTCATCTGAAATACTTTATTTAAACAGGGTACCAAAAATCAAATGATCATAAACCTTTCATGTCCTGTCTCTCCCTGATCATATCTACAAACTCAGTCTTAGCCATTGGTACAAGTGAATACGACAGTTCATGTATTACTGGGGAGAGCCTGATTTTTAAAAATATTGTGTCTAAAATACTAATTAAAATTAATTGTGATCAGATCGTGATTATTTCTTGGATTTAATAATATGCCAAGACTCTTTAAGTCTGCATTCTTCATTCATAAAACATTTTCATTTTATACATTTTGAGCTGCTCATTTCTATTGCATTTTGTAATTTCAGCATCTGTATATATTTCTTTTGAGTATATATTACTTTTGAGTAATAATTTCTAATACTTATAGCTTCAAGTAAAATTACATTGCTGGGATGGATGACCAAATTAAAAAATATAAGATGAATTTATCTTAATGGCTTGTAAAACATAAAGTTAGAGGGATGTGAATGTTTCAAAACATAGAGCTAGTTTCAATGTAAAATGGGGAGTGGAAGGGAAAGAATTGCAATGGTTTGCTAATAACTTTCTCTCTTAACTAGAACAAGGAGAAATAATCTTTGTTCCTTTTGCTTCTGCAAAGATGTAGATGTGATTGTCCCAACTATAGGCCTGTGGATATTCATCCTGGACTAACCTCTTTTTGGAAATAAATATAAGCAAAATGGAACATGTGTGCAATTGCTAAGTGACACTCAATCACTTAACAGTAAGTTTTAGAGTGATATACATTTATTATCTTTGAAAAAGATCCCATTTAAAATAATGTAATAATTTATTAAAATTATCAGTATGCTAAAATTGCACTTGCATCAGTTGCTGGTAAATATCAATTTTCAGAGCCAGCAGTTGATAACGTATAATGGTTGTAGTTAAAAACCTTGGCAGCCTTAAGACTTTGTCTGGGGGCCAAAAAGCTGGTCTCTTTGACTTGTTCTTTGGCTTTCATGCTGTCTTCTGTCAAGGAGGTTAATAGAAGTGATCTTGGCCAATGAATTCTCATCAGATGCCTTACCAACTAAATGCCCCATTCGTATAAAATGTAAGTTTCTAATCATATTCTGCACTGACAAAAGCAAGTGTTTTTGCTGAAATACATGGAATTGAACACCACAGCCCACTGTGGTGGTGCATCCTACCCCTCATTGGGCCTTCTCTGCCTTCTCAGGCCTGTTCCATGATCTCAGTAATTCTCATTAGGCCACAGCCTTTGTGTAACGAGTTCAGCAGTGAAATGTCCCTTGGCCATACCAGGACCTCTTGCACAGGTTAAGACAGGAGTGGCACTGTCTGTTACAGGGACACCTGTTGCATGACAAAGGAGGGGAATGAGAAACAATCAGTCATCCCTGACAGCCCTGGAACATGACCCACCTGAATCATAACCCAAGTGAAACGGTACCATTATTACTGGACTTTTGAATAATTTCAGTAATTATCAACTTGATTACGGCCAGGATGGAAACTTTCTGATGACTAAAGGCAATCATCTTGCCACCCAATAAAGAACAGTCCTAAGCGAGGCCCTTTGAGCTCTCCTGGACTGCAGTGGGCTGTGCCGACATCTTTGCCTGAGTGGGACACTTCTCAGGGCTTGAAAACTCTCAAGTTTGCAATGCGTGAAGGACTGTCATCAGCTGAGGACAGGGTCTCAGCTGATACCCCAAATCCTCAAGGCTCAGCCCTTGTCTGTTGATAGACACCAAGGTATTCAACATATTTCACTGACACTCGAGGGGAATTTTTGAGGTACCTCTGTGCATATAAATCCATACATCTTTGTGTCTGTGTGTGTGCATAAGTGAATTGATTAAATACCTTATAGATAATTGAGTTACTGTTGTGATTATAATCAATACTATTGAATCACTGTATAAATTTTAAATTAACCACTTACTCAGTTCTGCTAAATCCTTCAGGCTTAAACTCCTTGTACAGGTCTGAGGCTAAGATTAGACCCAGCTGCACTTGGGCTCCATCCAGGAATTTAGAAAGCAAGGGGGTCTGCTCCAACCCTTGTTACTCAATGTGTGAATCTCCATTATCCTTTTGCACCCTTATAATTTTGTATCCCTAGACTCTGTGGAAATCGTTCTAAACCGACTCTAATTCCATTTTTCTTGTACACTTCATCTATGTAATCAGTAATAGAGTGAAGCTTGCCACCAAACTGTGTTAGGTCACACTTCCAAAATATGTATATTAAGACCTACTTTTGCTAATAACTTTGGCAGTGATTCTTTAAGTGACCAAACTACTCACTTGTAACACCACTTAAAATAAACTAGTTTCCTATGGAAACGTTATCTAATTTTTTTACTAGTGGACTTTGTATTGTAAAATTTGGATACCTTACTAAGAATGTTTAAAAAATAACACCTATTGCTGTCACTTTGTTAAAAAAAATAGTTTTACACTAGCCAGTGTCATACATTTTTGTGGAGCTGATCAGTTTTTGGACTAGTATTTCTACATAATAATTTAACCTGCTGGCGCTAATTCTTCATATTATTTATCTTCCTAAATATGTAAATGCAAAAAAGGAAATTTGTTTTTATAACCAATTAGAAAATATATGTGTCTCAGATGAAGGATTATAGTAGTTTTCTAGCCTATAGTATATAGCTTTGAATTTCCCTGGTATGCTGTAAACAGATTGCTAATCCTTCCAGTTGGCAGTGTAATAGCTGTAAAGATGTGTTTGATGTTCTGTGGCTGGGTCTTGCTCAGATTATTGAAGTCTTTAAAAAATCATGGTGATCTGCCTACATTATGGAATTTTTAAGCAAGAAAATGCATTTGCATAAATATAAGAAAAGAATCTGAGAGGCAACATAGATTTTTTTAAAAATAAATTTCTGATGATTTATTAAATATAATGAAACACTGAAAAAGGGTCAAACCCATTTTTTTAGCCTGCCACACTCATTAAATAATGGAAAATATCTGCTTGAATTGCCTAAACATACTAAACATAAGAGAAATGTACTCTTTAACAAAATAGCTATTTTTTTCCTTTCATAATGCAACATTTCATAATCCAGTGTCAATGGATACACCAGTACATTCAGTAAAAGCCAAATCTAGTACTTATTCTGTACCAGATGATTTACCAACTCTGTGATTGTTATAATGTCCCCTTTGCTCCATAACTGAAGCTTAAGAGCAGGTAGAGCATTCTAATTTTCCCTTTTATCTTGAAGTAGTTAAGGATATTTTTCAATTCCCTGTTGTTTTTATGCTTCGCCCCCCTGCCGCCCTTTTTTAAAAAAAATTTCTTTATGTTCTTATTCTGTGCTATTTTTGCCTGTAGATCTGGAAAACAATAAGTGTTTTCCTCCCTGACGGCAAACCTTGCAGCTTTCAGAGCACTCATCTCCAGTAACCACCTCAATGCTTTTGCCTTGTTGCTGAGAGACCCCATCTCCTGACCTTACAAGCTCTGCTTGTGGAAGTTGACAGTTTCATTCAACACTGCTGAGAAATACAACAAATAGCAAGGTTGGCTTTGTGGATGGAGATGTGCTTTCCAGGAGCATTTGAGTATTTGACAGGGAATCTGGAGGAGTAATGTTATAATGTTATCTTGTTTGCAGAGGAATCAACCCACCACTGAGAATGGTGGACCCGTTTTCAGGGTTTTATTTGGGTTTTTTCTGAACTTTTTTTGTTGATGCTGTTTGGCTGTGTTTGGTTTTGACCTCTGGTTGTTTTTTTTTTTTTTTTTTTTTTTTTTTCCGGAGGGGAGGGATGTTCTATAAATTGCTCGTGTTACCTGCATGGCAGGATGTTGTGATTTTTCTGCGAAATGGTGCTTGGCCCTGTAAAACACAGGCAAGTGGTAATATTGCTGACTGCCTTATCAGTTCTGCACCTCATTCAGGCTTGTTTAGTTATTGCACAACAGAAAGGTAGTTCATATGTGGTTTGCTGTGTATGCCAGTGACATCTCCGATTTGGCTCAGCTGAATAACCTGAGCCGGTGGCTGTCCAATGCGAGGTGTTTCTTTAAGGCTTTCTTTGCAATCTGGTAGTGTTCCGATACCAATTTTTTTCAGAGCAGCTATTTAGAAGAGGTATCACACAAGAAAAGAGAATAAAGAGGAAAAAAAGAGCAGGGTGAAAACCTGCCGGAGCGTTTGCCCGCTGTGACAGCGGGCGGAGGGGAGAGCGGAGCCGCTGCGGCGGTGACGTCATGCTGAAGGCGCTTCCAGGGAGCGCGCCCAGCAGGGGGCGCCGCGCTCCGCGGCCGCGCGGGAGGGGCGCGCGCGGTGCCCTTTGTGCCGCCGGCAGCGCGCGCTGTCCGTGTCCGTGTCCGTGTCCGTGTCCGTGTCCGTGTCCGTGTCCGTGTCCGTGTCCTTGTCCCTGTCCCTGTCCCTGTCCGTGTCCCTGTCCCTGTCCCTGTCCCTGTCCCTGTCCCTGTCCCTGTCCGTGTCCCTGTCCGGCTGCGGCTGCACCGCGGATCCGCGGGGAGCGCGGCACGGCTTTAGACTAGCGAGCTGCTTTTGAGCGGAACACAGCGAAAGCGAGAGCCTGATCTAGAAAACATTGTCTCGTGGTGCTCTGCGTTTTTTTTACTGTGTTTGATCCTGTCTTTGCTTTTCCAGTAGCCTGTGGTAATTGCCTCTGTTCTATGGAAAAACAAAACACCGCCCCCCACGCCGCCAAAAAAAGGGGAAAAGCAAGGATTACGTCATCTGTTTTTAAAGAGAGTGGAAATCCCTTTTCTTTGAGGAAAGAAGGGAGATTGTTTTTCCCGCAGCCTCCCGCAGGTGGAGAGCTGGAGGATAATTTAAGATCTGATCTAGAGGACGTCATGCGGTCGGACACAGAAGACAGCGCAGTTCCTAATCTTAGATGGGGATTTCTTGCAGTCGAAATTGTCGATCTTGATTCAAGTCGCCGCCCAATCATAAAAACAGCCCCTTTTTTTCTGTTTGATTCGAGCTGGTTTGGTTCAGAGAGGAATGCAGTTTGTATGAAAAACAGTGCTTCCATTGGACAGGGACATCAGCTTCTCAGAGAAGTCCCCCTGTATCCCCCCCCCCCCCGCTACAAAACCTTGCCACACAAACCCAACACAATTGCCAAAAGAAATAGTCCTGGAAGATGATTGTTTCTGTCTTTATAAGCACATGAAGCAGTCCAGTGGTTGCTTCAGGTGTTGTTGAGTTGGGTAGGCAGCGGCTCAACAAAGTTGCAGTAATCAATTTTTTGGTAAAGAAAATAAAATATACTGCTAAGAAGGAGGGGAAAGGGAGCATGTTGAAGAAGGCTTGTTCCAAAATGTTGCTTGTGAAATATGCAACATTTTGGTGATCTTTGAAAAGAAAAATGCTCTCGAGTGTGAAAAAGACCCCTAAGTCCTTTTTGTAATATCATCCTGAATAATTTTGTGTTTTGTGACAATCCTGTTGCTAATAGTGAAACCCATTAGGGTATTGTCAGATATGTTTTGGTACTGTGTAAGAAAGCTAGTGCAATCATTGAAATGATTAGCATGGGGAAAGAGAGGATGGTAACACTATAAATGAATGAAGGAACTGATACTGGAATAGGAAAAAATACTGAAAATACTTTGCTAATAACTTTTGTGTTGACAACTCCTGGCTTTTATTAACAAAACAAATAAAATTTCACAGGTGTCCTAGGTAGACATGATTTCTTTATCCCAAATACTAAATCATTTTACTTTAGCCTTTTTGGTTTGCTTTTCTCCCCCAAATCACTTAGATTCATTGGCAGCATCCCCATATTCTGAGAGGAAACATTTTTCAGCTGACTTTTAAAACTATAATTATTTCAATAACATAGTAAAGATAGCAATTTGAGATTTTTCTTCATCTTTCAGTGTAAAGGTTGTATAGGTCATGAGACATGTCTAGTCAGCATCTTTTTGTAGGTATGGACTTTTGCATTCTCTTCTCTTCCAGCTGTGAAAATACACTTGCAAAACTAAA
Organism: Corvus hawaiiensis; assembly: GCF_020740725.1. Taxonomy (NCBI): domain Eukaryota; kingdom Metazoa; phylum Chordata; class Aves; order Passeriformes; family Corvidae; genus Corvus; species Corvus hawaiiensis. Next base: position 36,871,153 of record NC_063217.1, read on the forward strand.
TCCAGTTTATGTTGGTAACCTTTTTTTCCCAAAGTTCCAAAGAAATTCTTACCTGTCTCTACTGATGAAGGTGTGACTTCAAATGCAGCAAAAATTGATGAATGTAGTCACCATGCAGGACACAGATGTTGCATTTAAAGATGATTATAATGACAGCTTTCCTCACCCAAGTGATGCTGGTATGATGAGTGTTGACGAGATCCTGTCGCTGGTTCTACTAGATTTTCTTCCTTTAGAGGATGTTAGAGCCTATGCAGTAGAGGAGATATGATAGTAGGAAGCACTTTTTGAAGCAAAAACTCCAGGGAGAAGTAGCAGGGGAAAAAAGTCTCTGTCCGTCAAAGTGTTGCTCTTCATATTTTGTTTTATAAATATTTGCGGTGGTGCTGGGAGGCAGCAGGAGGAGTAGCTCAGGAAAACACTTAACTGAGAATAATCAAATTGAACTTATTAGACCAAGTGTTTCCTTGAGAAGAGAGTTTGAAGTGTAAGATTTATCTGCTTTGGTATTATTTGGGCAATGAGGAGAAAAGGTTTTAGTTCATTCTACAGGATTTTTTCATTTCAAAATGTGATACTAATCAACAATTTAATACTTTCTGACCAGGTCAATGTCAGGTCTTTCATACCAGAAAACTCTTTATGTCTCTCTGAAAGTACTGATATTAAGCATGATATCTGAAATGTTTATTCATCCTTTGCCATAGCCCAGAGAATGGCATATCCTTGGACCAGATCCCCTTCCACAGTCATCTTCTGAGATAAGTGTGCTTTCTGAACAGTTCTCTTATGTTATATATGACCCAATAATGTACCACATATTGACACTGAGTGTCATAAATTGTCCCTGTCTAAAGGCAAGTACAGTTTGCTTATATGTAATATAGCTAATATACCTACTGTTTTTCCATTTTAAGATTTGAAAATCTTAAGGTGATCTCTTTGGGCCTCTGGTCACTAGCCTTCCAGACCTCTGTGCCTTCTGAGAAAGTTTGGGGGAGAGGAATGCTAACTGTGAGAGGAAGACCGAGTTAAGAGTTCATATAAGCAAACTGAGACTGATCGATGTGCATCTAATATTGCTATTTCTTATTTTTCTTTAAAGGTTATGGTGATTATGAAAGGTCCTCAGGAACTGGAGAAAGCTAATTAATATGCCTACTTTCAAGAGGGAAAGGAAGGATATCCAGAGAACTGTACACAGGACAGTTTCATCTCTGTTCCTGGGAAGATTATGAAATAAATCTTCCGCGAAGCAATTGTTAGGCACAGCAAGGTAAATAATGTGATTTGTAACAGCCATCATGGCTTTACTGAGGACAAACCATGTCTGACTAACCTGATTACATTGTGTAATGAGGCACCTGTCTCTGTAGATGAGGGGATGACAGGTAAACAATTTTGTTTACTTTGACTTAATCAAGTATTTTGACATGGTTTCTTAAAGCATTACAGACTAGTGGCCACAACACGGGTGGGAAAGTGGCTGCATTGTATGTCTCAAAGAACAGAGGTGTACTGCATGATGTCTAAGGAGTGGCTGCACTTTAGAGGCTGATACTGGTGCAAATATTGCTTAACATTTTCATCATTGACCTGGATGAGGGAAAGTGCCCTTTTCTTTGTGAATGACAGCAAAATGGGTGGCAAACTGAGTCAGCCTATATGCTGGGCTATATGCAGGGCTAGCACTCAAAAGGACCTCAGCTAACCTGACTATAAGGTACATGGGGAAATTTGGTAAGAACAGACATACCTGGGCTGGCATAACCCCATGCAACAGCATAGGCTGGTGAGTGACTTGCCACAAAACAGCTCTTTCATAAAAGACCCAAGGCTGAGTGAGAATTTAAACATGAGTCAGCACTGTGTCATGAAAGCTGTCTGCCTACTTGGTGGTCACAATATGTGTAGCCTGCATAGCAAGGGAAGTAATTCTTTCCTCTTATTCAGTACTTGAGATTGCATCAGGTGAGTACAGCTCAGAGATATGTCCATCCTTCCCCCATGGCCATCAGGAGATTGCTAAACTGGAATATGTTCAGCAGATGGCTGTCAGAATAGCTAAAGGGATAGAGCACCATGGAGATTTTCGGCTGTTGAAAACATGGAGTTCTCATTTCATAAAGGGATAAATATATACGATTATTTAATACAGAATGGATCGCTAAAAATGGTGTGCTTTTAACACCTAAGATTGTGTGGGTAGAGAAGTTCTGGAGTGAAAACAAAATCTAATACCTAGGAAGTAGTCTGGAAAGAATACTGTTCTTTCCAAACATACAAAGGTTAAAAAGAAAGTAGTATTGACCCTTAGTATTCCAATTTGCATTACGAGAAAGATTAAAAATAAACAGGTTAAAGGAATTTTATGATTGGCTTACTCACTATTCTCCTTTTACACTTATTCTAGTCTGCTTTGGTTTCCATAGATACTAGTTTAATCATGATGCACAGAGCTATTTCTAATTACAGTATATGCCAGCATAAAATTAATTCTTTGAGTATCTCAAGCAAAAAAACAGCTTGCAGCTTGTTCTTTGACATTTTATTATCACAAATCCTGAAGTAGCACACTAGGACATCATATTTAGGCTGTTCATTTTATTTAGAAAAAAAAGTCTTTAAATATATACCTGCTTAGATCTGTGTCAAGGGAGGCAGGTTACAGAAGGACTATATTGTACCCAAGGCTGCTGCATTAATTTCAAATTATTTCGCACTTGTAAATGATCAGTGGCTATTATAGAAAAGACCTGTCATACTGAACATCCAATGCAATCTAGTTCTGTCCTCTGTCTTTTATCAATGTGAAGTTTTTGTGACATCTTTAAAATCTTCTTAGGCAAATACATGCTTTTTCCTTCCAAAAAAAAAGAGAATGAGTTAGATATATCTTGTCTTGAAGAACTTGCAAGGACTCAGGTCCTACAACTGAGTACTGGTGAACCAGACACAGAGTTCAGTGAGAAGTTATTCAAGTGCAGTGATTGCAGGCTAGGTCACAAATGAAAAAAGGCTGATTTTTTCAAGAAAACTAAATGCTAAGCATGAACAGTAGAGAAGTTGGTGGGACTTGATGATCAGTGCTGTTGAAAACCATGCCAAAACTTGCTGATATTAATTTTCTAAGTGAAGTAAACATTTGTCTCATTGTTTTGCCTTATTATAGTACAAACTTTTCTTATATGAAATAATAATCCTATTTTATTTCCCTATTCAACTGCCATCCATCTCTGAAGCTGTGACTATAGTAATATATTATCTTTTCAAATATGTTTCTGCAGTGTAAAGTAGAAAGAACAGAATCAGAACTTTTTGTGTTGTGATTGTTGCTGACAATAATAGCATATTTAATTAAAATGTTTTCCCCATCTTTTTGACTATTAATGATCTGTGTTGTCAAGAATCAAAAATAGCCTTTCCTTAAATGTTTAGGATAAAGGTAGAATTTTGCAGACTTGTAGAGGTTTTAACTCTACAAAAAGAGTTAAAATGAAAATTTTCTTGAAATACAGAATTTGAACTATAAATAAGCAAAACTATTTGATGATACTATACAGGTCATCCATTTATCAAGCTTGAAGTGAGAAATACAGTCTTCAAGTCTTCCTGTTTGCTATCTAATGAGTGTTCTGACAGTTCACTGCCTGTAATATTGTTTCATTAACTCACTTAAACATTGAAAGTATGGATTAAGATATATGGTGCATACAAAGAGCTAATTTAAGTAATTCTGAAATTATTGAGATAATTATCATTCAAACTGGTGTACAGTTGACTTATTGAATGCACTTAATAGATACACTTTTTTTACTCTTGTTTCTGACTAGAGACTACTGTAAATTTTTCTGAGTTTCTTCTAATTAACAGAAAAGAATGGATCTCTGTTAGGGGTGAACTTCTGCTTCCTATGTAAAAAAACATATCTATATAGATTCTTTAAAACCTGAATTGCTAAACAATAAATGGTTTTGATAGTAATCTTCCCTTTGAATTCAGCAAAAGTCTTTCTGTGAGCAAAGAATGTGAATTGGAATCTGAACACATTTGTAAGAACTAGAATTTTTAACTTCTAAAATGATGCACTGACTTTGCTTGATTTATGAGTATTAACAATGTTTAATTAGTTGGAAAAGCTTATGGGCATCTTTCCCTTCAACACAATTTGGATCATGGAATACAATAACCAGTGTCTCTCCCATTTGCTTCTTCCATAAACATCCTTGCTATATTGTATAGTGAACTGTCTTTTTATATAATGTACATTGTATACTAGTATTTCTTAAAAAATTTTGCCAACTTTTATTGATTCAGTCACTTCTAGACAAGTTTTCACATGTAGATCAAAAGATGCTGCACTAATTGTAAGATAAATCATTAGTGTGTCATCACTTGAAATATTATCTATAGACTGAGGGTTTTAATTAGGTTCTTTTAATGTTAAATCCATCTTGCTTCATCTTTAGCCTTCATCTCCAAACTTTCTAAATTTTCTTATGTAGAATTTTACCTGCATGAGATGGCTGGTCTACTAGACTTTAAAGGTATTTTTTAACATTTGATATACGTGCTTTTTTCAGGTACATTATTTCTGGACTTGCATTGCAACAAATTAGAATATGCTTTTAACTGAAAAATATAAAACTATTTCACTTTCTCATCTGTAAAGTATTTTTTTGAGGGTGAAATATTAGTGTAGTTAAAATACTGTTCTGTAAGCACTGTGTAAATGTTGTCTTTTCCACCAGTACTGGTAGAAGTACTACTTTAAATTGACTTGGCAAAAAAAAGAAAAAAAATTAAAAGAAACCAAACCAATCAACCAACCAACCAACCAACTCCAATAAATAATAAAAGTAAACTTGCTAAGTTTGATGCAGAACTCTTGGAATGTTTCTTTTGATGCTCTCTTAGCTATTGGGCATTCTCCTCCTGTTGTGATTAAGAAGCGCTGTTGTAGTACATTAGAAAGAGTAATCAATAGATGTTGTCCTATAGCACAGCACACTCAAACAAAATCCAATCTAAAAACTCTCACAATTCATGGTATTCTCATATATTCCCATGAACACTGTTTTAAAGTTGATAGGCATATATTTGTTCCAGAAACTATGGGGCTGTACTGATAATAAGAAATTGTTTCTCTCATTGGAATTAACTGTGAAATTCCTTGTAGAGTTTCCAAAAAGATTGTGGATGCTTGCTTCAAAATGTATTGACATATTCAAATATATTGGTTTCTTATTTGAGCAGAGTGGTTGGCCATCATTTGTTATTGGCAGATGGAATTGATATCTCTATGTTACAGATTATAATCAACTCAAACTTTATTCTGTCCTGATTCTTCAAGCCTAATGGATACAGCATAGAGCAGTGCTTACATCCATTTGTTTTAAATGTCTAGACAATTTACTTTTTTATTTCCCCTTTTGAATGATCTTATAGCTATCCTAGTGTGTTTAAATAACCAAATAATTGCTAAATATTTCTCTGGTGAACTGATGAGGGAAAAAAATATTATAGAAGAGTCACAAAACCCAGTGGATCATATGATCATTTATTTTCATTTTTCCTCATATTTAGTGGTAGAGGAAGTGTGAATTTATCCCACAAAATTAAAGAAGTTAATGTTAGCCAGTTCAGAGTTAAAATAGTTTAAAATAACTTGTTTTGATGGTAGCTGAATCCAATGAACCTTGCTAGATGCAAGATAGCAGCTTCTCTCAGTTTCCAGGCAGTCTCTAGCCAGGCTGCTTCCCTGTGGGCACACCCATATACAGACACAACCACACATATGGCAGGGACAGCCAGCCATTGCAGACACCTGCAAAAACACACAGAGCATTCATAAGCATGAACAAGATGAGCCAGACAAACCTAATGGCCAGTAGCTTGCTACAGGTGTCAGATCTCTTTTATTCCCTGACTTCTCTCCATTTTGCTGGTCTTGTTTCTTGTTGATTCATCTTTATCCCCCCTCACCTCCATCCTTGTCTTCCCCAAATTAACAATTTTTATGTAATTACTTCTACTCAATGGGTCACCATTGTACCTAGGTACCACTGGCTTTACCCTCTCTGTTTGGTGAAATTAGACCATTTTTTTATCTAACTGGGCACACTATTCATATTGTTTTGTCTAAAATGGCGTGTGTGGTTGTTATTGTTGCTAGCTGGAGGAAATAGGCAGTTGCCTCAACAATGGAAGCAAACTGGTAACAACAGGATTGTTCATATTATAGTTCATGTTTTATCAGCCTTTTAAGTGAAACATTGGTTAAAAAATTTATTCTAAAAGGCCTTAAAAATATTCTGTGTGACTCATTTAGAGTTTGGGGCTTTGTTCTCAATATATACTACAGTAGTGTGGGGTTTTTTTAATATCTATTGGCTTTGAACTACAGTGTATACTTAATAAGCAGAGAAATTTACTGTTTAAAAAGCTGAAATGCAGATGTTTAGAATTATGCAATGTGCTTATTTTGACTCAATGAGTGTTCCAATGGTTGATGATGCAGACATTTAAATTTCATAAATGATTGCTTTTCAGAATCTCTGTTAATGGAACTGAAAAAATTTCAGTATCTCTCGATTTTAGCCTTGAGCAGTACACAAGGTCTAGTTTGGGATGCAGTTAGGAAAAGAGTTCTATGAGGAGTTATATATATGTTAACAGTAACACATTTAAATTCAAAATCTTTCCAAGAGTAATCCATCCATTCAGTTTAGTAGTGGTTGTGTAGGGATTATTTTTTTTAAAGTGGGAATTAGAAGGGCCCAGTAAATAGCTGATATGCTTGTAGATAGCAGGGAACTTTTTAGAACGTGAGGAGGAAGTTACCTGGGAAAGTCCTTCTGAAGATGCTGGGGTCCATCAGCGCTGGTCAGTTTTTAAGCACCACCTTCTAAAGGACCTGGCAATTCCAAACTGTCAGAAGTCAAGAAGGTGATGCAGAAGGCCAGCTTGGCTGACCAGGAATCTTCTTACGGATATTTGGCAAAAAAGGAAAGTATATGGCCAGTGGAAGCAAATTCAGGCAACATGTAAGGCACACAAAGATGCTGCTTGCCAGTCTAGGGAGAAAATTTGTGTAGCCACAGTTCAACTGGATTTGAAGCTGCTGAGAACTGTGGGGGACAATAAAAAGGTTTTTAAAATATATTAATGTCAAAAAGCAGTGCAGAAATTACATCAACCCATCACAGGAAGAGGATGGTCACCTCACAGTCAGGAACATTGACAAGGCAGAGGTGTTTAATGCTTTCTTTGTGTCTGTCTTCAGCATCATTCCTGGGCTATGGGGGTCCCAGCATCCTGAGCAGGAAGACCATGGCTGTGAGAGTGATAAACTCCCAGTTGACCCTGAACTTGTGTGGCGTTTGCTGCTCCAGCTGGATCCTTCTAAATCTGTGGGGCCTGATGGGATTCATCTGAGAATACTCAAAGAGCTGGCTGATGTCATCACAAGACCTCTCTAGATGAGTTTTGAATGGTCTTGGGAATCTGGAGAGGTCCCAGTTGACTGGAAGCTGGAGAAAATTGTCCCAGTTTTCAAGAAGGGCAAGAAAAATGACCCTGGAAATTCCAGGTCTGTCAGTCTCATTTTGATGACTGGTAAAATTATGGAGAAGATTATTCTGGGAGGTATTGGAAATCACCTGAAAGACAACACAGTCATTGGTAACAGCCAACACAGCTTCATGAAAGTCCTGTTTGTCACACCTGATTTCCTTTTATGACAAAGTAACCCATCCAGCTGATGAAAGGAAGTCATCTGATGTGATCTTTTGGGATTTCACTAAAGCTTTCTGTACTGTCTTTATTAGTATCCCTCTGAACAAAATTACTCAGCTGGATAAACACATCATATGATGGGTGAGTAACTGTCTCATGGGTTGGGCACAAAGGGGGATTACTGTGAATGGGATAATATCAGGTCAGTGACCAGTTACTGTAGGGCTCCACTGTAGGGCCAGTGCTCTTCAACATCTTCCTAAACAATTTGGATGCAGGACTTGAAGGAATACTAAGTTTGCAGATGATAGTAAATTTGGAGGACATGTTGTCTCCCTCGAAGGCAGGGAGGCCCTGAAGAGGGACCTAGATAAAATAGAGGGCTGGAAAATCACCAATCATATGAAGTTTAAAAAGGGCAAGTGCTGGATTCTGTGCCTGGGAAGGGGTAACCCTAGATGTACAGATAGACTAGAGAACAAGAGGCTGGACAGCAGCACTGCAAAAAGAGATCTGAGGGTCCTGATTGATGGCAAGTTACATCTCTGCGCAGGCAGCCAGGAGGGTCAACCATGTCCTAGGTTGCATCAGGCACAGCATCACCAGCTGGGCAAGGGAGGGGATTGTCCCTCTCTGCTCTGCACTGGGGCAGCCTCACCTCGAGTGCTGGGGGTAGTTTTAGGTGCCATGATATAAGAAAGATATTACGCTGTTAGACAGTGTCCAAAGGAGGGCAACAGAAATGGTGAAAGGCCTTGTGGGGAGACAGAAAGAGGAGTGGCTGAGGTCACTTTGTCTGTTCAGCCTGGAGAGGAGGAGACTGAGGGGAGACCTCATCATGATCTATAGCTTCCTCATAATGGGAAACAACAAGGCAGGATCTCATCTCTTCTTCCTGGTGATCAGTGACAGTACCTTAAGGAATAGTATGAAGATGTGTCAGGGAAGGTTTAGACTGGGTAATAGAAAAATTTTTTCACCCAGAGAGTGGTCAGGCACTGGAATAGGCTCCCCAGGGAGGTGGTCACAGCACCAAACTTGAAAGAGTTTGAGAAGTGTTTAGACATTATCAGGCACATAGTGGTGTTCTTAGGGCTGTACTCTGCAGGGTCAGGAGCTGGATTTTGACGATCCTTGTGGGTCCCTTCCAGCTCAGGGTATTGTATGATATAATAAGACACAGCCATAGCACACAAAGATAAATCGTTGTGGTCATTGCTTACTCCATTGTTGCATAAACTACAGGAGCAAGATTCCACTCAATGAGGAACAAACCTAAATCATTGCCTCAAATAATGTCTAATAGATCTTTAATAAGGAAGATAGTAATCAATTGCCGCAATCATAGAATTAGTCTGAGACTGCTGAAACCTGAAATTGTTTACTTGGTAACAGTGGTGTTTAATCTACAAATGAAGCCAGCCTTGGTGGTGCTAGGTAAGTGGCAGATACCAAAGAAATGTTTTATGTTTTGTTGTTTTGGATTTTTTTTTTAAAGAAGGCAAGAGGGCTCCCAGAAATTTTTAGAGTGCTACAGATTAAATATGTTTGAAAATTCATGCTATAGTGAGGTATATTCTTTATTTTACTTCTAAAGGTGTCTATTAATGAACCTTTTCTTGGAAGGTGAATATTGGGCTATTAAGATGTATTGGTTTGATCCACTAGGACTATTTCAAGTGGGTTTGTATTTTATTATGTTGATTGAATTTTGACTAAGCTTTTCAGTTCAATGGTGAAAAGGTATTTTAAAGATTGAAAGAGCCTATAAAAAGTTAGGCTGTCAAAGGATATGTCTACTTTTCCATAGAATGTGCCCACTGACTTCTAGTTATTCATATTTTGCATAGTTCCCAGCATGTGTATCTTTACAGTCCTTCAGGAGGTTCCTTATAGCCTGTCTAATGAACTTAGTAGCAGTTGTGAAAGAATATTAAAATCTGTAATGAAGAAAATTAATTGCTCATTTTGGTTCTTAAATATCTGAAGTAGCAAAAGGAGATTGAGGTTCAAAACTGTCATTTTACTATCCACTGGATTGTAAGAGAAATGTAAAGAAAATAACTTTGAATTCTCTTGGTCATGGAAAGTGAGAGAGGATCCTTGAGTACAGGGCATCTAAAAGCATGGCAGCTGAGACACTGATCTTCTTGGGGAAAAGTCAGAACACAGAGCTCAAAATATAGTCTGAGTAGTTGATAGGGTTTGGGTTGTGGGTGAGATGTCTTGTTTTTTCTGAACATCACCTGGGAGGAATGAGGAATGACCCACCAATGAATGCTACAATTTGGTGATGAGGATGCATCATTAAAACTGTATTTGGATTGCCTCAGGCAGAAAAGGAAAATGAATTAGCATCTTCCATTTCACAGGTAAGTGTTCTTAGATTGCACTGTAGTGTAAATTATGTTTTCTTTTTTCTCCATCTGCATTTTACAATAGAATATTTATCTCCTAATTATTAAAAGAGAAGCAGTTGGCAGTTACCTTCCTTCTGATACCTACTTTACTGAAGGTATGCCAGAAAAGGGATAGATTTGTATATATTCTGCATTTCTTAGTCTTCCTGTTGGTTATTCCTAGACATCCTTCTGATTGGTGAACATGATATTATTTATACCCTTTAAAATATAAAGCTTTTTTCCTGGAGTCCTGTCATAGGATCCTAACTTTCAGACTTGTGACCAAGCAGATAAAATTAAGGTAACTTTCATATGCCCAAATATTTTCTTATATTTAATTCTTATCAAAGTATTGAAAAGATCTGAAATCATATGTGAAAATTTAACTGCACACTGATCTCGAATCAGCAAGAAGCAGGAGACATGGGAGTTCCTTGTGTAAATGGTTTTTTTCTTATTCTGGTGCTGTTCTCTGGGAAAGTATTCAAGCCTCAAAGAAAGAACTGTTTAATAAGAATCCTTGCAATTGCCAGTGAGCACACACACTTCCATGAAATAACTAGGCCAATTTTTTGTTTTCTTGTTGTTTTTTTAAATACATTGTTTTCATCAGATCTTTTTAGATATTATGATGTGATATTATACTATGATATTGATCAATCATCAACTATTACTCCATAACATCCATTAGATCTAGATGGATGAAATGTATTTGAGTCTCATCCAATGTTAGTGATTTTAATTGCTGTCATGTCCCTTGCTTGGACTGAAAAATGTGTAACTTGCTTCTGAGTCATTTCTGCACAGAGCATACAGGGAGCATCATGCCGAACACATCCCCAGTCATGTGACTGAAAAGTCTGATGCATGATTTATCTTGAATCATACCCTGTATGTTTCTGGAACAAACAAGATACATTTGCAACAGCCAGGAGCATAGCAAACCTCACTGGTTTTCTAAACAGACATTGCAGTAAGCTCTTTAAAAGAGTAGAAAAGTTAAAGCATAACTTAGGTTGTGCCAAGAGATTTAGACTGTATTCCCAGTCCTCTTTTCTGTCTTTTTACTTTATATACAGGGACAACTTGGCGTCCTTGCTTGTTTCACACACATTTTCTTGATTGGCTATATCTGTGCTTCTGACTGCATAATCTAGATATTGCTTATGTATTAGGTAATCTGTGAGTGTGAACCACAAAAGATGAAATCATTACAGTCTTATGGCAAAAAGCCTGCCTTGAGTTAGTGAGGTGTTTTTTTTGTTTCCCAGACCTCTGGGGAAAAGCATGTCCTCATCTTCGCTGTTTCTGTCGGCAAGTTCTGGATTGTTCCCTGGCTTAACCTGGGATGCTGTCCAGAGGGTCTAATTCTGACATCTTAGGAAAGGAGTTTAGGTATTTAAATGGGAGAGTATTCTGTAGCTATTACTATAAATATGTGACATTAAAACAGTCTGTAGCAACAGCTCTCAGGTGAATTTAGAAATCTTTTTGTATAGATGCTTTCTGGTTTTTTCATTTTATTTAAAGACTAACAAAATTTTTAGATGTTTAAATGCTTTGTTCTTTAAATAATGGATTTTGAAAATTAATATTCCTCTCACTAGAACAGTACTGCAAACAGAAAGCAGTCATACTGCCAAGTGACTGTGAATGCAACAGTTGCTTTTGGAACTGAATAGAGTTCTTTTGATGTGGTTTATACTGTGAAACATTTAAAAATGTTATGTACTTTTCCACACTATATAAGTAGTAGTAAGAGTGTGTCAAAATATACAGCTTTAAAATAAGTAGTGTGTTTACTCGCAGATTTTACTTTGTATGCCCCAGAGTGTAAAGATTACTTTTTTTCCCTTGTGAAATTCAGTATGTGTAGAATTGGAATTGTATTCATAATAGAAAATTTATTTCAGAAACTACTTGGCTCAAAAGAATAAGCATGTTAATTTTAACTAGTCACAGTAAGCTAAGTTTATTCCAAAAGTGAAATAGCAATTTTTGTTTATTACTGTACTGTTTGCTGCCTTCCAGGCAAACTAAAATAATTTTGTTCCTTCCTATTTTGAAATTACCACTACCATTGCATTCTGAATCCTAAGAAAATCTACAAAGATTTACTCTAAGATTCATTCATCCGCTATTTGAAAATACTGATATATATTTTTGCTCTTTTAAGGAAGGATGATGAAATGGTTTTAGCATGTGCTGATTCTGTGGTATCTGTATGTATGTATGCTATGGCTTTGTCTGTATTGAATTGTATTTGATTGGAAACATGCAACAGCTTATTTGCTTTTTAAATATATAGCTGGAAAAAATTTTATGGAGCAGGTAGGCTGAGAGAGATACTAGCAAACGTTTATTCTATTTTTTTTTGTGTATATGTGAATTGCAAGATTGTTATGGTTGGTATTTATATCTGATCCACTCTGGCAAAATATTTTATTTAAATGTTAAGTTTGCTACAGTATTTCTTTATGTCTCTGCATTGCCTGTAGAACTTTTAGCAGCAGAATGCTGCATGTTCATATATTTTTATTTCACTCTGCAGTGGATATCTGAAAGAAAAAAGTATTCCAACAGCAGTCATATGTTTAATATCAGTCCTGTTTAATATTTTTATCAATGATCTGGACAAGGGAATTAAGTGCACCCTCAGTAAGTTTGCAGGTTGGATCAATGGGGCCAGTTGTACAAGGTTCAACAAGGCCAGGTGCTGGGTCTTGCACTTGGGTCACACCAACCCCCTGCAGCACTACAGGCTTGGGAATGAGTGGCTGGAAAGCTGTCTGGCAGAAGAGGACCTGAAGGTGTTGGTCAATGAGAGCAGAATTCATTTGTCAGGTAAGTGGACGTCTGGAATTTCCCAGAGAGTATTAACACTTGAGGATCTTATATCTTTATAAGGTAGTCTAAATTTCAGTTGTCAGTATGTTCTGGTAAGTTGTTTTTGCCCATGATGAAGATCTTTTTTGGGTATAGCACCTATTTAGAACTATAAATTCAATTCTTACTTACTAATCTTAGTACTATATTTATACCTTGAATTTTCCCGTGGATCATCTGAGAATTGGAAGTCTTTGTCAGGAGTCCAGCTGGACACATGGCCTGAGTGTCAAATGCCCACATTTCAAAATTTGATGGCATATACTGGCCTGAGAATCTGCTGTCAGAAGGTGCAACTTTCAGGCTATGCCCTATTCACTTGTCATTACTGGCTCTAGGGGATAAGGAGAGCTTAAAGTAGGCACAACATTAATTTAATCCTATGATACCTTGTTGCAAGCGTCTTACAGAGAAGGTACTGCGTGCTGCCGGGCAGTCGGTAGTGGTGAGCAGGTAAAGGAGAGCGGGCAAAGCACTACAGCCTGCTGGGAATTCTCAGTACAAGTGTTCTCATGAATTTTGACAATACTTGCGTATAACTCTCATTAATTTTCTCATAATTCCAGGTAAAAAGAGCTACCAGAACAAAAGAGTAAAATTGTATTCTATTTTATATATCTTCTAAATATAAATATTGATTTAAAATAATAAGCAAAACCCAGACCATCTCCTAAGAGAAGCTCCTTTTTTAACATATGGCAGGCCTGTGGAAGGTAGCTAATGTTTTGTCTTCATTGCTTGACTAGAGTTTCAGCATCTGTATCTCTGGCCTGAAGGCCTTATCCTTTCCAGGAATGGTCTTTGGCCTACACCTGCTTTTATGTAGCTAGATTAAGACGAAACAGATGGCTGGTTGCAAAAGAGAATATAAAACTGCATAGAAATATTCTAAATGCTTTACTGCTTCTCATCTTATTTAACACAAGGTCATTTTGTGATTTTTTTTCCTATCCAAATCCTTGCTGAAGATAAAAATGTGCTGTGGGTTGTAAAACTCTTAATTCCCCACCCTTAATGGCCTGATGAAAGACTGAATAATCCTCATGCAAGTTAGAACATTAACATGAAGTCCACAGAGGCGGAAGGAAACCAGGAAGGCCTAAAAAAGAAAGATCAACAGCTTCTGATTAAACAACATGTTATTTTAATTCTGTCTTGATTTAGTGGATGAGTTCAAATCAGTGGATTTCAAATAAAATCTCTTCTACACAGTAGATGTAGCATGTGTCTGATGCAAGTTGATATTCAGAACAGAGGTTTGTCGTCATGGGAAGCTGTTTACTAGTTTGGGGTGACCCAGCTTTTTTGATCCTTAAGGGATAGAGTTCTTACTTTTAATGAGCTTGAAGATCTTTATGCTTAATTGATTAGTTAGATTTTTAAAGTAGTAGTGAATGAATTTCTTAGCTTGAAAAATTATTTCTGCCTGTGGCCCACAGTGTTTTCCTGTTTAACCATGGAGGATGCAGAACTTTGTAGTCTCATAGTGTTTCCATTTTTTCACTTTTCCTCTGATTATCTTCTCCTGTTTAAACCCTGGGTCTCCTGACCTGTTTTTGTTTTATAATATTAGTCAGACGGATTATTTGCATGCTAGATTTTCAATTCAAAAAAGGAGTCAGTGGAAGACTGATGAACCCAATGCTGCACTGAATAGAGTAAGAGTTGTTTACTACATCATAATACTTATTCATGTTTGTCAGGTAGTGTGCTTGACATCTCATCCTCTAAGACCTGTGCATCTCCTGATACATTCACCTGAGAATAATTTGCAATCTGCAGTGTTCCACATTCTTGGTATTTTGTTTTGAAGACTGTAGTACTTTCATCAGCAGTTTTTGTTAGAGAGACTTCTACTCTTCCATGGGAAATGGAAAATGTGGCTAATTAAGGAACTTTCATTGTGGCTGATTTCAGTAGTTTTTGGGGGTTAGCTGAGTCTCAAATTTGAATTCTATACTTGAAATTGAAGACAGTAAATACTGATATCTTGCTCTGTAGTTCAGGGAGTAAAGTTCCCTGAACTAAAGGAAAAAAGGTTGGGACTTATCTGACTTGCTCCAAATCAATCATGACTAGCCCTACTGAAATCAATGTGGTAAGAGTAGAATAAAATGAGTGTTGAGTGTGTGTCAAATTAAAGTTAACAGTATTTAGGACTGAGCATGATCAATGTAATTTCTATAGCCTAGTATTTTATCTTCTATTATCACATGGAGCATCACTGCAGTGACTTCCACAGGACCTCTATGCCTGGCTAAATTCTAACTAAATCATTTTGAGAAGGAGTTGACAGAAGACCTTGTTTGTAAGCCCTATTCCAATCTACTAAAACCAAAGCTATAAATAACCCACCTGCTCTCTGTCTGCCTGCTGGCATGTTTGCTGACTTTCCCTTTCTTTTTCTTAACTGGCATAATTTTTGGAATGATATATGAATAATCAAGACAAGGCTTTTTTAAAAACAATTTTTGATAGCTACCATTTTGACTGTTTCAGACTTCCATGACTGTGCATATTTGATAAAATTCCTCTCAAACAGCAGGTAAGTGGTGGTGCTGCTTCAAAATAAATAGTTTTGCTTAGAAACAGGACAAGAACTGTCATCTAACAGCTATGTTTCCAGAAAGACCATCTCAAAATGGACTAAAACTCTCTTGAGACAAGTTCAAGATCAAGATTTAATACTTTATTTATTTATTTTCTTGTGATCCTAGAAATTACAAAGTGAAGTTTGCAGAAAGCTCGTTGAGGGCCTGGATTGGTAGATTAAATGGCAGCCTTTCAAGGAGTCTCAAGGAACAGATGAAAGAATGTCTTTTGCACTTGTGAGACTGAGTTTATAGCTTCATTGATATAACACTTCTCTAGAATATAACTCTCCTGTTTAGCAGAGAAAAAGAGAGAGAGAGAGAAAAAGAAGTCTCTTTTTCAGAGCCTGTGGCAAATTTCCTAGGTGTGAAATATTTATTCTACTTGAAGATCTGCTGAATGTTCTGGAGAAGGTAGTTTGAAGATTTTAAATGTTAAAAGACCTAATTATTACTTGGGATTTAATTTTTGGAAATCTGTCAAGTGTTCTATGGCTTTCAGAGAAAACAATAAAGTCAACAGATCCTGACTCAATTTATGCATAATAGCTGATATTGTGGTACGTCTGTACTATTCATAAAGAATTCAAAATTAACTCAAGGAACATGTGATAGTTCCAGCGTCTCTTGTAACCTCTAGGCTTAGTATGTGTGCTCTTGCTTTTGACTTCCATAAATCCTTCATTTCTCTATGTATTATATCTAAATGCTTCTTAATACCAATGTCTTAGATCATTGAGGAAATATAATGAAGGAAAGAAGACTAATTACTTCAGTTTGATGAGAAGGTTATTCTTAAAGACAAGAAAAAAATTGAATTTCTGACTTGTCAAGCATCACTTTTTCCATCACAATATTTTCATGATGTAAATATATTTTAGATGTTCCATGGAAAGGAAATGGTTCTAAGGACCTTGGGAAATGTAATCCAGTCTTTCATTTTTAATATTGTGACTAAGTAGCTGTTTTTATTTCCAAATGAATTTGATGACTATATTTTAAATAATGAAGTTGCCTCTGGTGAGGCAGAGCTAGAGATGCTTCTGAATATCAGTAAAACTCCTGGGATGTTAGAAGACAGACTGTAATCCCCCCGAATGGAAAGACAAGAGGATTTTATTGCAGTTACTAAATGGAAGCTCCTGCCCAAAGATGTGTTAAATTGCAATATATACTTTGGAGTTGGGAATGCCTGCTGGTATATAATTCTTTCAGGCATATCTGTATATTCAGTTGCTATAGGAACAAGACTTTAGATAGAATTAAGTAGAGAATAAACTGAGAACTTAATGTACAGCTCTTTCTGATGAAAGAAATGTCCTGTAATCCTCGCATCTTGATGCCATCTGGATTATAGTTCAATATTATTTTACCACACCATCTAAGTTTCTTCTAAAATATACTTTTGATCATGCTTCAGCAATAAATGTTGAGTACAATAAACTATATGATTGAAGGAACTGTTACTCTGCAGGGGATGGGTAATTCACAACTATAAGTAGAAGGCTTAATAACAGATCTCAATTTCCTTTTACATACGTTGCATATATGCCTGTAAAATCCCTGCGCATACATGCAACTTGCATAAAACTTCAAATAGCAATTCTGGAAATAACTGTACCAAATTCTATCTAGTTTTCTGGTGGAATTTGGTGCCTGACCACAGTCTGTTTTCAAAGTTAATGAACCTTTCCTTTTGTCTGAGTAATAAATGGCATCAATGACTCTAGTTCTTTGTGTTCAAATGTAAGGGCTGATACTGAGAAATGCGGGACTAGTCATCAAGAGGAAGATTTCAGATGACATGTTTAGATGTTTAAAATAGAGAAAAAAATAGTCAAAATAGAACTCTGCATCAGTGAAAGCTGTAAGTAAGCATAATGACAGATTTAATGAACTGAGAATTTGACAGGCTTTAGAAAAGCACAGTGAAAACTGAGAATTGAAATGCACCAAAATATTTCTTTTGTTATAAAGAAACATTCTCTGGGTAATATAGACTGCTACAGAAGCTTTAGATTCTTCTAAACACCATTTTCCCTGTTCTCAGTCTTATGGATGTCCAACTGTGACCTGAAACTCAGTAGCTTCAAGAAAGATTCTGTGCTCTCTGCTGGATCCCCATTGCCTCATTGCAGTCTCTTTTTTCATTTTTATCTTTTCTTTCTCCTTTATTTTTTTTTTATCATAGACAAGCAGTGTTACATATCAGACAGTCTGTAATCTGTGTCTTACGTTTTGATTGATATATAGGCCTTTAGATTTTTAGTATGTGTATGTATTGCAAATTCGTTCTGCATAAAATCTTCAGAGACTCAATCTTTCCTCTTCTTCCATGCAACTCAAACTTCCAACGTGAATCTCATTATTTTGAGATGTAACAGAGAGAGAAGTCTTTTCAGTGAAAGGAAGCTTTCTATATATAATTTTATAATTATATATAATTTTGCATTTTATGATTTTTTTTTAATTTAGTTTTGTTTGATTTTTGAAATGTCTCTTGTAGCATCAGATCCCCTACTTATTTTAAATAATGGCATCAGGTAGTGGAACTGAGAAATTGAACTGAAATAGTTTTCATCAACTAGAACCAAGGATTTTTGGTGTACATAAGGGTGCATGTATTACAGACATGACAGCTGGAAAAAATATTTCTCCATAAATCTATGGAAGTACTGACTGAAGAAGGATGTTGATCCTTATTAGATTGTGTTCATGATTTTCTGAATGTGTGTACCCACATAGCCCCACTGAAGGCACTCCACACAACAGATTAAAGATATTAAAGTCTGTAGGGCCATTGAATAATTACTGTGCAAACAGGCGCACTCTCTGAACAAATGGGCAATTTGAGAAAGGTGGTTAAAGTCCCAGAAGAGGAAAGACATGGTATGCATTTTTGAAATGTCAGGTCTGCCAGTCTAATTCTTTTCTGTGTGGAACAGAATTTATTTTATTTGTCAGGGTAACTTGGCTAGTGCAGATAGAGGAAACAGTGCATCTAAAATATTAACACTTTGATAGTGTCTCATATCAGCAAAGTAGAGAGGAAAAAGAAAGTAGTTTCATCTAACCATAAGATGAATGCAAAGATATTTGAAATGTTTTATTCAAAATAGGTAGAATTTGTATAAAAAGTGATCTGATAAATTGAAGAAGATATCTGAAAGCAACAAGCTAAAATTAACAAACCTTGGTGGTTTGGGTTTTTCAACATGGAGAAGAGAAGGCTCTGGGGAGACCTTAGGGCAGCCCTCCAGTACTTAAACAGGGCCTGCAAGAGAGCTGGAGAGGGACATTTTATGGGGCAGATAGTGATAAGAAAAGGGTTAATGGCTTTTAACTGAGAGAGGGCAGGTTTAGATTAGATGTTAGGAAAAAATTCTTTACTGTGAGGATGGTGAGGCATGGGAAGAGTTTGCCCAAAGTTGTGGATGCCCCATCCCTGGAAGTGTTCAAGGCCAAGTTGGATGGGGTCTGAATAACCTGGTACAGTGGAACAGGAGCTGGAATTAGATGATCTCTAAGGTTCCTTCTAACCCAGACCTTTCTATGATTCTATGAACTACATATGTGTGAAGCACTGCACTTAAAAGAAGTCAAAAGCAAATGAGAATAGCAGAATAAATGAACCAACCACAGAAAATGCAAATCTAATACTGGGAAATACTGAAGAAGTCATTGCATGAAGATCCTGAATGTGCTTGTTTCTCTTTAATATTCCAATATTGTGTTAGAGGGCATCTGTCAAGTTTTGGCCATTACTGCAGTGGAGCAATTTATACAAAATGTCAAGGCATAAAAGGAAGAGAAAAGTTGTAATAAAAGGGTTGGATAGAAAGACTCCTCCAGTTCTCTCATAAGAGAGGAAATGGAGAGTAATGGAAAAATAAACTATGGTTTATTAGAATAATGATTGTAATAAAATTTTCTCCAAACCCACATCCTCCCTCGCCCTCCAGTGAGATAAGATATTAAGTCCCAGGAGGCAAAGCCAATATGCAGAATATTTAATGGATTATAGAATTCAAAAATCATCTACATTAAAGAGTCAAGTTTGTTCAAAGTGAAGTTTTGTCTTTTACCTCAACTATACTGTTAGTTTATATCAGAATAGCTTAATACTTTTTTTCATATTTATATAACCACTTTTCCTCTGAAAAATTATCATTTAATATTATTATTTATTGTTTACATTATAAATGTAATTGACTTGAAACTGTAATTTTTATATTATATGAAGATGGTCAGTGCATAATTAGGTGAAATTAGGTCGAAAGATACATGTTTCCAGAATATAGAAAAAATATCTTCCTAAGAATTATATATATATCTGTTCACTTCTTTTATTGAAATATCTGTTCTGCACAAAGTATAGTTCAGATTAATGTAAGAATTTTTTTTGTTGTGAAGAATATTTTTTTTCCTGAAAACTACAGGTTATCATATTAAATTTCTAACAACAAAAGAGAAACTAGTGAAATATGGGAATTTATTTTATATATATCCTATAATACTCTATTTATTAACAGAATAGTATTTAATCAAATACTGTACACCCACATTATAATAAAAATCCAAATTCTTATTCATGATTTGAAAATATTTTTGGACACTTTATTGTGAACAGATAGAATGCAACTTCTTTTATACAATTCTGTTTACAGTTATTTGAATAAATTTCTTTTGTCTTTTGTGGGAAGAAAACTTGCATAACAAGTGCAGATATAAGAACTGAGAATTTTATTACCTGACTTATTTTCAGTATGAATTATTAACAGATTTATTTCTGTGTGGCAGTGTCTCTTCAGGAATGATTGAATATCTACTACTGATGGAGCACTCATAAATTTTCAAAAAGTCAATAAGTTTCTTGTTTAAGCATTTATTTCAGATCTTACCTATAATACTTGCTTAATATTATGTTGATGTGGTGCTATGATAGCTTATATCGAATATACTATTGTAATAGGAAATATTATTCTCTAGTGGGTCCCAGAGAAGTAAAGTTATGGGGTTTTGGGTTTTTTTTGGTTTTTTTTAATGGTCCACAAAATCCAGGATTTATAAGAACAAAATTGGAATTACTGCCTTCCTAAATATAGAAAACTCAAAATGATTATGTCAGGGAGAGGAGAAATAAAAGAGGGCAGTTGTTAAAATTCTGCCCACAGTGGTCTAGCTTGTGGAGCCTTACTTAAGTTCAGTGGCTTTCTGAACTACAGGGAAGTCTGTGGACTCCTGCCTGGTATGTGGAGTGTTTGTTCCCTGAAACTTGGTTGCCTGCTTCACATGCTGCTCAGCACTAATCTTACTCTCTTTGCTTGAAATGCAGCTTGAAGGTCTTTGGTGTCATTCTTACTTCCTCCTTTGTCTGCTGCCTACTTCACAGTATCTCCACCATAAGCATGCTCAGCTTCTCCTTGGGAAAAGAGCAGCCTTCCCCTGCCATCCATTCAATCTTTCTTTTTTTCACTTTTTTTTCCCCAAGGGGTCTTACCTTAGATAGTCTACTAAAGTCATATAGCATAAATGAAGAACAAACCAATAAAGCACTATCTGCTACCTATGCATATTAATTTCAGGTTTTTTTAGGACCATTATATGAAGCATATCAGTAAACAGAATTACAACCTTTTGCTTCAGTTCCCTAGGGACTTTACTGTAGCATAATAAAACAAGTAACATGAAAAACCTTTTAGCTATAATGAAACTCAAGAAATTGTTTAAACTTTTATGAAGTAAGCTGATCTCAAACTGAAATAATCTGAATGGGTATTCTAGCTACATCTGGTTATGTAATAAAAGCATCAGACCAGTGATATTTCCCCCTGGTATTGGAATGGTTATGTGAGTGGGAATTTTAGTTTATAAGAGCTGTCTTTCGTAAATTTCAAGTCTGTTGTTCTGCTATTTCTCATTTCATTTGCTTCTCTGATTCATTATTCTTTTCACCCTTTTCTTTGAACTCTTCTTTTACAGAAGAGGGCTTAACAAAAAAGATTGCCTGAAGCTGTTATGAAGGGGGAGATTTGACTTATTTTGAGATGTTTCTCGCTCCTTATTTTATTCACTTTTTCGACTAGTCTGGATTGTTCAGACATTGTTTCTTTCTTTCCTCCTGACTTCTTATCATATACCTGCCCACTTGGTCTGGAGTTGATTCAGTCCACTTTGTCTACAGAGGCAGTTCAAGCAGCTGTTACTTAGCCAAGCTGTGAAGTAAGCATTAGACCTTAATTGTTGCATGCTGGTCAGTGCTAAAGTCAGTCCAGTCTTTTTCTGATTGGAGATGAGATTTGCATTCTCAAGATTTAATTAAAGTATGAGTTTCAAAGGCAGTCTGCACTGACCTGCTTAGTATTTAATGACTTTTTTTCTTTCTTCTTCCATGGACTTCATTAAGTTTTCTTAGTGTAAGTGTGGGTAATAACTTTTTAGTCGGGGGGGATGATCCCCCAAAAGGCAGTGCTTTTCATGCCCTTTTTCTCATGGTAATAGTGATACAGAACACAGTAAGCAGTCCCCTTCTGTGTTCCAGTTCTTTACCAGGGATCTTTCCTAAATCTAAGTTCTGCAAATGTGAAATTCCCCTGTAAAAGGCGCTTTTTTGTTATGTATTCAGTTTGGACAGAAGACTTGTGGAGGAAGAGAATAGTACCAGTCTGGATTGCCATAGGTAAGTACTGTGACTGGAACAAAAATGGACAGCTGCTCCCTGGTAGATCTGTGTTATTGAGGACATAAGGTGCTGTGATAAACACCCAGGTATATCACCCCATAGTGCACGAGGGCAAACTAAGTGATCTCTAAAGACCTGAAAATAGCTTTATTACAAGTTTGAATCTGGCAAGCTGACAATGTGTACCTGCACTCTGACCTAAAACTCGGACATGATCTGTGGGGATGTCGCAGAAGTTGAATCCACAGATTCCAAAGATTTCACAGAATATTCTGTGTTGGAAAGGACCCACAAGGATCATCAATTCCAACTCTTAAGTGAATAGCCCATATAAAAGAGATGAATTGCACAGTATATGCCAGATATAAAAGCAAATATTGTACATCTAAAGAAATAAAATACCCCATCTTTATAACACTGTCCTTAACCACAGTGATCCTCAATGCCCAAAGCCTGGCACTGGATGTATGGTGTGGTAGTTTTATGTTACCATGGCATAATTCAACACTAACACATAAAAATCACAGATTTCTCATGCAAATAAAATTCCTTTGTGTTATTCTGTGGAGCATCCTGAAATGCACTATTATTAATTTTGTTTTCAGAAAACTGGTAGATACTACATGCATTCTCAATACTTAAGGCCTACCCTATTGTGTAAAATAGGCTATTTTGCCATAGATTCATGTGGCTGAATAATTATGCCATGCAATTTTGGCTTATACTGTTTCTTTTTACAATTAGTCTGGTGACAGCTTGAATGAAAATTAGTTGAGTGACATTAGCTAGATGAATAACATTCATCTAGTTATTAATAGACCTTGAAAATATTTCTGTCTTCTGGAATCATTCACCTATTTTCTTTGGCAGCGAATGTCTTAATGAATATTAAGATCATAAAGGGTATGCTTCTGTTCTTACTCAGCTTGTTTAGTGCTTTTTAAAAGCTGTGTTTGTGGTTCCAAAAAGTGCTGTACTCTTTGCTCTTTATTATATCACTGGACTTACTCATAATAAATATTTATATTAAAAGAATGAACATTACTTGTGTATGCACCTGTTTGGATGGTATATGTACATGTGTGTTTGTATATATATATGTATTTTATAAATATATATAACAGTTACATGCATTTGAATAATAATCTATTTTTCAATATTTAATCTTAAATAGTGTTATTTTTCTTGCTATATCTAATCTTTACAGTTCTGCTTCCCATTTTTAATGTTACCTCTATTCCTCTCTTCCAGTTATTGTGTCTTAATTTCTCAGTAATTACAGTAACAAAATTGTTTTGGGCCCTAGAGGTGGATATCCTTGATGTACTAATGCCTGCTGATGGCCTTACTATAATAGCGTGGATAAAGAAATTGTAACTATGGCTTTTCACCATTATCTTTAATCCAATAGCATGGTAGGTGATGAGGTTAGATTTTAGTTTAGCTACATTAGATTTTGGATTGTATTTAGCAAAGCTACTAAATAAGATTTCAGTACTAGTGAATGAGGGGGGAGATGGTGGTCTTTTAACTGTAGATCACTTTCAGGAGAAATCTAGGTACTGGAATGACTAAGTAGTTGGAAACTAAAGACCTGAAGATACATCAAGGTGCACATAAAAATGGTGTCATAATTCCAGGTGGATGTTCACGCTGACAACATAATTTAAACTCTCTGTCCCATATAACTAGTTATTTTACACGTGTTAAGACCTCTTAATAGTGCAGAAATTAGTATTCCTTAACTTATGGTAACAAAAGTTACCATAAATTTGGCAGAAAGTTTCACCTCGTAAGTTCTGGTTGGGAAATGGCATTTGTTAATGATGTTAATCTTAAAACACAGTGAGACCATTACCATGTATTGAAGGCAACTCCTTACTTTGGCTTCCAAAATGTGGGGATATAATGGATATAACTGAAATTGGAATGTGAGCTGATTGTTTTTCCTGGTACTGATAAACAGTAATGGAAGTGGATCAGCAGATAGACACTTAAAGAATCTAACTTACACTGGAATTTAATTGAAAAATGCTATTTTCATATATCCACCAAAGCAAGGTTTACTCATAATAGTCTAATAAACTGTTCAATTAGAGATGGATTTAAATAACAATTAACATAAACACAACTAACATTGCAAACCAGTTGAAAACAGCTCATAATATCTTTTACTACACCAACTAACATGTACTCATTCAGTGATTATGTAATCATCTCTGGTGGAGATAACACAACAGAGCACACTGAATTAGAAGGTATAATTGCTGTGATAATAACTAAACAAAGATGTGAGTCTTTAGGGTTCAGATTGGTTGTTGGAACCATAATGACTTTTTAATATTTTTTTGTATTGCGGCTTTATTTCACTTTTGCAAAAGGTTTTTCTATTATTCTTATACTTAAGCTTACCAAAGGCATGAAGTGAAAAAGGAAATACAAGCTGCAAAAAGCTACAATTCATATTGCAGTCATAATTTGTCTTGATTCATTGCTTTATAGTCCTTTAGCTCAGAATTTGCAGGAGCCTGTAGAAATAGTGTCAGTAATCCTTATTAGACAGATGATGTGGATTAATCTGCCTCCTACACTGCAGCTCACTGACATCTATCTTGAACATGAGTATTAATTTTCAGTCTGAAATTTGCTGTCACGAATTAAATCTCTAGATCTAGATTTGTTTGATAATTTGGCTTTTTTAATGTTGTGACTAAGTAGAGGGTCTTTTGAGCTTTGAGAAACATGGGAAAATGTATATTTTCTGAAGGAGAGCATTCAAAACATGAGATGGAATTCTGATTTCATAACGGTTGTGATTTTTAGAAATGATGATGTTGAAACCTAATCATACACATTTAATAGAAAATTACATGTTTTTTCAACCTTTCCTTATGGTTCAGCTTACAGAAGTCCTAGGGGTACAACAGTGAGAGAAATGTCCAAACATGTGATTCTCTAGATTTTCTGTAGTAGACTAAGGGCTTGTGTGTCACAACATTCACACCAAGAAGTTATAACTAACATTTCTCATTACTGCAGATATGGTCCAACCATCTCCACCATAAGGGTGTGATTTGGATTCCTATCGAAATTTTTGGCTTCTACTTGTTAGTGCAAATTTTTGTACATCAATGTGATGAGTGTTATGGGAATATCCTTATGAGAGGCAATAGAATGACAAATATCTATTTAGATGACATATAATTCTTGCCATAATTTATGAGGAGAAAATTCTTCATGTAGTTTTACTTAGTATAGAGATATAAGGAGCTATGGATTTGGAGCCTGTAATTTCAGTGTTATTTTTCTTAGGCTAACTGTCACCAAATCACAAATGAGTGTAGCTTGAGGTGAAACAACTCCAATTAACACCATAACAAGTGTTTTAAGTCCAGATAATTTATTTCATGCTTACAGAAGGTGTAGAAGGTGAGAAGTGAGGATTTGGACAGGTAGTAATTATTAAATGATTAAGTACAGTAATTTATCTTGCAAAGAGAGATGCAAATAAAGTAACAAAAATGACTGAGGTTTGGTCTTGCACTGAGTTTTGTGTTATAGTGCCAACTTGTTCTGAGTCTGAGATCACCAAGTGGCTGAGTATCATGGTAAAGTTATGAATATCAAACCTCTGTTACTAATCTTCAGACATTTCTAAGCTTACTTCCTTTCTTACCATTCTGTTGCACTGATGCCCCAGACCCCTGCTTAGCTTTTTTGTGATAGGGCATTTGTTTTAATGGTTGAAATAAAAGTACTTTGGGACACGGTCCCTGTCTCTGATTTTTTCTTTTAACAGTGCACAACACTGCAGGTCTGTGCTACTTCACTGAATTTCTAGGCAGTGCCAGATTATAACTGGAAAAATGTTATGGTTTGCTTCCACTTTCCATGTAATTAGCATTCCTGGCTGTATAGGAACTTAACAAGATTGTATACTTCTTCAAATGCTGTATAAGAACTTCCAGGGAAAATGATCAAAGAAATAGTATGGTATCTTTATCAATATTTATTATAGAAAGTTGTACATATGCTAAAGTGCATATGTTACATATGTTACATATACTGAAAGGGGGATCATCAGGTTCTGCTAATCAGTATACAAGATGCTGCTCACATTACAGTTTCATGAAAATGAAAATTTTGTATCTCCTATTTTCACAGGTTATGCCATCTGGCTTCACTTTTATTCAGTGCATGAATAGCACTAACTTTTAATTTTTATCATATACAAAGTGCTAAATTAATTATTTTATTTCCTGTGTCTTCCAAATTGTTAGCCTAATTAAGAGCTCACTTAGCAGAATATTGCATATTAATCACATGGCCTCTTTCACTAACATGCTAATTTATTAGGATAAAATAACACTGTAACACTTCAAGACATGGAATTTCCATAGTGTTTCTATTCATAGTACCTACATTCTCAGAATTATCAGCAGATCTCATCATCCAGCATTACTACTGAATTAAATATGTGGCATCAGTGTTTACTGATGGAATTTTAACTTTCTTCATGTTAATATTACTTCCATTCTTCTTTGAGGTAGTATCAGCTGCATAATACAAAGTTGGACTTCCTTCAAAAGAGGATTTTCTGTTACTCTAATTTAATATGTAATTTTATTTGGAGAAATATGAGATAGTGTATATGTGATTTTGAAATTTAAATCCAAATCCCCAAAGCCTCTCAGGTTTATGAGATCAATTCTCAAAATTAACTTATTTCTAATGAGTGTATTGTTTAATTAGTTTTTACTATTGCAGATAATACTAGGTGTGTATGTCATTTAAATTTTTTTATCATTATCAAGAACAGCTTTTATTACATTATTAATTCAAGAGAATGCTCACAGAAAAAGCTATTTTTCTCTCCATTATGTCTTCAACTCAGTAAGATAATGTGAATTTTATGAATTGAATGGTTCCACCAGAAACAATTTGCCTGACCATACACTTGAAAATACCGATGTGCTTTAAATAACTTGATACTTCAAGGCTGATTTCTACATGTTGAACTTAAATTGTCAGGATGAGTAATTGCAGCCCTAGTGAGACTGAATCTGGAGTGCTGTGTCCAGCTCTGGGCTTCTCAGTACAAGAGAGACATAGAAATTCAGGAGTGGGTACAGTGAAGGATGGCAAAGATGATTGGGGGACTGGAGCATCTCTCTGATAAGAAAAGGCTGAGGGAGCTGGACCTGTTCAGCCTTAAGAATTCTTGAGAGACCTGCGAGGAGACCTCATCAATATCTGTCAGTATCTGAAGGGAGGGTGTCAGGGGATGGATCCAGGCTCTCCTTGGTGGTGCTGAGCAGTAGGACAAGAGGCAACAGGCAGAAGATGATGCACAGGAAGTTCCACCTGAACATGAGCGAGAACTTTTCTGTGCAGGTGACTGAGCACTGGAACAGATTGTCCAGAGAGGTTGTGGAGTCTCCCTCACTGGGGACATCACAGAACCATATGGACAAAATCCTGTGCAATGTGTTCTAGGATGGCCCTGCTTAAGCAGGAAGGTTGAACCAGATGACCCCCTGTGATCCCTTCCACCATTACCCATTCTGTGATTCTGTGAATTTTGCTAAGTGAACTGGTCATGAAATATGTGCAGCTTCCAAATGCTGCAGTAGATCCTAGTTTATAAATATTGGTTGGCAGCAGGGTTAGTGTCAGAGATTATGCTATATTTTGTGTAGTCAGATATCTCTGAAAGTCCAACACTTTGCCTTCTATCTATTTCATATACTATCAAAACTGTATCTTTTAGCTGATGTTTGAGTAGTCTCAGCAAATGATATGCTTTTTTAAAATCCTATTAATAATTTTCAGCTTTATGGATTCGTTCTATGATTCTAGTCCCATTCTCCATGTTTGGAAGAAGCAATACTTAGATACCCTCCTAACTGTCAAAATATGCATTCTATTTATGTGCCTTTTTTCACTTCTCTCTTATCCTGGAGAGGTATAAGAACAAAAAGTCTGCAAAAGCCTTTTAGTTTTAAGAACCAACTTTGTTAGGTTTCTAAAAAAACCCTTGTAGTAGTTTCTTGGCATAAGAGTTCTAATATTGAAAAAGAATGGGGTGAAATAAATATTTATATTCTTATCAGTATGACTGAACTCAGTCAAGAGATTAAATATTTCTTATGAAACTTCATTAATCAGAAACTGAAAGAACCAAAAATAATTAATGCAGTCAAGTGGGGTTAAAGGAAAGTAGATCTTGCTCGACAAAATTAATGTAATGATTTATTTAAATGCAGACAGAGGATGTTGGAAATCAGTGTCCTTAAAAATGTCATACAATTTTAAAATTATGTACTATAGAATAGAAGTTGGTTGATGGCTCCCAAATTCATTTTAAAGGGTATATAGGCACCTATATAGTGTATTTTAAGTGGCACACTTAGGGAATTGATTATAAACTGTTTACAGTTTTTTCCAGAGATCTGGAACAAAATTTAAAATCACTGAATGAAACACCCAGAGAATGCAGTGCACCTTTTAGCCTAAAAGAAAAGTTCTGAGATGGTCACATTCTGTAGTACGATACAATAAAGAAGAACTTGACACTAGAAAGCTGTTTAGTCTCATCAATATAACATAGTGCTGAAAGTTGAAATTGTTTTTTCAGGCCAATGTTTGACCAGGCATAGCTTTAATGATACACATAGTCTTGTGTTGGGACAACTTCCTAGTGGCTGTTGTGCTGGCTCTCTGACTTTGCAATGATGCAGCCCCCATGAATGGGTATTCGTAAGTGGGATAGATTACACATCAGGAAAACCCCTGATGCTTTTCAAATCTTAAAAAGTTGAGGTTTGTCAATATTTTATTAGTCTACTCTGCATACATGCTGTACAACTGTTATGAGTTGAAAATAGTTGACATGACTAGTATATTGGAATCCTGTCTCAGGATTTTGTCAGAGCCAAGACTTCATCTTTGGTTACTGTGTCGATTTTGACTGCTTTGTATGTATGGTTGAAAATTTGAAATCTCAAAAGGTAAAACCTGTGGGACTTCAACACATAAGCTGTACAGTGTGTGAGCCTCTACAACACTGGGGTCTCTGCCATTCAAGCCCAGCCATGTGTGTTTTGGCTTTTAATATCTTGGTCTGCAGTAGCAGTAGAGGGTTTGCAGTAACAGGACTATGTTATGGTGCATTGTTCTGCATTGTTCTGCAGTAGCCATCGGAAAGAGACTTCATGGTAATTCTAAATATTTCGACCATATTCCTCAAATGTGAATTGTCTCTTGTTTGATCTGTTACCCATTATTTTTCTCCCCATTGCACAAGACTTATATCACCATAGGACACCACCAAAAGATAGTTTAGAAGTCCCTGGAAATGTTACTTTTGCAATGATGCCTTTGTTCTTTCTTCAGGAGGATCACTTTTGCTGTTGCTTTCTCCAGCTCTAGTGGGGAAGGGCCTGGAGACCTATCCTGTTCTGAGACCCAAGAGGATGCAGTACTTTTCTATCCATTTTAAGGGCTCTGCAGCAATACCTAGGTGCTGTTTTGGAAATCTTACCTCTTACTCTCTGGATTGGTGGCTGTGTTCTTCTCCAAGGGCTAATAGAGAAAAATTATACCAGGTAATAAATGATGCTTAAATTTCTGTTGCAGAAATTAACCTTGAGGTCTGACATGTATGCTTAACTGGGGAAGGATATGGATAAAAGAATTAATATCTGTGCAATTTTACAACAGAAAAGGCATGAAAAAATCAGCTTTAGAAATAGATAAATACACATCTAATTGATATTGTGAAAGTAAATGTGTGATTATATCAACCACAGTTAAATTAAATATCTAAGCCAAGGAAACATCTATAGAAAACAATTTTTCCACTTGGTGGAAGGTTGCCTTCCGTTTCTTTGTGATCCACATATTACAATGTCTCAACAATATAAATGTATGCATTAATATTAATATTAATAACTTCCCTAAGGTCATACATATAATAGATGTGCTAATTCTCTCAGAATTGCATAAATAATTCAATTTACTTTGGGGAATTTTTGCTGTATTTTTTTAGCATGTTGTCTTGAACTACTACTTGCCCAAGTAGATTGTTGATTCTTGTGTACTTTGGTTCAGGAGGCTTGAATGAAGCCTACTAATTTTGTCTTTAAAACATTCAAAGAGAGGGTTCTTCTGACTTTGAAGCAGGAGTTATGTGTCCATTATACATAACACTAGTAAAGAGTAGGATAGCTGTCAGTCCGGATTAGAATCCAGAGACGTTTCTACAGAGCTCTTCACATTTGTGTGTGACCTCTATCGACTTCCCTTTCTCATTTCTGCTTGATGTCAGTCAGAAGGAGTGAAAGGATGTTTATTCATTCTTCACAGCAGTGCTTCCCACCACGTCTTCAGGGTTGTGTTTCTTAAAGTAACAATTGACTAAGCTTTGGCAATGCTCTCTCAGTGTATTTGCAAGCTATTTTGACACTTTTAGTGACATCTTTTCCTTCATGGTGGAAGTATAACAGAAAATATGACAATTATAATGGAATATATCGCTGAAAAGAAGTATTTAGCAGAGCAATGACAGGACTGTGGGAGATAGTCATCCACCCTAGCAGTCCTTTCAGAAAATGACCAAATAGGGGAAAAATATGCTGATGGAACCAAAACTTCATTTGTAATTTTTTTTATTTTGTCTCGGGTTAAACCTGTATCTTTTCTAGTATACTCTTCTATTTCTTTTCATCTAAACTTTAAGAAAAATTTGTGGGAGGACATCAAGTATCCTGTCTTAGACAAATGTCTTGATCTTTGTCTTGACTCTTTTCCAATTCATAAACCTGCAGGATTTGCTATTGCTTTTTTCTGTAACAGGTAGAAAAAAAGACGTAGTATTATGCTATTAGTAGAAAATTGAGGCCAAATATGATAAATTGTTATCATCTAAGAATTAAAATAATTCTTATACAAAATATTTGAAATGTTTGGTTTTTGTTTGTTTGATACTTAATAAGAAAATCAAACAGAAATATTTGTCTTGAAAATATTCTACAGTTTTTGTGGGCTTTTTTGTTTGGTTGGTTCTGTTTGGTTTTTTGGTTGTTGTTTGCTTGTTTTGTTTGGGGTTTTTTGTTTTTTGGGGTTTTTTTCTTTTTTTTTCCCCAGTAGCCCAATTCCCTTCTCCACTTCTTGCAGAGGAAAATGTGTGTTAGTTCAGGCCTTACTTGAATGTGGGAGACTGGGAGGTCTCTGCATTGTGTATTCCAGTTTTGTCCATTTGACAGGATTCTGCCAGAGTACCACTTCTTAAAGTATGGACACTTTACAGAGTTAAATATGTCATTTGCTGGGACAAAACTGAAATGTAGTTGCTATTGAAATAGAAATTCAGATCTCTTGTCTGTTAAATCTTAAGGTGATGAATCCTTTTATCCTCTCCACTTTTTAGTCCAATATCTTTCACCAGCATTCTTGATTGTAGTAATCAATGCAGTCCTTCATAGGTTCCCTGGAAAAAGTTAGTGTGGTTTTTGGTGTGTGGTGTGTTCCTCCCCCAGGTCTGCCGTTTTTCGGTTTTCCTTGCTGCCTTCTGTAAGCTTTTTCCAAATGAAGGTGAGGAGTTGCTTTTCAAAAAAATTCCTTTTCTCCCCAAGAACTTGCATTTGTCCTCATTAACAAGGCAAATAGCCCATCCTCGGCAGCTCAGCCATACTCACAAAAACACAGCTTAAAGGTACTAAGTGGTGAGCACAAAAATGAAGTGCATACATCCATCACAGTTCATGATGGTGTCCTAAACAGGAGAGAAGCTTCCAGAATAGGATGTCATTGAGCCCAATAGGAGATTATTGAAAATGAAAATTGCTTAGAAACAACACAACTCTGGACATTGAGCATGGAGGGAGAGGACTGTTTTGCCCAGGAACCAGGGCAAGCTGGAGAGCTAGCAAAGAAGTTTGCTACTAAAATTTCATTGCTATGAGCATTTCGCAAAATACTGCATTACAAAGAGGTTTTTCAGAGTCACCAGATAGCTTGTTTTTACAATTTTTCAGTAAAGATAGCTGCAGGCTCTGTGCTAGTCAGGCAACAAAATTGGGACTGTGTTTTAGAGAGGAAAAAAAAGGAAGCAGATATCAGACTGTCCATACAAATGTGAAGCAGAAAAAATGCCCTGAAGAAACTCTCATAACTCACTCACACAAACACTTTAAATATGAGATAGTAAAGAAGGTGGTCTGTAGTTTCTTTAGTCTTGGTTTATAACTAGGTTGGTTGCATATGTGTAGAAAAATAAAACACATACATGTAAAACAAAATAATATTTTTAAAAAGTAGAAATAGTGAAATAATCAATTTTTAAAAAATCTAAATAGGGATTTGAAAAGTTTATCCAGACACTGAAACAGTTATAATAGACTTATGTATATCTGTGTGTTGGATCAGCTATAGAAATTATTTTCATATGGTAAATTCTAGCTGGTGTGCTATTAGATGCTCAATTTTTCAGGTTGAGGATCCAGTTCCCCAGCAACCCTGTATCTCCTGGTTGTCTTTATGGAATGGTATGTGGATTTGAACATGTTGTCTTTTTATTATGTTCCAAAATCATTTTGGCTTAATAATCAGTTTCAAACATTCTTTTCTTTAACTCTGTCTGAATCTCTTAATTATAATTTAGTTAGGAGGCTATTTCAGTCTTTATTCTGCTGTAACATTGCTTATGCTCCCTGTTCAGAGTCCATTTGGAAAGTAGAGGTATGACTTTTGTCTAATTAGATAGAAAAAGTAGTCAGCTAAAAAATATTCAGCTAATGATTCTGATGCTTTGTTAGGGCTTGAGCCGAGTTTTATAAACAAATGCAACAATATATTATAATGATGTAGCAATAAGGTGGTTTGCTTCTGAAAATAGTCATGTATCAAGTAGTCATCGATCATCTATTCAAGTGGAGCACGATAACAACTCTGACCTAGAGTACATCATTTTTCAAGTTTAGCAGTGCACCCTGCCAGCATTTTTTTAAAATGTCTTCATTTTATGATCACTTATTAGTATTTTAGAGTAGCTGAAGAAGTGAATTTTATTTTTGAAATACAGACAAAAGCTGTGGTACTAGAAAGACAGCAGACAGCTTGGGTCCTGGTGATGTTTTCCAGCTAATGAACCTGATATATAGCTGAAATTCTGGAGTTTTGTTAAGCTGGGAAAAGCTGTGGAGAAGAACAAGATGGAAATAACATTAGGAAGAAGTTGATTGTTTTTTTTTTTTTTCTAGAAAGTGTTAAGTAAGGGATCATGTGTTTCAATAGGTAAAGCTAAAATGATAATTTTGCTCAGAACAGGGATCTCTGTAAAGGAACAGTATAAATACAGTTATAGTGATAGATTGGTATATTTTGCTTGTTAGGAGATCCTGATTCTGTTTCCATCTTTATAGCATAAGTGTGTGCTTAAATAAATGCGTAAAATATTGAGGCTGCCATGAAAAGGTTGTGGCTGCTTACATATAATCACCAAAGAAGAAAGAATTTTATATATACATGCACACACACACATATATATATATAAATAACAATGTACAGCAGTCTCTTAAGAGCAAAATTATATGGACTTGTTTTGTAAATGAACTTCATAAAGTCAAAT
Organism: Corvus hawaiiensis; assembly: GCF_020740725.1. Lineage (NCBI taxonomy): Eukaryota > Metazoa > Chordata > Aves > Passeriformes > Corvidae > Corvus > Corvus hawaiiensis. Next base: position 36,905,080 of record NC_063217.1, read on the forward strand.
AGAATGTGTATGTGAGAATTTTGTAGCTTTGTGATAGTCTTATAAATAATTTTTTGACTTCTGGGAGATAATATGTTCAGCATTGCACACAATAACTCTCTTTCTTTCAGGTACCATTTAGTGAGGCTTTTTTTCTTACATATCATGAGTAGCCATTTTCCTTGTGTTCCCTTATCAATTTGTTTATGGGAAGACTCCAGAGGAAGAACTTTTCTGCTTAAAAACAAAAATATAGTTAATGTGCTGTCTGTTAGAGAAAAAAGTTCTTCTGAAGTTTAGTGGCCCTTAATGATGTGTTTCTGTTGTCATGGAAATGAGGCTCTTTTTTTTTTTTGGTAGGTTTATTTGTTCTACTTTTGCTTTTTATAGCCTTCCTTTTATAAGTTTAGCTTTGTACTGGCAGTGTTCTGCTTCATAAAAGAAAAGTTATACTTCTTTTATTATCCTTTTACTTCCCTTTTATATCCACTAGAGTTTGATGGCTAAAAGGCTGAGGAAGAAACAAATACTGGGAGATGGGAAGGTATTGGGCATGTACTTCACCTTACAGGAACAGAGTCTCAATCTGGCAGGAAAAAGAGGAATCACTGCTGTGAAGCATGCAATAGTAAAGTTAAAAATTGGATTGGACTAAATATTAGATATTGTTAGTACTTCCCATCTCATAAAAATGTGAGTTGCAAAGTCACTGATGGAGGCCATGAAAGCAATCCAGTTTTTACAGTGTCTGTTTTCTGTCATTGTCTGAACAGGAGATTTGTTCCTTTGTGCTTAAGTACAGTGTCATGTTTTTTACAGTTCTTTCATACTTGTTTTTTCTGGGTCTTGATAAGAAAAATGATTCAAACTTAAAAGTGGTTAATGCTATTTACTGAATAATTAGAAAGTGATATTAATGAGTTAATCCTATGTCAATTCTGATGCCAGGAACCCCTGAGGCATGTCAGCATCAGACAGACCTCTTCAAGATGTCCATAATCTGCTGCACAGAATTTCTGTCCGTGGTAAGGTTCTATATACCTCACCACGTGCCATGCTTTTATAATTTTCTTCCTCACCATTAAATTTATTAGTTAAAAATGGTCTGTTTCCTCACAATAAAACCATTAATTTATGATCTAAAAAGTGTGAAATGTCCACGAAGGACATATGATACATGTTAGAACATCAGAGAGGACCATCTGTACATCCTCCTGTAACATCTGTACATCCTCCTGTAACACCTGCAAGCTACCATGACAGGACAGGGTCATTCGGCTGCCACTTAGAATGACATATGGGTACTAGCTGGGGAGGCTTAGCTGGGTCAGCATATACCTCAGGATCACCAATTCCTCATTATGTCTTCAGAATTGTTCCCCCATAGCAGTTTTTCTATAAGTATGTGTTAAAATGAGCTGAAGCACTGTAAGCAAGTGATATCTGTAAAAACAAGCACATAAAAAATTTTGTGATGATTCAGAGAGGAAGGGTAAGCATGATTCATATTGTGAATAATTTGAGCCTCTGCTCTAAAGACACAGGTTCCTTGCTTCTAAGAAAAGGTGGGAAAGGTTAAAAGAGTTCATACTTGAGAAGTGAGTGTGATCTCTTTTGCCTAGTGTCTTCTTTCATGGGAGAGCCTTCCTTTTACATGTACCACTGTTTTTGCGCTGATATGATATTTCATCCTTCCTTCCAAAGTTCATATTATAACGAAATAGGTATGCAGTCAAGAACAGCTGCAGCTGGGTTCCTGGGAGGTAGATCTTGCAAACCATTATAAGTTCCTATAGTCTGCTTAGAGCGTGAAAAACATGGGGGAAAATCTGCTAGTCATAGCAAATCCCATGTGTATCTAAATCAGCTTCCACTCTTTCTCAAATCTTTAATTGCATGCTGTGCCTCCAGTATCATCACTTTCAGGGATTTTATGCTTTCTGTGAGTACTTAATTTTTTAGCTGTCCTGGTCATTTCTTTTTTAACAAGTTTCCTTATTTTTAAAGTTACCCATATGAACTTTAGTAAAACAATGATTGATATGCTGTGTTCTTTTTCTCTGTTTTGTCATAGCTTTTCTGTGTGTTGCTGTATGTTTTGAAATCTAATGCCTCTGTCTCTCCATGATTGTTTTCCTTCTGTATTGATGTACTCAGTTCGTTAATGTCTTCACTTGGGGCAAAACTATATTTTTATATGTGTAAATAGCTCTTTCTATTTAAAAATAAACAAAATAAAGGTATGATATTTTGATGCTTATTATTATTACAGGTATCATACAAAGTGTTTAAAAAAAGAAAAAATATCTTGTTAGTGCAGGATAATTAAAAAAGGCACATAGTGGGTTAGAATTTTATTAAACATGTCCTTCAAAAATTATGCAGGTGGTTAATTCACTCTTGAACGTCTGAGATTAATTCTTTTAGGTTTAGTATGCTAAGTATACAAAATATTTTTGAAGTGATTAGAAAATAGTTTTTGGAGTAGATATGCATTCTTATGATCTACATTGTTAGCAGATAGATTTAGAAAAACAATCAATCTTCATGGTTATAAGTCATTACACATTTCAGGAAAGAGTTTTCCCTTTACTGTGATGCACACTTGAATTCTTAATGGTAATTTAATAGTTGAATAACTGTCATGAGCATAGCAACATTAAAAAAGTCCTGATTTTATTCAGCCCAGATTTTTCCATTATTTGGACAATAGTCTGAGAGACAGACTAGTAAAGTTCCTGAGAATCCCTTACCACAGTAAGGGTCAGCTTTACAATTATTATATTTATCCAAGGATTAGTGGAAAAAAATGCTTTGTGATACTTTTGTTTGCTAAAATTTCTACAGTGTAGGGTGTAAATTTTAATAGGTGCAAAGAGGGCTTAGAGGAATCTGATATTTAAAACATCTAAACCAGTAATTAGTTTACTTTGGTGAGAGAGTAAAGGTGATAATTCAAGAACTGTGGTTTGGTTTGCTGCGTTTTAACTATCTGACAGCTTTTACTCTCTTTGTGGGAACTTTTTTTTTTTTTCTTTTGGTCATCTGAAAACTGATCTGTAATCCATTTATGTGATTTAGTTTTCCAGATTAGGAAGATCCTCTAATTATGTTGTATTAAGAGATTGCAACTAGAATTTGTAATGGAGTCTTAGCTTGAATACCACCCAAAATGTGCCACTTAGGACCAAAAAAAAAAAGTTTTTGCTAATCTTTATTTCTCCCAACTTGTCTTGTTGTAATGTTGATCTATAATAAGAATACTGAATGCTACTTTGAGTCTTTCAAAAGCAGTAAGTGAGTAACAGAGATTAAAAAAGGGATTACAGGATCCAGGGAGTTCATTGAACCAGCATCTTTAAACCACCGCTTATGGAAGATATTTATAAACTGTTCTTTTGCAGCCGGTAATTGAACACTCAGTTTCAGTTATGGTTTTTAGATCTCTTTCTCTGATTTTCTAGGAATGATAAAGGGGTGGGGTGAGGGATGCAGTGGAACATTCAGTGTATGCTCTGTGAGGACATGATTTACATGCCTTTTGTTGAGGTGCATGCATATTGCATAAAGGTCTCATTCACTGGATACTTTGCATCTGAATAGAACTGCGTAAGTATATATGTGTATGGATGTGTTTATACTTGTACATCTACATATATATATACACATACACACATACGTGCATATTTATACATCTAGGTGCACTTCATCTCTAGAACTTTGAACGGCATTAGAAGTGTGCCATTTTTCTTTTAAAAAAATTCATTTTTGGGTTTGGGTTTTTCCTTGGCATGACAGTTTCTCTGAGAGAATGGCAATGATGCCTGGTTTAGATTCTTTACATTTGTTGCATTTAAGCTATAAGAGACGAATGCATTGCTCATTAGGAGGTATGTTAAGGAGTAAAAAGCTTGCTGGTAAATTGTTATAAGCACAGTCTAACTTCTATTGTTTTGCAAATTGTGTATTTGTGATCTCTCAAGTTTTAAAAATAAGGCAACTAAAATTGTAATTATAATAATCATTAAACATATCTGATTTTTTCAGCTTGACAATTCTCCATAAATCATAACTTTCTATGCCAATGGGAGGACCCACCCAGCAGCCTTTTGTTTATTTATCTTTTTTCACTAAACTGCTAATCTCCCTTTTTTGGCTTGTTTTTCCTTTCTTTTTCCCTTCAGAGCTTGGATGGAATGGATGCACTTGGAGAAAAGTCAAATGGTAGCAAAAATGTAGTTGGCATCTACACAAAGAATCTACTGTAGCTGCTTGCTAAGTCTCACTTCAGTGCCTGGAAAATCGTGGAGGAGGTCATTCTGGGAGTTAGTGAAAAACATCGCAGTCATCAGTCACAGCCAGTACGGGTTTATGAGGGGGAAGTCCTGCTTATCAAACCTGGTTTCCTTTCATAACAAGGTAGCCCACCCAACTGATCAAGGGAAGCCAGTTGATGTGATCATTTTTGATTTCAGTAAGGCTTTTGATACTGTCTCTCACAGGATCTTTCAGGACAAAATGTCCAGTGCACAGCTGGATAAACACAACATGCAACAGGTAAGCAGCCGGCCCAGGGGTCAGGCACAAAGGGTTATAGTGAATGGGGTGACATCAGACTAGGGACATCTTCATAAATGCCTTGGATGCAGGACTCAAAAAAGTGCTAAGTGTGCAGGTGATAGGAAGTTGGGATTTTAAGGAAGGCAAAGCCAGATCCTGCACCTTGGAAGGGTCAACTGTAGATGTGCATAAAAACTGGAAAATGAGACGCTGGAGAGCAGCACTTTGGAGAGAGATCTGAGGATCCTGGTCAATGGCAAATTGAATCTGAGTCAGTGGTGCCCTGGCAGCCAGGAGGGCCAACCGTGTCCTGGGGGGCATCAGGCACAGCATCATCAGCTAGGCAAGGGAGGGGATTGTCCGGCTCTGCTCTGAACTGGGGTGGCCTTACCTCAAGTCCTGTGTGCAGTTTTGAACACAACAATATAATATAAAATTATAATAATAATTATAATGGGATAGAAATAATATATATAATGGGATATAAAGCCATTAGAGAGAATCCAAAGGAGAGCTACAAAGATGGTGAAGGGCTTGAGGGGAAGCTCCGTGAGGAGCAGCTGAGATGACTTAGTCATTTCGGCTTAGATAAGAGGAGACTGAGGAGAGACTTCATTGAAGTCTGCAACTTCCTTGTGACCAGAGATGGAACCTCAGGAAATGATCTGAAGTTGTGTTATGGGAGTTTTATGTTGGAATTCGGAAAAGGTTCTTCACCCAGAGAGTGTTTGGGCTCAGGAACAGGCTCCCCAGGGAAGTGGTCACAAGACAAACCTGACAGACTTCAAGAAGCATTTGAACAATGCTCTCAGGCATGTGGTGTGTTTCTTGGGGCTGTCACGTGCAGGGACAGGAGATGGACTTGATTATCCTAATGGATCCTTTCCAACTCAAGATATTCTGATTCTGTGTCTTGTGTTGTCTAAAAGCCTTAACTGCAAAGATTATTCTGTGTCAAATAATGAACAAAGCCAATGCCTAAACTACAACTTGTGGAATAATGGAGGGATAACTTTAAATTAACTAGCTTGGGTATTACAGGTAGTCAGTTGGATGTTACAGTGGGGATACTGTAACACGCATATATCAAACCAGCAGTCCCGTGGAAAGAAATATGTATGTGGACAGATTCTTGGTAGATGTTTCAGAGATGTTTATTTCTCCAGCCGCATGGCCGGAGCTCTGCCGAGGAACTGTTCCAGTCACAGGACCCGAGGGTCCTTCTGCCCGCGCAGGGAACACAAACCAACCAATGGGAACGAGGCTGAGCAGGGGCAGGGAAACCCCGTGCCTCCCCCCAGGACCCCACTCCCAGGACTACATGGCAGGGGGGAGGGACCCCAACAGTTGGATAGGTTATTATTCTGTGGTTTGTGTGCTGTACATGTGCAGGAACTTGGCTATTTGTTCTGTATTGTGATTTGTGTGGAGAAACTGTAGAATATGAAGTGAAAAGCAGAAGAAATGGATGAGTTTATAGACATGCCCCAATATTAAGTGTAAATCAACTCCTTCATCTGCACCTTGTAGGCAGGGCGTGGGTAACAAATAGTGACCCTTAAGGTAAGATTTAAGGCATAACTCTGTTTTAATGCTGCCTTGAATTTAGTCCCTTACACTTGCACATGGTGAACTGTGAGGGAAGTGAGGGTTCATGAATTCAGTTGACCTATGTGATGCTGCTGTTTCCCAAGGGGAATGGTCAAACTCTTTCTAATAAATAGGAGCAAGACATGACTGATAGGGAGAACTGTTTTGAAGCATTCTTGTCTGTGCATTTTTATCTTTAGCCTCTCTCCTACTTTATGTCCATACTGTTATATTAAATTTTTCTTATTACAGTAATTGTATGTCACAAGTGTTTTGTGTATTCTTCTGTGCCCAGCTGCCTTCTTAGTTCCTAACTTAGGAGTCCTTGTCAAAATAAAAGATTATACCATGTACTACATTTTGAAATCATCAAAAGGTGCTTTCAGAAATTTCTCAAACATTGAAAACAAGACAGAAACTCTGTGGAGCCAAAGAGAAACTTGAATGTTTTAATAGACCAATAACCTCCAATGGAACAGAGGCACACATGGAAATATGCATACTGTTGTTGCATGTAGGATGGATAACATCTTTAATCAGAGTTTTTCAACTCCATAAGACTGGTGAGAAGGGAAGAGAAAACACAGATTTTTTCTGTAACTAATTCTTCCATATATCAGACCCCAAAATTTTGAAGATATTTGAATGAGCACTTTGGTGTACAAAGACCACAGAAGTCACAGGAATCTCAGAGCACATTAAGGTATGAAATCTCTCAGCAAACATAATTACAGTTTTAAATAATTGATTAAAACCCAGAAGGTTCTAATGTGGTCATTTAGTCCAAACCCCTGCATAATGCAAGTATTTATCAGAGAATTCCTATGACCTAATTAAACTAAAGTATAACTAAGAGAATACAGATTATGGTTTTAATTTTTGTGTGTGTGTGTGGGTCCAAGAATCCAATCTTGTCTAATTTCTCTACTGTTTGGAAGAAATAATTTGAATATAATTGCTGTTCTCCAGTGTCTAGTTTCAAATTCCACTAGTATTGACTCAACTTTAACAACTTCCTGTTAGATCTGTTTTCTTGTAGATACTCTGGTGTAATGTAGGTGCCTCTTACCTTTATTCTTAAATTTGACATACTAGCACTTCACATTTTTAAATTAAAGGCATGCCTGTGGCCAGTTTTGAAGTACTTCCAGTTTTCAGCAGGAACTTTGCATTGATAGCACCAAAAACTATATGGAATATTTCTGTGATAGTTACACCAGTAGGAGATCTTAGAATATAATCACAGTGTGTTTTGGTTTGGAGAAGACCTCTGAAAATAGTGTAGTCCAAGTCCCCTGATAAAAGCAGAGTGAACTAGAACTGTGTGTGTTAAGTATGCTGCCCTGAGAAAAGTTCTTTTTATAATAATTTCATCCAATACATATCTGTATGAGTATTTATCAGCATATCCACTTCTTACAACACTGTCTGGGGTGAAAAATGCACTGTTGGATGATCACAATGCTGTGCTTATGGCATGGCCTCCAGTTTTGAAAGGGGATGTGAACATCTATCTGTTGTTGGGCTTTAAATACAGGCTTACTGCTGAGATCTAGAGTGTCTTTGTGGAGAATCTAGCCATAACATTTAGAAAACCTTAAGAAATGTATTATTGGACATCTCCCTCAATTATACTGGCATTCATGTTCAGCTGATTGTTCTTCATTAATCCCTCAACCAGGAAAATCTTTTCAGAGTTAAACCTTACCAGATGAGTAGCAGTATCCTTTGGGAATATGGCCAACTAATCTTGATCACAAGGATATTAATTCAGAACTTGGCCTGTTAATAAAAGGCATAGTTTTCTTAGTCTTAGGTATCAAAATGATTGAAATTCTTCAGAATTTTAGAGGAATTACATTGATGGTGTCAATTAATTTTACTCTGGAAAATTTTACTTATTTTCAAAAGTAAAACCGGTAAGAATCATGAAACATATCCAGTTATACTGAAGGTTTTAAATTACAGATAATGCTTACAATAGCTACAGATAATAGTCTGGAAGTATATTAAGATTGGTATTCTGAATCAGAGATACTGTTAATCATTTTTATTAGCTTTCTCCTCTTGATCGATATAGCGTATATGAAATATATATTTGAATACTGATATGAACAGGTTACTTCTTATCTCTTGTGTTTTAAGTCTGGATATCTTATGCAGTGGTGAAAGATCTTCTCAGTGAAGGAATTTTTTTAACCAGACGAGTTTCACAAAGAGGTTAGTTTTCTGAATATGATAATGATGTTAATGTTTATTTGTATGGAACATAATGAGGCTATATGCAAGGAGATTGTCTTCACACTCTCCTCTTCAATAAAATTCCTGTTTCTAGAAGTGTTAAAATATAGAAGAATGAAGAAAGAAATGAGAATAAATTAAGGTTGTCAAGGAAAGGATCTCCATTATTTTTCTATCAAATGTAACATCCAGACTCGAGGACAAAAAGTAGTAAGAGACTCATTTCTATCAGGTGAGGGCCTGTTCTGAAACTTCTTTAGGCTATATGACCATCTTGCTATGTCTTGAGAGCTGCCTGTTTTAGTATTTTGTTCCTCTAGAAGAATATAATTTCCTCAGAAAAAATAATTATTGGGAATTAGTAGAACTATACAAATCCTATCAATGGGATAAGCAACAGTATTCTGCTAACGTTACATTTTGCCTTCTACTTTCTTCCTTCCTCTCTTAACATTCCATTTCCCCGCTAATTCTGATAATTTTCATGTCATTAAGCATTTCTTCTTTCCCTGCACACTTGTGTGAGTGTCTGCTATGAGTTAAACTCTGGGCCATGTGCTCTTGGTTTATTATTTTGTAAGTATCTCATGAAGTTGTAAATATGAAATATACATCCCAGAGCAAACATTTAGAGACATTTTGGAAGTCTTAAAGCTTCTCAATGTTTCCTCCAACACCCCTCTGTTGGGATATTCCAAAGATGAAATATGATGTGCCATTATTTTATAGTTACATTTCTATTTTGAATATAAAATATAACTTGTGGAGCACTCTAAATAGAAAATTGGACCACCAGCTTTAATTTTTCTCTGTGTGTTTTCCAGATTTCCATAATCTGCTGCCTAATTTACATAAAATAATTACTACCTGTGCATCTTTGTCAGTGTTTAGGCACATTTAGGAGTGAACTTTTAAAATGAATGTCCCATTTTTCCTCACCTGCTGTATTTTGGCTTGGATCATAGAATATCCTCTAAGAACATAAATTGTACTTGTATTTTATTTTTGCATAAATGTTTTTATATAGTCATTATATTTTTTCATATAATGAAACCAGAAAATGCTTTCCAGGAGTGAGCTCTACACTGCTCCAACTCCTGAAGGGCAGTGTCTTTGTGGGACATGACTGGCATTAGTCCAAAGTGAATTCCCTTGAAGCACAAAGAACACATATTGCTTCACTCCCCAGGTCCATCACAACTTCTTCCTGTAGTCATAGGTAATATAGCTGGAGTAATCTGAGCTGGCTTTTGATTTTTCTTGCTTGGTTACTGAGGTAGTAGTATTAGCAACATAAATAATTTTATACTTTTAAATTATGTATTCATAATCAAGTTTATTATGTTGTCATAATCAAGACATCACTGCACCACAACATTATCATTATTATGTAGTTGAAAATCGATAGGACTGAAGGATGAAATGGTAAACTGATTTGAAGGCCATACAAAACTGGGAGTAAAAGTCAGGTGTTTGTCATGCTGTTTAAAGCTGTAAGTGCTCAGCTACATTTCATAATATCATAATGGACACCAGGGGATCTGTTAATGTCATCAGCTTCCAATTATTCTCTTGATTAACTGTTTATTTAGTCTCATTATACAATTGGATGTTCTGTCTTGCCTTGCCATTTACAATTGGCATGGTTGTCCAATGATCACTTGCACCAATAATCACATTTCACGTTCAAAGGGAATTTTATGCAGTTGAATGTAGTTCCCACTAACATAGCTCTTTTCTGTGCTAGAAGTGTTTCCAGAAAGAGAAGCTTGTGTAGTTTCTCTGTACAGTTTGAAAGTAGCTTGTGTATCACTGGTGGTAAATATATTTCCCAGTATACTGAAGAAAGAAAGCCTTTGGAGTTGCTGCTTAGAAAGTTACATATAGTTGGCTTTTTCTGGGTCCGTTTGTTACTCTGTGTAAGACTTGCAGAGCTTTTCTGTTCTATGGCTTTAGGATTAACATCTGTTCATAATTTAATCTTGAAAGGTCCCTGGAACAGTTTTTAAAGAAACATCAAGGAGGCAGATTTACGTTTCACCCTTGTTAATAAAATGCAGTTAAATATGAAAGAAGCTTACATGAAATCTCTTTCACATTCTCTATGTTGTTCACTCTCACACAAGCTGTGTGGATGACCAGTTAATAGCACCTGGGAAAAAGCAGAGTTTTCTGAAGAAGGAGCTTTGACACTTACATAGTTTTGAGGAATTGCTGTTTAACAGGAGGAGCTGTTATTATCTTCATAACAATAATATTTACAAAGAAAATAGATTATTGAAGAGGTGGGGGTGAAACTTAAAGCTGTTTTTTGTCAATGCTATGCTTTGCTTCATCAACTACTGTGATTTCATCTTAACCTCTGACACGTGAGCATAGTAGGCTTTTTAGGAAGTTACAAATCCTGTCATTAAAATTAAGATGTGTGTGAACCTGATATGAAAATTATCATAGTGGGAAGTATATCAAGGATTCATTCAGCTCAACATCTCATGTATTTGTGCCAAAAGCAGTCTGCCTTAGAAGTAGTATGAGAAATGGCTAAAATTTTTTCACAAAATATTCCTCCCCAGTAATTTGCAGCTCAGGGATCTCATATCCATGAATCCTTGTGATTCAGATTCTCCTTGTTATTTTGTTGGGTTCTATTCCTTCTCTACAGTAGCCTGCTACAACAAGTTTCCACAACTTAAATACACCCTTTATTTACTTCTGGGCCTACTTTGTAGTCTTGTGCCTTTATTGAACAAGTTGTTTCTTCTTGACATTTTTTATGTCACTCAAGATTGTGCTATCTTTATTGTGCCATCTTCTCCGTTATCTCTTTTCAGCCTTTTTTTCTTTTTGTTTCCTGTTATATTCGAGAAAAGTTTGTATGACCGTTTCAAGGAACAAGGTAATTTGGTTTCATCAGTGACCTATATATTCCATTGTTGCAAACATCACTGTTGAGGATGTTGGTCACCTCAAATATTTGGTGCTATTGAGAAACACAGCTTAGAAGCAATTTCCCAGACTAGGTAAAATATTTGCCAGACCCTCTTTAAAATATGAAGATTTGTTAATTCTTATGTAAGAAAAGATTTTGAAGAGAAAGAATAGCAGAGGAGACTTGAACAGGAAATCTTCTGTTTTAAAGGAAATATGCCTCTCTTAAAAAAACTGTCTTAAAAATAATAATTCCTAGAAAGATGGAAGGCACTTAATTCCTATGGTGTTTGCAGCACTTCTATATGTATAGACCTTCTCAATGTGTTGATATTTAAATGATCAATTAGATCTGAGAAATAAAACAACTGATAATGTTTTTTCAGTTGTTCCAGAAAATTGAGCCCTAGACATATGAATTAAAAGGGAAAAAAAGGTAGGAGATGTGTTGAGTTATAAATATTGATTCAGTTATTTGATTATATATATGCACATTTAACTTCATACATAATAATTATTCTGATGTGAACCAGATGTGAACAGATTTATATGCAAAACGGGTAAAAAACAATAAAAAATCCAACAATAACCCCTCCAAAAACCCCTCCCTAAACAAAACCCCAAACAAACAAAACCCAACCAGCCAAAGTAAACAACTTTTTTTTTTTTGTGGCTCAGAAGGCAGAACTAAGTCAATGTATTTAGATAGCATAAAGTAAATGGATGAGCTATTTATCATTTATATGTTAATAGGAATTTTGAGCCATAGTAGTTTTTATTTTTGTTTTAGTCACTTCCCCCAGAAGGACGAGAAGTTAAACCTGCAAAGAAAAATTGGAATTGTGTTCAGTTTTCACTTTTGATGAAATCATGAAAGTCTTAAAATGATGATATTACTCTGTAGACTAAGGTACAAAAATGCTAATTTATTGCTAGACTGCAGCGTCCAATTTGCATTCCAAATCAGACTGCAGAGCTCCCCAAATTAGTAGGTGCCCTCACAGTGTATTTAACCTATGTTTTTCCAGAGCAAACTCCCAGCAGTGTATGTGTTTGTATGTGCTTCCTCGTGTACATACCCACATGTGGTGCTTCACCATTTTAAGATCCAGTTATTTTAATAGAGCTTTGAAGTATACAGCTAATTTGAGGTATGAGGAATCAGTAAAAGAATTGATACGAGAACTGTTTTAAAGCTCTGAACTGCCTCTAAATTCATTTTTACTGTGACAATGAGAAAGTGTAGAGTGCAGAAAATTTGCAGTGATTAATGTCATGTGTTAAATTGTGCCTGTGTGTGTAAACACATACACACACACAATATTGTATTGCTATAAAGATGGTTTTTAGAATATTGTAAAGGCAATAGTGTATATTTGTTGTTAGTTCCTGATAATACAGATATAGGAGAAAAAGGGAAATGAAGAGTCATATTATTCTTAAATGTGCTGATACAGGAGGAGGGGGAGAGGCGGGGGGAGAGAGAGAGAGAGAGAGGGAGAAAGACAAGTAATACAGCATAAAGAACCCACAGGCATTTGGGCTTTCCCACTTCAGTAGCAAATAGGGGGAATTATGGGTTGGTGGTCTGCTTCCCGTTAGGAGGACACCCCTCCATCTGTTTTCAGTACAGCCTGTTTTCAATTTAAAACACAGATTTCAATACAAACCTCAATTTCTTTACTCCATTTTGTATGCAAAGTGAGGCTTATGAATCGGTGTCATTGCCATAAGGGCTCAAACCAAATTTCCTCCCAAAATTCACAGGCTGTTCATTTGAATACCTGCTTACAGTGGTACACAATGGGCAGCTTTGAGAAGAAAAATTGATAATCTTCACGGAAGAGTAATTTGAATGAAATTACACTTGACAGCCTGTCTCCAAGCAAACAAGGAGAGTGAGGGAGCCTTAGCTAAGCTCTGAGGACTTGCCTAAGCCTCTGCTGTTGGAGCTTCCCAGGGAAAAAAAAATCCACACTTTTTCCTACATCTGACTGAAGCTTTTGATTAATTCTCTGTAGCTGTTTCTAGTGAAGAAAGGTAGCCATGGAAGAGAATATGGAAGAGGGACAAACACAGAAAGGTATTGTGTCAAAATTGCTTTTTCTTTGCATGGAGATAATTATTTTGCTGTTCCTTATTTGCCTTAGCAGCATGCTGTAAGGTTGGGGAATATCCGTATGTGGCAGATGGGGAAAGACATATTATTTTCATATCATTTTCTTCATTTTTCTCTCTGCAATAGCACATAGCATTAATATAGTGACTGCCAGCTGATATCTAGTATTAAAAGAATCTAGGTAGCAAATTTTGCATCTATACAAATAACGTTGCGAGCATTTAATGCAGCCTGCTTTCCAGACTAGTCTTTGTTAACGTTCATTTATTTCACGTTTTCACGCTTGTCTAGCTGGGTCAAGGGAGTCTAGTGTGAACTATGAGAGAGCTACTCACACAATATTTGGAGCTGGTTGCAGTTGGATATCTAACAATGTAACCAGTATTTACACCTTGAATGAGAATCCAGACTGAACAAAGACATGGAGTCTATTTTGTATATATTAGGCAGTATTGAAATTTCCCTCTGCCTTTTTGCCACTTTGGTTTTGTAATGTATTGCAGCAGACTTGCCATAGTTCTAATACTTGTATGACACAGATTTGAATTTTGCAGAAATTAATTTTGCAGGCTGCAGATGAAATTGCTTTAGCAAGATGTGCACAGCATGTTCAGAGCATTTCTGTTCCACGGCTTCTGGTTAAAAATAACTGAACGTTATGGGCTGTGTTAGCACTTAAAGGTCCAGTTTAAAGTGATTGTGGACTATTAATTAATGTGTGGATCTTTGGGAGACACAGTGTTTTCAGTCTTTTCGCTTAAGTGTTATTCTGTAGAAGCGACATAACAGTAGTGAAAGGAACCAAGGTTTTTTTCATTTTTCTTTACTGCAAGCACAAAGGATAATCCTAGTGAATATTTGCTATGTTAAATTTTTATTCTTTTCATTTTACATTTCTTGAATTCACTTCCATTTTTGAGGAGTATATAGGAAGTTGCCAAATAATTTATAATAAATTGCCTGTAAAGGCAAGTTTTTCGGCACTGATGCCATATTCTGTTTTTCTGCTCCCTGATCAATCTCCTTCCTACATGTAAATGTCGTGCTTTCTCATTATAAGTGACCCATTTAGACAGAATGCAGCTTTGAATTGTTTATGGTCCTGATTTGATCTAGATGCAGAGTAAATAGTCATGAGAACATTAAAAGAGGATATATGTGCTCCGTGTGTATACACACTTATGTTTATAGATAAATAGATTAGTATCTGGTTGGTGATTACAGCAGTTTCTTCAGTTCAATTTTATTATTTGTAAATGACAGATAGAATAAAAAAGTACAGGGCAGGTCAGTTTTTCTGTTTTGTTTTGGTTTGGTGTGGTTTTTTTCCTGAAGGTAAAATCAATACTTTTACTGTATGATTCAAATTATTTAAGGTGCTTTGCACTTAGAAATTGAAGACATGCTATTTTTAAAATTCTGAAATGCGTTCTTTTGCTTCTTGAAACAAGTAAATTGAACTGTTTGACCAATGAATCAAAATACGTCATTGTTACCAAATGATATTGCCTGAAGAAACAGCGTGAAATTCAAACTCCCTAAATTCTTATTAGAAAGAGAAAAAAAGAGAAAAAAGTGAATAATTTTTGTATATTGAAAGAATGTGTTGTTATCGATAAACTGTGTCCTCATTGTTCATATGATAAGCAGTTGAATGACCAATAGCCACTCAAAATGGTGTGATTAATAGCGTGATTACAACAGCTAACACGACTTACCCTCCACCCCCATTTACAATGCCATGTGTTCAGCCTTTTTTCCCTTTAGTGGTACCCAGCTGTCATCAGAGACAGAGAATGTTAAGAGCTCAGAAATCATATGTATTTATCCTTATTGCTGTGAAAAGGGATGCTGCTTAGTTTCTGTGACCATACCTGTGAACTTGTCATTTTAAGATGTCATGTTCCCTTGTTGGAATATGACAATTTTTAAAATGCATTTAGAGTTTGAAAAATATTTGCAATTCAGGAGACAAATTAAAAATTATTTTCAGTTTTGAATTTTTGGGGGTGCTTGATGGCATGATAGGGAAGTATAGGGATGATTATGAAATCGTGGATCTCCTTAAGTTTTGCATTTTGCACTTGAAAAATATTGACTGGTACTAGTATGACATGATAGTTCTCTTTCATATTTCCTGGGGTTTTTTTGCTTTCATTTAGTGTGATCTATCTACTATGTGTTTAATTGATATCCACAGTATAGTTCCAGGTCATCCAGACCATTTTTGTTAATTGTAGTATTTCAGCAACAGTAATTGTAATTCATATATTCTGTTTTTCATCCTCCTGCCATCTCGAATGAAAATGTTTCTTTCCTTTTCTTTTCCAATTTATACAAAATCAATGGGAGTATAAATTGTCACTGCTTATCAACTCTGTGCTTTTCACAGCAGATGCTTCGAACCTCCCACTGAACAGCATTACGTCTTGCTGGCAGCCATGATGGAAGTGAATAACTTCATATTGATGCGTTTCATAAATATGATGAAGATAGCTCTAGCAGATTTGGAAGTCTTTTTATTTCTGACAGTTTTATGACATAAGACATAATTAAGTGCAAACACAATTCTTAACATAGTGGTTCCGAATAATGACCTTCTGCCACAGTCTCTCCACATTTTAATGTTTAACACTTAGGATTTCTTTATGTCTGTATCTTGGAAAGTTATAATCAGGGAAATAGATTCCATTTTTTTTTCCTAAAAGTAGTTAATCACGAGAAACTTACTTCAAAGTAAGGGTCATCTTCTCCCCTTCCCATTTTCTTTCTATTGGCCTCGGAAAGTGTGTTTTTGTGTTGGCATCACTACCCTTATTATTGTAAAATAAGATAAGGCTGTTGTCCAGCAGTTTTCATATGTAAAGCTGTAAACATTGAAACCAAGAATAATTTCTATTCATACATTTCCTGTTTTAAAGTAGTAGAAGACTTGTTGTTCTTCCTTCACCCCCTTTTTTTCCCCTTGATATCACATTTCCTTTGGTAGGATGTAAGTACAGGTTTGGGAGGAGGTTTCAAAGGTATTTACTACGCAGCTATCTCTAGCTGTCCGAGAACTGAAAGTGTGCAGGAAGTCTGTCTCAAATGTAAAGTAAATTAACACTAAAATATATTCTAACAAAGTAAAAAGTCATAACATCTCAGAAATACAACTTGTTCACAATTTCCGTAACACTGACATTATGCTACATCCTAGACCTCTGACATACTAACACATTAGATTGCAAATTTGCTGTCTTGAAAACCCAGGATAACTAAAGCCTGCAATTTATTTGACTGGTTTATTTTTCAAAAAATAGCAGGTCCACTTATAAACAGAAGTTTCACTGATGTCTTTAGGGATGCATGCTAATTTTGAAAACCTCATGCATAAATTGCATGTGGCAGTGGTAGGCCTCAGCTGCCAGTGTTTGAAAGACAATGACATCAAACTGATAGCTTTGTGATGTGGAAAAATGTACATTTCAGGTCTTCCCTCTGTGAAAGCACTAAGATTGCAATGATGTCTCCAGCCCCAGTTATTTATCCCAATAAAGAACTTTTCAGAGCGCAGGCACTGTAAGTTTTTGTACCGTAAGGAACTTGGTACAGGAGAGTGAGAGGTTCTCACCACAATCTGTTTCAGAAAAAAGGAGAAATGTTCTGGAGCACACTAAGTCATGCTATACCATTTGCACTAAATTGAAGATGAATTTTTTTTTTTTTTAATGATTCATCCATAACTTCATTTTGCAGTTTTAATTCCTTTTTAAAATAAACTCTTGGGAATCAGTGGAGCAACAAACATGAGGAGGATACAAATGTTATTTCAGCTCTCTGGGCTGTAGTATACCTAACGCAGTTAAGGGCTCACCAGTAGGATAGCAAAAAGATATGTAGTATTATTGTGACTAGAAATGATTGAATGCCAGGAAATAATGACTTAGTATTTGGCCTGCATTAGTGATATAAGTGGATCTTCTGCCTGTTATCAGAACTTTTTCATTTGTTCCACAGCATACCAATAAAGGAGAGCTTTAAGCAGAGTTTTGGAAGAAAATCATAAGGAGACCAGGATGCTATCAGTCAAATGTAGACACAGCCTCTGCTTCTTCAGCCATGAGAGGCTAAATTGTTTCCCCTTACTTCAGTACTTTTTGAAAAATGGCAGACTGACTTAGTAGAATAGTAGAGAGTAGATGAAAATAATGTGTTTTATTTCATATTAAGAAATACCAACAGCCAACGGGTCCAAACACTTCTGGCATCCTTTGTAAGTTAGTCTTCTAAATCTTCTGATTTACCTCTGAGAGAAGAACTGTCCTTCTCTTTTGACTATTGTTACAAAGTTGGTTAAAATAAGAATGAGGAAATCAGTATTTTGCACTTTGATTTTGTTTGGTGACAATATTTGTAAATAAAGCAGAGGAGTTATATTTTGTTCTCTAATGTAAATGCCACACTGAGTGAGGGCCATGCTTGTATCTTCTGTAGTTAGATGTTATATGTTAGTATTCAAAAGTAACTTGGAAATCATTTTTAAATTTGGCCTTATAAGTAGGAAGTAGCAGACATTTTCTGGTTGATATTCTTCATACCAAATCTGGATTTGTAGTGCTTGATTCTTAAAGAAAACCTGGTGGGCAGAGGTCAATCTCTATTTGCTTTGGGAATACCTTTTCAATTTAGTAGGCTTAGTTCCCAAGCTTGTGTTCAGATTGGATTCTTGCAAGTTGCTTCAGAGTAGAATGGTCTTAACTTTCATCATGTTTATTGTTCCCTGTTCTTAAAGGTGTGTGTGTTATAATAAGAGCATCAGATAAAATACTCACTTAACAGTTACAAAGTCACTAACAGAGTAAATAAATTTTCTTTGTAATCAATGCTAAATATGGAAATAGACTTTAGCATCTGTTAAACTATGTCACTGTATTTCCTGCTTAATACTCCTTAGTAGTTAATCAATAGGGTTTATTAAAGAAAAATGCAGTAACAGTCAATATGAATTTGAAGTTAATTGTTCTAATACTGTAAGAGTTATTCTCCTTTATGTAGTAACTACAGGCTACCTTACTTAATATTCTTACATTAGGAGCACTGAGTTGTAGAGTTGTAATTTGAATATGTTATTATTCAATACATTAGGCTTTTATTCATAGATAATGATGTAAATAAATTTAGTCTTGCTTGCTTATTTAATCTTTAACATTGAAATGTCTCTGTTAATAGTAGAAAACTTTGTATTTCTTACAGGCTTAACATTATACTAGTCCTAGGCATGAAAATCCAGCATTAATAGGACTTAATTATAATTTTATATACACTCTTTCAGGGCCAAAAACATTCCAACTGCCCCAAGGCAGATGGAATCCTCAATTCAATGTGTGAAAATTTAAGTCTTCATGGTAATTTTGACACTTGGATGTCAATTTCATAAATAAGCTATATTAAAAAGATTTTTCATAGTAGATGTAAATTCTTAGGAAAAAAGTATTGAATATATTTTAAATTATTTATTTACTCAAATTCTTGAAAAAATACTATATCAAAATAGAAATATAAATTTATAACAAGTTTTTTTGACACTTTGTGAAAGTAAAGGCTCACCTTTGGGGAAAAAGGGCTACTCTGGGTTTCCAATTACTCTAAAAAAATAAGAAATTAGGAAGGACAATGCAATATTGTAGATACAGAAAAGTTAAATTTGATCAAGCTGAGTGCTTAGGCTCCTTATGGAGAAGGACTGAGAGATTGTTATACCTAATATCTAAAATATTTTCATTTTATGACTGTGCCTTCATTTCTGAGAAGTACCTTAAAAAATTTGGCAATGTGACTTTGTAACCTGTTTTAAGTAGCCTGCCGCTGCACTAAAATTCAAGATGGAAGAATGGAGGAAATGCTACTGGGCTCACATAAGAAAGATGTTTGCTTTCTTGATACAATAATTTTTACCTGCTAATAATTCTCCTTATGTACACAGGTGAGAGTATACTATTTCCCCCTAGTAGTTTTATATGGAGGACTGAGTAGTAAATAATAAAAAAACCCCACATTTCTGGGTTGTTCTGCCTCAGATTGTAGACACTGTGAATTATTTTATAAAATCCATGATGAATATAGGCACCTGATAGCCACTGAAAAACAGAATGTAAAAAAGGCAAAGGTGAATATTGATCTTATACGAAATACTTTGTCAGTTAATGTTCTGTTTGACACTTCTATTTCAGAAGACTTTTCAGCCAATTCAAGGGACTAAAATGCATAATTCTGCTAACATCTTATCACATGGCTGATTTCTGAGACAGGCAGCAAGTCCCACACTGATGTGTTGTCACAAATCTTTTTCTTGTGGGAGTGGGGAGTTACAGAGGCTTCAGTTCCCCTGTGGAAGGAATGAGGAATAAGCCTTGTCATTTTCTCAGCTACAGAGGGATCAAACTCAGAGCATCAAAATTCAGAGGGTCAAAGATATACACCAAGTAGGAATTAACAAATCTGGGAACTATTGTGTACATGTGCTCTAGGGCCTTATGGAGGAACTGCGCTGACACAAAAAAATGGCTTAAGTGTTCTCTTAGCTTGTCCATGGTAACTCTTATGCTTCAATGCATTAGTCTCAAGAAAGCTAAATGTTATCTTTTATTTTTTTCCCCTCGAAGTTTTCATCTCCTTCTTACTAGTTATCATGGAGGAGTTCAGTACTCCTCCCAAAATTTATACTGCAGCTGTCTGGAACAACATTTTCCAAATAACACTTGCTGAAATATAGCTACTAAGTGCAAGCATTACTCTTCTTTTTGCACTTGCAGTGCACCTGACATTTGCACTTGGATAGTTTCTGAGGACTTTTTTATTTGTTTCACATAGTAAAAGTTTCATTTTTTTCCCCCAGCAGTGATACCAATAGAATTATACACCAAAGGAATAGCACAATAAATTTGGTATCAATTCTAACGAAGTTCAGTCTTTTTAATGGTGGCATGGGGAGAATAGTGCATTTGCTGAGGTTCTGGTATAAAACTAGACCAAGACAAATGCATTTGCTGCATTTTTGGTATATGAGCTTTGCAGAAAGGTACTACTGCCAAAATTTTTTAAAAATCAAGGCAAAGTATTTTTTTCCCCTCACTTGTCAGTATCTTCCTATTTGTACCTAAAGACTGCATTTTATTTTTTTTTTTTTTTAAAAAAAAAGAGTAGTTCTTTTTGATTCTCCTGGTTTTCACTTTTCTGTGGAAGTGCTTTCTTTACTTTCTTTTTAATGCCTGGAAGACATGGAATTTAAATTCTACAACATTTTTTTACTTTCTTCTGGGAACATGTAGTAGAAGATGACAAGTGTTGCATGTTTATTAATTAAGTTGTAGCTGGTCACATCCTACTTCTCAGGTTGCAGAAGAATGATTATATACAGGCGAAATTGGACATTAAGGAGGAATCTGAAGGAAGAGAGTGTAGTAGCCTAGCTAAGGGATTAGGCAGGGATTGCTTTGCACTAAGGCACGATGGGAAAAAAGTAGAGATGATTGATGATTGTGGTGATAGAAGTTCAAGAGAGGCAATATGAAGAAAAGAAGAAAGGGATAAGCAGTAGAATTTGAAATACCTTTGGAGGGCTTCAGAAGTCTGAAGTTGATATGGAAATAGGGGAATCATATCATCTTTTATTTTGAAACAGACCTCTGAGGTCATCAGGACCAACCATAAACACAACACTGCCAAGCCCACCAATAAACTATGGTGGAAGACAATATTAGAGTTGAAAGAACATTTGAGTTTTACCTGAGAAGTTAATAGAAGCATAAATTTGAATTACCTTTTTAAAATAATGACCATTTAATTTAAGCACATTTTTCCCCCAAGTAAAACAGCAGCTATGTTCATGGCTACTAATAATACTGTAATTTTACTATGGTAATGTAACTCTGGGCAGTTTCTGGCTATTTAAGGCTATAGGTGAGGGAAGAGGGAGAGTAAGTCTGTTTTCATCTTAAAGTGATGAGAGATAGGAAAGATTCTTTTAGTTGGAAAAGGAAAGTATATAATTTCACATTCATGGAAAGAGTTATCAAAATTGACCTGTTGGCCTAGTTTCTCTGGTGAAGGAAGCTGGTACTGCACCCCCTTGCTTAGCAAGGTGATGGAGCCAGTGTGGGAGGCTCCACAGTGTAGTGGCACCCTCTACTACTGGTGAATCAGCTTAGCTTTCTTTATGCAGTTCATCAAAGCCTCCCACCCCCTGCTTTCCCACCAAATCATCTCTTACTCTAAGATACTTGCCATAGTAAGCACCTGGCATAACTTTGAATCCATTTAAAATCCTTTAGAAAACAACCATGGGAAGAGCTTGGGGTATATTTTTGCAGTTCTCAGGTGAGGACGTTTGATCATAGCTAAGAATTTAGGTTTGCATATTTTTATGCCAGAGTAGATCCTGAGCTTCTGATGTCATGGTTTTGATCAGTACCGCAGGGTGAGATGAGGAAACTTATCCAAACCAAGTACTTATCCCTGTGCTTGAATGGCACAAAGCTCTGATTCTCATCCCTCCAGAAGAAAGCTAATACATACATCCTGTTGTCTTCTACTTCCATCTGCCACGTTGTTTGCTCCCAGTCTCTTTTACCATTCTATGACTCACTGCACACCAAACAACCTTCAAAAGATTTTCTGCTCTGAGACAGTGGAAGTTACTGTCAGTAACTTGAATGCTTTGGGAGAGTTTGTGAGTTACCTAACAGCGAGGTCATTCACTTGAAGACTGCTTTCCTTGTTAGTGGATGGCAATAGACAAGGTAAAGTTACCTTAACCTTTCCAGTAAATTAATCTTTGCCTTTTGCCAGTTAAATACCATAATGTGTCCTCTTGTTGTATGTGCTAAGTGATATATATTCAGCAGCTCCTTGCTCTTTACTGGTCTGCTTGTTCTGTTACCTCTGTGGTGAAAATTTATTTCCAGCTACATTTTTATGCATAACTTATTTACCATGTTCATGATGCAACTTGGAGCAGGGATCTGTTCTCTGTGATGCTTACGTTTGATTTGCTCCCTTTGCAACGGAGGAGTCAGGGAACAACTGAGACGAAGGTGATGCTGTCACTTGGACCAGACAAATGCTTCTGTGCCCTACCTGAGTACAGTGTTAAACACCTCAGGCACCTGTAGTAGAAGAGGATGCAGTAGCTGCTTCTGGGGGCAGTGAGCCCAAATTCAGCCTCTCTGGCTGCTGGATTAGTCCACTGTGGAAAAACCTTAACTGAGCAGATGTCTGTGAAATTATTTTTATTTTTACTGATAATGATGATGATAGTATAATAAAATAATATTTTGAATTCTGCATATGGTGTGAAAGAACTTATAAACTTTAAAAGGATAGTGTTTTTTAAAAACATTATAACCAATAAAGAACATGTACTTGAATTTATGGGGGTAGTTGGCTGATAAGTCATTGTAAATAGTAAGTCAATATGCATAACTGAGGATGAAAGTAAATGTCTGAAATTGCCTTTAGAAAAGGACCATTGACTATTTGCACTGTGTTGGTCATAAAGGTATTCAATTATATTATTGAACGTTGTATTATTGATTTTTAAACTGAGCAGCTTTAGTGTGAAAAGCTTCCTGCTTAAAATGGTTTGCCTTTGTTCTTGACTTGTTGATAAACCAGTCCCATATAGAAAAGTAATTTACATTTCCAGCTCATTGACACAAATACAGTGATTTACTTTATTGTGAAATAGTCTGAGTATGTTAGAAAGATAAAATGCTTTTCCTATTTGTTGGTGTGCTTCAATATAGCAGCACAATTGTCTTCAGAGAATTTCTCAGACTTCTAATTTTTAACTGACAGGTTGACCACTGCTTCTGACCAAGATACACTTTTGACATTATAAATAAACATAACCATGATTTCCCTGACCTTTCCTCTTAGTAGAAGATTGCAGTTCCTTGAAAACACCTTCAGGTTCTCTTTGCAGTTCTTATGGTAGTCAGGAGCCTTATTGCCATTTTACTCAACTAGATGGTTGAACTAGATTAAAATGAAACAGTGTCTTCTTTTCCAAGTGTTCATAAGCAGCTTGACATCTACTCCTCTGAGTCACAAAACATGTCTACTATTTAATCTTGATTTATATTTGGTATCAAATGCTTTCCTTTCACTGGAAAATTCATAGTTCTGATAGAGCATTTAGGACCTCTTTTATTTACGCTGCCCACCAATGTTGTTGAAAAGGCTAGATTTGCTTGTAAGTGCATATATGGCCCTTGATTACTTCCAAAAATTATAGACATCAGTAATTTGAAAATCTGAAAAATCAATGACCAAAGGTCTGATCTTGAAAGGACTTAAATATACATCTTTGATGTCATGCACTGTGAGTACTCATTGGTTTTATACCAATGTAAGCAAAAAGGAAACACATGAACGTCTAAGATTAAGACCTTACAATGCCATGGAGTAATTTGCATGTTGCTGTCAGGTTTTTGGCAGGATATCTGTGAGAAGATGTGATGATGCAATTTAAAAGAGTTTGAGAGGAGACTGGAAGGAAGGTTGAATGGAGTTTTTTTGTCAGCTGAGGGGTTTTTTTGTTTGTATCACATGGTATTACAGTGACTAATATGCTTTGGGTCTACTGTGGCTGTCTGCAGTTTCTAAAAAAATATAATTCTTCTTAGACTTTTTTTTAAAGGTTTTTGTTTGTGTTTTTCTTTTGAATTAGTGGAATTTGGATTTACTCCCGAGCAGGGTATACTGGACCTTCTAGTGGTATTGAACAATTTTGCTAGTGTGTCTTGTTCACATACTTAAGCCAAGATGATCATCAAATTTGCTGTGCAGATGGAATTTTTCCCAAGGCAGGCTACTAGTGACCTTCTTTTTGCCTTTTTTTTTTCTGCAACATGGTCATGGTCTGCTTTCTAAGATTATCTGGGAGTTTACTTTCATTAAATTCTTGCTTCTAGTGCAAGACTAACACTGATGTTTTCCTTCTTGCTGTCCTCTTGTAACAAACTGTAGATGAGACCTTTGGTCTTTGAATGTAGGTCTGGAGCAGCATTTTGGTCATTTGCCTGTATTTTTGGGCCAGACTGCAGTAGATTTAATAAATCCTTCTGAACTGAGCATGTATTACAAGGTTTTCTTTTATTAGAAGTTTCTGGACTCTGACAGTGTCTAGTCTGAGCACTACACATTTTTTTGCCATATGAAGTGTGCTGTTAAAAATTGTAAAGGGAAAAAGATACTATTTTCATCTATGTGTAGGGTTTGTGTATCTTCTATTTTTATACCATTATATTAATATAGATAAAATTAATAAAAGGATGCTCATCAATGTGACTATCCTAAGAATTCAGTAAAATATGTATGTTTCAACCACACCCATGACATGTGGCACATAAGCCAAAAAATGAAAATTAATTTACTCTGTTCAACAGCATATGGAGGCTACCATTTCTCAAAGATGTTATATTTCAATGTCTCCAAATTATTCTAGATTTATGAACATTGTTCACCAGTGAAAACACTGGAATAATTATAACCTAGTGGTGGGTAGGTCTTTCAGGTCAGCTGTGTTTATGTTTTTGGTTCAGACAAGATATTTTTCTCCCCCCTCCCCATCTGGTACAGTCATCAAATATTTAAGACACAGGGGAATCTATTAAGGGCATTTGGGCTCTCTTGTCTGCTTTATGGCTGTGTTTATCTAATGGGGACTTTCGCTGTTAGTATTTTTCATTTTCATTTTGATCTGTTACATCTCTGTACCATCTGTATTGTCTGTACTTCCAGCAGATATCCTTCCTTTATTGCCTGTCATATCCCCTTCTAGAAGATGAATACATGTCTTTTATACATAATTATTGACAGTATGAACTTTTAAAATCCAGTTTAGACCCCTCTGAACTGCATCTAGTGATTGTAATATGCAGATTTCAAGACTTTAAAGAACCTGTAGCTGGCTGTGGGTGTATTTTGTGAATATTATACACAATCAAAGCAATGAAATACAGTTTCATGATAGAAGAGTAGCTATGTCCCTGCCTGGGGAGTGACCTACTAATACACAGTTATTCGTGCTTGTCTGTCTTGATTTATTCCTCATACTGTTTTATTTTCATTATTATCTTTTAATGTAGAGACAACTGGATTTGATGTAGCTGCTGCAGTTTCTAAGTCTTGTCATGTCCTCTGGGATATATTTTTCCTCCTTCGTGTTATTCTTGCCTTAATCACTCCTGATCTTTTTTTTTTTTTTTTTTTTGACTCCATACTAACTCTGTACCTCAAGTTGGGAAGATGGACTGCCTCCTACGGGAGGTATGAAAGTACTGCCACTCCAGAATCACTGACCTGTAATCATTCCTCTAATCTAATACCCTGCCAAGGTGATAGACTTCAATGTTGTTACAGAATGTGGTTGTTTTATTTCTAAAGGGATAATTTTACTAGGCTTTTTGTGGTCCTTCAGGGACAATGAATTACACAGTGGCCCAGATGTAACAAGCAATAGGTAGCAGCCATTAAACTAAATTATTGCAGTCATCCTCACTGTCCTTAATCTGTTATCGTTTTAGGGTTTTTTTCTATAACAATCTCAGTGTGGTAAACTGTATGATTTAAAAGCTGCCCTACAGAAGTATAATTAGGAATAATTTGATTAGGGGTAAAAGTGGGTAGTAATGATGCAGAATTTTTTCAGGTAAGTATGGTCATAAATTCTATAATAAATTAAACTAGTAAGTACTAAAATATAGAATACTTGCATAGAATGAATATAATGAAACAAATTCCTCCTTTGTAAGTGGGAAAACATGTTCAAAACTTCCACAATTTATTCACCATTGTCAGAATATGAAAACTTTCAATAGTTTTCATTTTAATGATGTTATGTAAAAAGAGGGTAATTATTTGCATTTGCTTTATGCAGTTGCTTTGACTCTTTATTTTTTGTTCTTTGTCCTTTTTTACTCATTTCATGAAATTGTTTGTTTTACCTTTGTTAGGAAGAATTAAGAAAACACCTCTTTTCTAAGTGTCTTTATGATTACTGGGGTAGATTAGCAGTTGCTCTGTCAGTGACACAGTGTTTATTTTAATCTCTGAATTAATTTTCTTGGTTGCTAGGCAATTCTACTTCATAGATTTAATGGAAATGACTAATTCAGTGTGCTCTCATTTCATAATAGGCAATCGTTTGCATTAAAACTGAAACTAGGTTTCTCTATGACATAATGTTTGACAAATACTCGTATCAGTATACAATTTTATTACTTTAGTGAATAAAATATCCAAATTTCTGTTATCCAGTCCTGTATTTCTTGTACAATCCAACGAAGCTGTTGTAAATATAATGTATTCAAAAGAGGGAGAATTGGGCTTTTATATATATGTAGAGGGCAAACATTTGCCCTAATGTCTGACATTTTGGAAATTTTTTCAGGCAGCTTATGGAGATGGTTCTGTAGTATGTATTCAGAGCTGGTATCAGTTAAGCCTTTTTACATCCTCAATGGCAGTGGTGTAATTAATAAGTGCCCTGTATCTCAGTTACTCAGCCTACAGATATATTCAGCAGATACTGCTTATTAGCAGCACATGGAAGTTCAAAAATAGGTATGAATATTCAAAGTAATAATAGCCATATTATTAAAGAAAACCTCTCAGCAGTCAGTAGTTCGGGAGGATTTTCATACTGTAAAAATATGCCTGAGGACAGTTTCTTTAAAATATTGTTTTCTGCTATTTCTATACTATTCTTATTTAAGGAAAAATGTATAGGAAACAGAATTTTAAATGAAGCTTCTTAGGTTTCTCAGTATCACAGTAGTGCAGAAATACAGGCCTTTTTCATTTTGGTGCTACCAGCTATGCTTTAATTTATTCTGAGCTATCATCTAGTGAAATACTGTCTTTTAGCTTGTTATTTCCATTTCACTCTTGCGTTTCCATGTTGGTGAACTGCACAGCTTGAAAATGAATGGAATCCACCCTCCTTCTCTGCAGAAGAATAAAGGATTCTGTGAGCCAGACTGCCAGTGGTGTACCCTAGTGGTCTCTGTGTTCTGACATTGGTTCAAGGTTTATCAGTTCAGCTTTCTTAGCCCAGAACATCATTCTGCATGCTTAGTTGCTCTTTATTTTCCTTCTCTTTAGTTTATCATACATTTGTATTCCTGATAATGGCCACCTATTTGTACAGTTAGTGTGCTGAAGACCACAACTCATTTGGTTTATCTATATAGTTTATGGCCAGCAAAACACTAAATTCTAAATCCAGTTCTCAAGGATATAATATTTTATCAAGACAGTGAAGACTGGGAATGCTGTATATTTTAATGATTTTGTATTTAGTACACAGTCTTGCATTATCTATTAATACAAAAAACCTCTAGCAAAATCTTCCAATTGCTATCTTACAACTTTAATTACCACCTAATGGTGGTAAAGTAAGCAACAGTACCATGCTATTTTTGAGCTCTCTTATTGTATTTGAGAGAAAACAAATTTCAAAAATCACGTAATTTAAAGTATTTTCAATATTTTTTCAAAAGGACAGAGGAGGAAATATTAGATCAGTCAGCTGTATTCCTCACAGAACAAAGTGCTTTTGTTCAGTTTTTTTATATATTTGAGCTAATAAGATGGGTAGTTAGCCAGGATGCTTGTAACTGTAATGGTAATGGACACTGAAATCAAAAAGTTGGCTGATTTGTATTCAGTACATACTTGGGAGCCTGTCTCACTTTTTGTAAATGAAAGGTGGAGTATGCAGACAAAATTAATAAGATTATATTTATGTTAGTGAACTCTCCCTAGTCATCTTAATCTATTTTAACATATAAAGAAAGCAGTACTAAGATGATAGTCTTCAGTTTGTGAAACTGGGTTATGAAACTCCTGCAACAGAATGTTAATGTGGGTGAAAGCAAACATCTAGGGCAAATGAAATAAATTTCTTAATGAATATGCTCCATGTCCAAGGCTCTGTGAGGTAGAACACTTACTTGGATAAACTGATTATCAAAACAATTGCTTTAGTGCACTAACTTTACAGAATAGCAGCAACTGCCTTTCAACAAATGGGGTAATGGGAAAAAAACCCCCCACAAAAATAAAATCAAAGACCTCGAGGTAGCTTCAGCAGTGTGCATACTCAGTAGGTACAAACATAAATTCTATGTGTATGGGGAGATTTAGGTTGGATATTAGGAAAAGGTTCTTCACCCAGAGGGTGGTTGGGCACTGGAGCAGGCTCCCCAGGGAAGTGGTCACAGCACCAGCCTGACAGAGTTCAAAATCTTTCGGACAATGCTCTTGGGCACATGGTGTGACTCTTGGAGATGGTGCTGTGCAGGGACAGAAGCTGGACTTTGATGATCATTGTGGGTCCCTTCCAGATCTGGATATTCTTTAATTTTGTGATTCTCAGTAAGAGTGCACAATGACAAAAAGAAAATAGGTCATAGCAATGATTTCCATCATGCTTGGTAATTCTGAGGAATGAAATTGTTATGAAATAGTGAAGGTATTAAAAGTCATGTTATTGGATTAAAAAGTAAGCTCTTCTTTCAGCCAGTAACTTGTAAGTTACTCCTTCAGAGATAATGTTTTGTGAAAATTACTGGAACATCATCTAAGATTCTGGACTGAGATATGAAATATCTGAAATGCATTATCTGTATCATGTACATTTTTCAGTTTGACTTGCAGTAATTACTACAAAATTATTTGCGACCCTGAAAAATCTTACTGCAATACACTCTGTCTTGATTTCCCATTTGTGAAAAGCAATACAGGACGTACATAAACTTTCATTTCTTCCACTCATTCTATGACTTGTTTATTGCTTTAATAGGTGGCAGTCTTTACAATTCTACAATACAGTCTCAATTGAGTCCTCTAGATATTAAATCAAGGTGAAGTATGCCATGGAATATTTACTAATTTCTAAATAAATGAATAATCTGCAGGCATTAAATGTTCTTTGCTATTGAAGGTGAAATGCAGCTAATTGAAGATTCTTTCCTGTCCCATGTTAATTTCTAATCAAACATTTTATTTAAATGAGCAAAACTAAAGGAGTTGCATTCATTATGCATATGGCATATGTGTTGTTAAAATGAAGAGTGACAGACCTTTGATTTTTAGCAGTGACATAATCTAAGGCAGAGTGCTGTGTTATACATATGGTGGATGTCTGTACAGCATGCCAAAGGGAGGAACAGTTCAGAAAGTTGTTAACTTCATTCCCTTCAAAAAACCTGAATTTCTTAGTGTTTATAACATGTGATATGGAGAGTTCAGGATGGATATATCTCTACTAGAGATTAGTGCCTTTTTTTACTCATTTTACAGAAGTGATACCCAACAGAGACAAATTAGCCTGCGTTTGCTTGTTTGTTTAAAAAAACTTGCATTTTCCTCTGAAGAATGCCTATTTTTTTTTTAGGAAGGTGATTGCAACATTTTCAGCTACTGAAATTTTGGCAAAATTTTTTCTGTCTTTGGCAGCAAAAAATATAGACTTTTTTTGCTGTTTTATCAGCACATGATGGAATATAACCCCAAATACAAAGAAAATTTCAGGCTGAAATTTACAGGCCTAACTTAATAGAAATATACTCCAAATACTATTTCTTACAGGTATCTGCTTTCTTTGAATATATTTGGTATATAGCCCATGCAAAAACAATCTCTGAGCATCTTCCTCCATGATGCACGGGATGTGGTCCCATTGTGTCACATCCAGTCTCTCCCCAAAACTGTAAGCACCAATATCTAATTTTTCTAAGTGGGAAGAATACACTGTGGTGAGCTCTGCACTGTTAACAGCAAGATTTATTTCTGCTATTCAAGCTGTCTTTTTTAAATGTTGCTTATAGCCCTTTCTTTAACACTGCTGTCTATTAACAAGATGTACAGTTAGATTAGTCGTTGAAATAACCAGTCTTCTGCACGTCCCTCCCTTTGTTGCAAGTTTGAAGTCCTCTTAAGCAGCAGCTCCAAAAATCATGTGATACAAACAAAATCTTAGCAGTTTCATTACAAAAGCAAATTTCTGGCCTTGTTGGCTTCAATGAAAAAGTTATCCTTAAAATTACATTTATTATATATTTCATCAATAGGATATGGATTGTGTGGAGGCTCTGACAGTGCTGGTGACACTTTCAGCATGCATAGGCCCTATCCTTGTTTTCAATTACATGCTTCCAAAGAATTTGAAATGCTAGGTTGGTTTTATTTCTTCTTTTTAAATTTTTTTTTCTATGATAAATAAGAGTATTCCTCAGCCTTTGGTATTTTAGTTTTAATGTCAAAGCACATGATGGACCTAGAGTTTGCCACTAATGTGTTGAATAATACTGAAGAGCAGTTCTGCCCTCAGACAACAAATGTTGCATTTAGAATGACTGAAAGCAATGTCAAACTATTATAGGCTTCCCTAGATATAAAAGTAGGCAGGAAGGGCTTATTGCAATTTAAAAAGATGAAGTGTAGCATATAAAGTTTCCTGAAGTATAGACTGTATAGTATGTGTGTTGGGAAAAAGTGGATGGAAATTTATCTTCAACATCCAGTCAGAAATTGTAATAGTACAGTTAGCTTGCTAGAGAGGATTAACGATAATACTAGGTCATTCCATAGAAGCATATTTCCAACTACTTCCAGTCTTTTTATTCAAGCAAGTAGTATTCAAAGAAAAGATTTGCATTAATTTTTTACAAATTTGATATTAACCTATGAAATTGCATTTATTAATTCAAACATTTTGGAAAAAGATTTTTCTCTTTAAAATTCTGTCTAATCTTATGTCAGTTTCTTGGGAAGTTTGAAAGGTTTTTTTAGCTTGTTGGCTTGTTTTTTGTTTTAATTTCTACTAATAAGTGTAGTGCTTTCTTTATATTGTGACATGCTGTTGTGTTTTAATCCCAGCCAACAGCCAAGCCCCACACAGCTGCCCACTCACTCCCTCACCAGTGGGATCAGGGAAAGTAAAAGGCTGAGAACTCGTGGGGGGAGATAAAGACAGTTAGAAGGAAAGCAAAAGCCATGCACACAAGGAAAACAAACCAAGGAATTAATTCACTGCTTCCCATGGGCGGGCAGGTGTTCAGCCATCTCCAGGAGAGCAGAGGCCCATCATGCATAGCAGTGACTTGGGAAGAAAAACACCATAATTCCAAACATCCCCCCCTTCCTCTTTCTTTCAGCCACTTTATATACCGAATATGATGCCATATGGTCTGGAATATCCCTTTGGTCAGTTTGGGTCACCTGTTCTGGCTGTGTCCCCTCCCAATCTCCCGTGCACCCCCAGTCTCCTCCCCAGCATGGCAGTATGAAAGGGAGAAAAGGCCTTGGCTCTGCATAAAACCTGCTCACCAATAACAGATACATGTCTGTATTATCAGCCCTATGTTCATCACAAATCCAAAACACAGCCCCATGCCAGACACTGGGAAGAAAATTAATTCTACCCCAGCCAAAACCAGAATAAATACATAGCAAACTTTTTACCTTTAAGTAAACACTGCTATTTGTGGGAGAGAAATATACTGGTGGAAAAGACAGTAAACATATTATGGCTTGGTTTAGTCATTAAACAGTGCTTTTCTGAGTCTCAATTAGACACAGGTGAAGTAGTACCAAAAGATGCTTAGACAATGAATATAATTTAAGTCTGCAGTCTTGGGCTTATAGTCATAGTAGGTTATACTAGCTGTGCAATAACTATTTTATTTTTTTAAATATAACTATACTGTATTTGTTAGAAAAGCAGAGGATGTAATGTTTTGAAAAATAGTTTGGTTTTCTCAGTTCTGTGGAACAAATTCCCATAAATTATGATTAACAGACCTTCAAGAATATATTTTGAGGAAAAAAATGCATTTTATAGAATGTTTGCCTTTGTCGTGGAGCAACACTGTAGTTCAGAGTCATGAAGTAAAACAGACCCATAAAGTTTTCTGTGCTAGCAGCAGGGGTAGAGCACAGTCGTATGTTGGTATTCCTTATCAACAGAATTGGAAAGAGGAAAATGGAAAGTAATTGCAGCTTTCTCATGCTCCACTGTTCAGCAAAGCCAGGTAGATCTGAGGGTGATCTAGTCTGGAAGAAATGAATGATTACCATAATTCATTGCCACTGGAGAATGAAAGAACAACAAAAGAATGAAGAGGGTTTTCAGCATGAGGGAATTTTGAACAGCTATGCAGTACATAAGGTGTCTGTTGTGTGGCACGTCTGCTTAGATTTTCAAAATTTCCAAGGACTAAGTAATAATGATTAAATGAAAATATCAGTCTTAATGTCATAAAAATATGAGACATCTTGAAAATGTGAAGTGGATACATTCTGAAAGCTCAGGAGCAAAAATAAAAAAGTGAAAGAATAGATGACCTGTTAAAAAACAAACAAAAAAGAAAACAAACAAACAAAACTCGAACACCTACTCACAAAGGCAAAACAAAAAGACCCTAAACATATTTTAAGTGTCATATGAAGGCCTGACTTTCAAGCCTTTACAGTTGATGACAATTACTGTAGTCCTATACAGTTAACTGTTTTATGATAGTAAGGATAGCTGTCCTTTAGCAGTTCTTTTCATTTGAATAATGGCTTTTCTGGCTCCTAAAGCAGGTAATAACAGGGCTACTCAGGATGTGTAATTGGAGTCTCTGTATCTAGGGGTGTAGTGGAATGCAGTGAGTGGGTAGAGATTTAGTGTGTAGTGTTAGGTCATTATTCAGTGAAGATCTGTACTTGCAGGAGCTGGATAGTGGAGTACATCTGATGGGTCACTGACAAGACTGTATGGTCTTACATGGAGTGAGAGGGTTGCTGGCAAATTAGATAACTATACAGGTTGGAAGTGTTTAATGTACAGAGGGAGTTGTTAGGACAGGAAGGTCTCCATTTTTATTCTGTGCTTAGGGAATGTGATATCGTATCTACATAATATTTTACTCCTGCTACTTGCTATTGAAGCAAGAAGCTGAGAGAAGAAAACCAAAATCCCTTTTCAGCTAGAAGGCGTTTCTGGAGCAGTTATATTGGATTTGTGCAAAGCTGTTGGGGGCGGCATTGGCACTGAGATTTTAGCCTGAGACTTTAGCCAGAGAGGAAGCCTCAAGGACTGCAACAGTTCCCCCAGCAACAGCAGAAAAAAGACAAAAAATGCTATGCCTGCTTCTAGCTGCAGAATTCCCATAAACTCATAGCCCTGTATCACAGAATCACAGAATAAGCTGAGTTGGAAGGGACCCTCAAGGATCATTGAGTCCAACTCATTGCGCTGCACAGGACATCCCAAAAGTCACACCATGTGCCTGAGAGCCTTGACCAAATGTTTCTTGAACTCTGCCAGGCTTGGTGCTGTGACCACATCCCTGGGGAGCCTGTTCCAGTGCCCAGCTGGTGAGGCTGTGCCTGATGCACCCCAGGACATGGTTGTCCCTCCTGGCTGCCAGAGGACAATGACTCAGATTCAATTTGTCATCAACCAAGACCCGTCGGTTTCTTTCTACAGCACTGCTTTCCAGTGTCTCATTCCCCAGTCTGTACTGTACATACAGGGCTGCCCCATCCCAGGTGCAGAAGGTGGCACTTTCCCCCATTGAACTTCCTGTGGTTGGTGATTACGCAGCCTTCTACTTTACC
The DNA here is from genome assembly GCF_020740725.1 of Corvus hawaiiensis. Taxonomy (NCBI): domain Eukaryota; kingdom Metazoa; phylum Chordata; class Aves; order Passeriformes; family Corvidae; genus Corvus; species Corvus hawaiiensis. Next base: position 36,939,152 of record NC_063217.1, read on the forward strand.
AAGGCCTCTCTGCAGGGCCTCCCTGCCTTCAATGGAGTCAGCAGCTCCTCCCAGTTTTCTATCATCTCTGAACTTGCTCAGTATCCCTTCTAGTTCTGCATCCAAGTCATTTATGAAGATGTTGAAGAGCATAGGGCCGAGGATGGAGCCCTGCAGAACCCCAGGAGTGACAGGTTGCCAGTCTGCTGTCACCCCATTCACTGTAACCCTTTGTGCCTGACCCATGAGCCGTGTGCTATGACCCATGAGTTGCTCAACCATCACATGGTGTGTTTATCCAACTGTGAGCTGGACAATTTGTCCAGAAGGATCCTGTGAGAGACAGTATCAAAATCTTTACTGAAATGAAAAAAGACCACGTCAACTGGCTTCCCTTCATCAACTGTTGGGTTACCCTGTCATAAAAGGAAATCAGGTTTATAAGCATGACTTTGTCCTCATGAAGCCATGCTGACTGTGACCAGTGACTCTGTTGCCTTTCAGCTGGTTTTCAATACTTACCAGAATGATCCTCTCCCTAACTTTACCAGGCACTGAAGTGAGACTGACAGGCTGTGCTGGTTTGGACAAATTTGGAGGAAAATATCCTCTGATAGAGGGCAGGTTTGGGGAAAAAAAAAAATTTCCTTGGAGGAAAGTGAAAGAGATAAAAAACGTATTTATTTAACAAACACACAAACACACAGGAAAAGGATAATAATGCTAAATAATAAAACCTCTCACTGTGGAGAGAACATGGGAAGATTTCAGAGTCCTTCTGTAGGTGTGGTCTCTCTCCTCCTTCTTGGAGCTGGGTCATGGTGGGCCCACCTCCAGGGCCTCGGAGGAAAATTCTCCTGATGTGTTCTGATGTTGAAACAGTCCAGAAGAGAAGAAGGGAAAATCCAAAGTCCCAGGAAAACAAAGTTCAACTCTCCATCTGCCTCCAGAGAAAAGGAGCTGAAAGCTGGCTGAAAAGCAAGAAGGGTGCTTCCTCTGCTCTTGCTGCTGCAGCAGAAGAATGCAGAGGAGTGTGTGTCTGTGTCCTTGAACAACTGTTTTGAAAAGTTCACACAGTTTTTTCCTCTCCCCCCTCTCAGGCTCAGTTTAAAGGCACAGAAAGGCACAAAATTAATTTCTGGGCAAATAGCAGTGATGGGGAATACATATCATAAAGTCACCCCAAGACACGGGCCTATAGTGGGGTTCTCTTTCTCACCCTTCTTGAAAACTGGGACAATGTTTGCCAGTTTCCAGTCAGCTGGGACCTCTCCAGGTTCCCAAGACTGCTCAAAATCATCCTGAGAGGTTTTGTGATGATATCAGCCAGCTCTGGGATGGGATTCTGGAATGAATCCCATCAGACTCCTTAGATTTGCAGGGATCCAGCTGGAACAGATCCTGCACCATTTCAGGGTCAACTGGGAGTTATCATTGTCACAGTCATGGTCTCTAGCTATCTAGTATCACCATGTAGGTTGCAGTGCTGCATAGGATATGCACATTAATTTTGATAAAAACATTTTATAAAACATTGCTTTGCTTTAAAGAGCAACTTTAGCATAGTCCATTGCTAAGGCTGCTCTTTGGGGATACTTGCCAAAAAGCCAAGTGCGGCATGTGCAATGAGTCATAGAATGTTCCTTTAGTACAAAAGATCTAATTCTCTCATTTTTGCTGCCCTCAGTCTTTGGCTTTGGGAAATGCAGCATAGTGTCAGGAATCATTTGTTACCATTGAAAGTATTTTGCAGTTGTTTCTCATGGAGATGGGGGGCACTGGACTGGGAGATCTGCTAGGAGGAAAGGCCAGATTTGTGGAAGGGAGGACTACCTAACAGCATGCAGTAGAGTCTGATTTTCCCCTTCCAGATGTGGTTTGGAAAATGGAGAGAAAGTTGAAGTAGTACTTACTCCCTGTTTGTCATTGACAGCATTTGGAAAGCTTCACTTCCAGAGAGGCAAGAATGCTGAAATCATTCTCTCACAATGGGTCTCATTTAAGGATGTGTTGAGGAGAAACTTAGGTACCTTTTAGTGACTGGCAGATACAAAGCAGATTACTTGGTGTGGGCAGCAGAGGGGAACTGGTAGGTTCATATATCCTGCAGCCAAGAACATCAGACTGGGCTGTACAAATTCTTATAGAGTTGCCAGGAACTGGAAATCATGGTGAACATTTGGTAAACCAGCAGATATTCTCTTCACAAAGGCACCATAGGGTTTCCATAAGATGCAGTCAGTTCAGGGTGATTCTTTCTATGCCCTGTTTTGCAGAGATGCAGGAGAGGCTGTGCTGTAGCCCAGCACACCTGGACTGTATTCCTGACAGCATTTGTTCTACAGACACAGCAAATCTCTGAGTGTATGTGTGTGTGTCACAGATTTATTTCATGGAACAAGTCTGAAGGAATACTTAGGAATGCTTCAAAGTGCACACCTCTGAGATTATGCCTGTCACATTGCCATTTTCAAGTCCCTCCTGTAAATCCTAAAAGAAATCTTAAAGTTGTTCAAAGAAAAGCTTGCTAGATTTCCCACCCCCAAGGGCAAATTAATATATTTTCCTTTAACTTCACTCTTTGGAATAGTGGGAGGTATTTTGGCTGTAACTTTAGAGATTGCAGCCTGGAGGGCCACCATGCATAGCCAAATGCATCCTTAATAATTGACTGAAAAATTAGTAAATAAAAAAGTGGTTTACATTGGAAAATATTGGCATAATAATGCAAGTTCCTACATCTGAGAGAAGTTGGGTGTAAGGAAGAGGGGGAAAGAGTGGAAAGAGAAAATCAACACAGCTGTGCATCTCTCACTAGTATGTAGTATCTGTGAAGAATGAGAGCTTATGGATTTGATAAAATGTGTATCATTTAAAGGATTTAACGTATGTGGTTTTTTAATATTCTGATATTTTAAACAGCAAATGCAGACATGAATTCAACTCTGTGTGGAACAAGACAAGATTATAAACAAGGATAACCCTCCTGGGACATAGAAAGAAGCAGCCCTATTTCACTCTTGCATGGCACAGTAGCATGGGCCTAAGGAGCCTTTCAAAGATATGACAGATTTGGGATTTAATTTTGTGGAAAGAAATAAAGCTGGAATAGCCCAGAGAAAGGACTGAGTGGTCAGTAGTGTGGAATATAAAGAATGTGCATGGGAAAGAAGGCTGGAAATAAAAGCGTGGTGTGTGGTTCACCACATCTCTAAACTAGCTGAACTATTAGACAATATGGCAGGGATATTGTATATGATCTAGAATTACAATTTTTACCACTCACTTATGCTGAATTTTCTAGACTAAAGTTTTCACCTTTAAGTTTGTCAGGTATCAGTAATCTCCTGCAGGCATAAGGAAGATTTGCATTCCCCCACACCTCCTGAAAATAATTTTTAAAAAATGTTATACAGAAACTATGGATGTCTGCAAGCCACATAAGTCTGGAAATACCAGTTTCAGGATGTGAAGAAATACCCACTCTTAGGTGTTAAACAGAAAGGTATTTCTGCCAGAGGTAGGTGATGGAGAAACAATCCAAACCAGGAATTTTGGTAATATCTAATTGTTGTAATATGGGTTCCTATAGCCAGACAACTAATAGAAATGTGCAAAATATTAGAAGTAAACATATAAATAAACCTTGGTTGGATTAAAAAATAACCTGTTCTACAGATACTGCAGAAGGCTGCAGCTATTTTTTGCTCACTGCATGGTTCCTCAGATAATTCCATTTGGTAACTGGTGACACATGCATTTAAAAAAAATTGCTGACTTTCATTTAAAGTCACAGGGTAATATTGCTAAGAAACTGAAGAATGTAGGTAACCACATATTAAACATATAATTTTTGCGTTTGGTAATATGCCATTATGTATATTTAGTTCTCTTGGTAGTTGCCAGTCTCTTTAAGCAAATTATTTATGTTTGAATAATCTATTTGCAGAGAATGAAAAGAACAGAAGGAAACTGGGAAGTGAAGGAAGGGGGAAGATTTTGAGCATGTCTGCAATAATATATTTGTAAAAGGGCAGAATTGAATGGGAAACCTGTAACTAGCTTGCACATAGCTAATTTTTAAATATAAATCCATGATCTAACTGTCTTGCAGAAATCACTGTGGGGGTTTTTGTAATGATTTGCTCCTACGATGACCATCTGTACAAATATATTCTAACTTAACCATTACATTCTTATGGCTTGAAAGAAAGTTTTTAGGTCTTAATTCTTCTCAACTCTAGCCAAGAATGCAATATACAAAAGCTATTTCATTCCCATTACTCTTATGGCAATATTGACCTAGCTTTGTGAACCTAGTTAAAAAAATAAATACACAAATAATGAATACAGATTATCATGATAGAAATTTCTCCTTTAAAGCAACAAATACATTGGAGGATTAAAACATATTACCATTAACTCTGTTTATAGTGTTCTGGCTTTTCAAACTGACAAAGATTTCTTTCCAGACATCTTTGTAGTTCAGTCCCTGGGATTTAATCTCTGTAACGTGTTACACTCACTATTGTCCCAGTGAATTTGTTGACAGACAGTAAGTGGGTCACTGCATTGAAATGCCCAATGTAAGCCCCGAGTTCTCCCTTTGCGTTGGCAAGGCAACGGCAGTGGTCCAGGAATCATGCGCAGAACAGGCTCCCAGCCTACTGCTCTCACGGGGTCTCGCTGGAGGGCAGGGAGGAAAAATCCCTTGGATGCTGAAGCAGGCAGTGGATTCTTCTCTCTTTTTTAATGGGTCTATTGTCTTAGAGTGGTGGTGGGAGGGACAGAAATGCAAACTTACAAGTAAAATGAAGCAATGCACAGCAATTGTCTCTATGTTATTGCTTCATTCTAAACTCTTTGGATATTAGTTTGGTGGGATTGAATGTATTATACATCAGTCAGACCGAGTTGTTCTAATGTATAACAGAAGAAAGATAAATATTTCATAACTGCTTTAGATCTTGCTATGGTTTGCTATTCTCTCCTCCCCTCTTCCACAGCTCCCTTTAGAAAAGAAACGGATAAAGTGCTTTGTTCCATGAATCTGTAAGACTAAGAATTCCATGTGCTGGAGTCCTTATGTATGCTAACATTCAAAAAACATCTGCGATAATTGAATTTATAACAGTTTTTTGAAAAGTAGTCTGTACACAGCGAAAACTTGAGTCTGAATATCCACCAGTTCATAGTAATTGTTGATCTAATTAACTGATTTCTACAGTTGACACTAACTGCTAGTATGTTACCGCTAAAATTGGAAGAAAAGGCATGTGAAGAGAAAAGGAAGGAATTTTGTAATTGCAAAAAGATTAAAATCTTTCCCACTGACCATGTCACAGCATCAATGAAAGTCCTGCACCTGGAGCAAACAGCTTTGTTACTGACATTGCTCCATGGACTATGTGTTCATTTGCTTCAGTTGAGTAGCTGATGACTGGAAGAGGTATGGACTTTGGCAAAACCATATATTTTTGTAAAATAAAAGAGTTGTACAGAGCTGAGGGCATGTAATGTTCCCTAGCTACAAAGCTTTTTTTTCTAAAAAAACTATATTCAGGTAGGAATTCCAAGCAGTATTCTCCCAAAAGCAGCCATAGAAGTGGGAACAATAGCAACAGCCAGCTCTCTTTTGCCATTCATGCTCAGCTAACATAGGGAGCCAGGGTTAACTGTATCTTTCACGGAGGTTTCAGCTATTTAAGAAACCCCTGAGAATGCCAGTGTTATAATGCTGCACATCTGGACCTGAAATAGCATGTTGCTTTTGTCACCTTCACAATTTGTGTGCTTCACATCCTTGGCTGATTGGCAGAAGTTCCTTCTTCTGGAGAGCAACTCACATAGCATGGTAAATATTTCATACTTTATGTTTTGGGCCAGCAGGTGTTTCAGAAGTACCAGAAAAAATACAGTTTGGAAACTGTCTTATACACAAACAAAATTCAAACTATTTGGGAATCTCAGAACAGTTTTGAAAGTATTTCTAAGTCAGTGCTCTAATAAAAAATGACACACTGGACGAATAAGAAGTGGACAGGCTCCAACTCAAAATAGCTGGAAATAGAAGGTGGGCAAAATAGCTATAAAAATTATTCAAGTTTAAAACTGAGGCTGGATGAACACTGAGTCATGATCTCGTGCAATGCCTTGTTATGCTCTCCATAGATTTTAAGCAAAAGGGAGTAAAGTGGGGAGCTAATAAGTCTTGGTTCTCCCAATATTCTTTGTAGCTTATCTTTCTCTTTTCTTCTTCTCTCAAACTGTCCTTGTCTGACTTAATTCTTTACCTGTGCAGTTTAACTCAACCAACCTTTGAATAGAAGAAAAATGAATTGATTATTATACTACTAGTAAAAAAAAATGAAAGGGAGAAGAACAGTAGGTTTTGAATTTTTAAAAAAATGTTATTACAGTTTCTAAAGTAGTTGACTGTTTTAACCTTTCACCTTCATTGCCTAATTATTATGTAGGCAATTGAAGGTGTATTTGCCTTTTCCTTCATTTTCAGTTCAAGTTTGGAGAAACTCCATGGCTTTTGAAAGAATTGCTTGTTCCTTGATAAATGGGAAATAATGTAAAAATAATGCAAAAATTTTTCAGCTTTTCGAACTATTTTTATAAAACAATTATCTTTTTTTTTTTACCTTTAGGAAGTTTCCAGTCTCTTGTAACATATTTCTTTAATATTTTCCTGCTGCTTGTTTCTCTTCTGAGCAAAATAGCTCATATTGCTGTTCAAAACAGCACATATTGCTGTTCAGTTTGACCCAAGTAGTCCTGTGATTCTAATTCTTTCTGTGCTGCTTTTACAGAAATTGATAAAACTGCACAGAACCTACTGATGTATTGTCAGGTCTTAAATTATTTGTCTCTGCAGGGCTTTAAATCTCTTCAAGTTCATGAATAGGTGCTTCATATTTCATTGGAACATATTAAGGAATGTGAGAGACAGAGCTGCAAAAAAAGCGAGGGACAGTAAATAAAATGGCCACAACTCCAGTCACTGGCATGGGGGACTCAGATTTCTAGAGGCTGTGCTAAAGGAGTTTATTTTCAAGTGGGTGCACAAGACAGTGGAGGACACATGGCACAGTCTTAAATCTCACAGATTTCTCTGCTTTTATTTCCCATTTGTAGCACTGTTATTTTCAATGTGTTATATATTTTCCACAATGAACTTTACATTGTCAAAAGACATGGGAATTAAATTTTGTTCACCTTCAGTGATGCCCTTTTCTCCTTTAGACTGTGTATACAGAGACAGCTAGTACCTGTAGCAAAGTATATCTTAAATAATCACTGGATATCTTTTTCAACAGATGGACTGCAGTGAGAATACAGGAAGCTGGTGCCAACTTCCAGACAGCAAAGTGTGTCAGGGATGAGGATATCTTTAAGACATTAAGGAAAAATAATTTCCCCCTGAACCAAAAATGCCCAGATCCCCCAAATAAAATAAGCCTAAAAATCCTATCACTTTGATTTTTGGCAAGTGATTTACTGCATAACTAAAATGACATCTAATTTTCCAGAAAGAGTAGAAATGCATTTTCATTTTGAAATTATTTTGATTAAATATTTTACTTTAGCTCAAGATGAAATGTGTGCCTCTTTCTTGGGCTGGCTGTCATGTCTTTTGAGTAGCCTACTAGAAGTGAAAGGTAAAATATATGTAAATTAGTGTTTGGAGATGGAGAGAAGATCCTTTTCCTGGGCTCCGATAAGGTGGGGCTTCTTCTAGTATCTTTTCCAATCATCTTTGTTTGATTGTCGGTTTTGAAAGTGCTAGATGTGACTTTTACTTCATTCTTAGGAACACAGCACATAGCCTAATGGATTGCAACATCACAAAGAATATTTACAATTTTCTGCATTTTAAGATCTTGCAGAGTTAATGGAATGCTACTAAAGCATCTCTCTCCATGTTTCTTAATTACATAGTAGTCAATGTTATTGTAACATACCCTGCTGCTCTCTTTTATTTTAAAGTTTCTTTGGGGACTCTGAGGTCTCTTCCTTCCCCTTGATTTCTCTTCCGTAGTGGGATGGAATAAAAGCTGAAGTCAATAAATATGAATGGGATGGAATGGAATGGAATGGAATGGAATGGAATGGAATGGAATGGAATGGAAAGAAGCACAATTCTTATTGTCATATGTTTCTGCAGTAGAAATGCTGGGACCTGAGCATAACTTTGTCAGAGTTCATCTGCAGAGCAAAATATGAATGCCTTTATTTCAACAGCTAAGTGTCGGGGTCCCTTCCCCCCTGCCGTGGGGTCCTGGGAGTGGGGCCCTGGGGGGAAGGCACGGGGTTTCCCTGCCCCTGCTCAGCCTCGTTCCCCATTGGTTGGTTTGTGTTCCCTGCGCGGGCAAGGACCCTCTGGTTCCGTGACTGTGAGAGTTCCTCGGCAGAGCCCCAGCCATGCAGCTGGAGAAATAAACATCTCTGAAACATCTATCAAGAATCAGTCCATAGATATTTCTTTCCACAGCCTCCTTGTTTGATATATGCGTGTTACAGTATCCACACTATTACAGGTATGCAACCTGAATCCACAGATATGTTAGCTGTACGTTTTGACATTTTATGCCACAAAATATTCAACAGTCCTCATCAAGTGTTTGCATAAAGTGTCTACATCAAGAACTTCCAAAGAGGCATGTCTTTAAGTGTATCCATGCTTTAAAATGAAAAAAAATGCTCTACTCCTTGCAAAAGACATTGTGGGAATAAAAACTATCTAATACCAACAGGAAGATCTAAAATCTTCTCATCATGGTGTTTGATTTTGTGGTTTGTTTTTTTATGGGCTTTCATTTTTCCCCTTTCCCCCTCCTCCAAAGCTTCTTAGGTGCTTGTCCCCAGAGAACCTCCCACAACTCAGCTTTGGATTGGATTGGCAGGGAGGCTTCCTGTGGCAGTAGTTTCATGTAGGCTGTGATGGACAGTAGCGCTATGTTTTCAGGTTCCCAGCCTGAATCTCTTGCAGTTTTCTGTATAAAAGGAGTGGAAGACTTAGGACTCATCCAAAAGGGAGTTAGAGTTTAGGTATGTGCATTTTAATCTGATCCTCGCGAAACCTCATGACGTTTTGCCTAATCCTGGTGGCTTCTAAAATGTGCATGTACCAAAATACCTTAAGTTGCATTAGAGACATCCTGGAAATGGAGCTGCCAGTAACTGGCTTAGTGGGTTTCACATCTTTGTGCAGTTCATCTACATGCCGAGTGTTGCTTTGCCTGTGCTGACTTCCAGGTTTCATCTTGGGAAGTGTGATCTGAAAATGCATCAGAGATGAAGAGTGCTAAGTTAATGGTTACAGCATATGCTTGGGATCAAGTCCCTTCTCACCCACATTTCCTACGTCCCTGAGTATATTCTAACAATTGAGCTGTATGTCAGGTTAAAACGGGGCCATTCTATCTCTGCTGAAACTGTTGGCTCTAACTGAAAATAATTATAGATTGAGTAGAAAATAGAGAGGAAGGGGAAAAAAAGAAGAACAGTAAAGAGAACATGATGAGGAAGTCTAGTGTTTGTATGCATATTTTCAATATGCTGTCAGTAAATAAATGATTGAAATAAGAATTTGAAGGTTTGCTTATTGTGCAGGACTATCACAGTTGCCTTTCTTGTAATTCTTGCCCTTGCCCCAACTAGGGAAATTGTGCATCTTACAAGAAAATTTCATATTCTGCAAAAGAAATATGATGCCAAGGTCATTTTGAACTTGTAGCTTAGTATGTGTAAGTCTAGATACCTGAATGAAAAAATCCCTCCAATCTTAACATAGGAACAGTAGCCACTTTGTATCATAATAAGGGTGTCCTTATTTTTATTGTTTTAAAAATCATATAATGGTTTGATTTGGAAGCAACCTTTAAAGATGATCTAGTTCCAACCTTGCCATGCCCAACATGGGCAGGGACACTTCCCTTTAAACCAGGTTGTTAAAAACTTCATCCAACCTGGCCTTCAACACTTCCAGGAATGGGACATCCATGACTTTTCTGGGCAACCTCTTTGGAACAGACGGTATGTGACTCAGCACTCTCAAAGTAAAGAATTTCTTCCTCACATCTGATATAAACCTACCGTCCTTCAGTTTAAAGCCATTCTCCCTTGTTCATCACTGCATGTCCTTGTAAAAAATCCCTCTCCAGTGGTCTTGTCAGCCCCTTTAAGGTACTGGAAGGCTGCTAAAAGCCTTCCCAGAGCCTTCTCCAGGCTAAAAAACTGTCTCAGCCTGACTGTAGGATAGAACTACTTCATCTTTGCATCTCTCCTCTGGACTTGCTCCAACAAGTGCCCGTCCTCCTTATTCTGGGAGCCCCAGAGCTGGAAATGCAATATGAGAATGCAAAAATAATTATAAAAATTCAGCTGATACTCCCAGTTGCTGAGATTCTGGGATTGATGGTCCTTTTAAATCTTCAAGAGTGTTTCAGTGTAGCACACACACTTTTTTCTGCCTTTTCTATATCATTAGGATACATGGGACACTAAATTCAAGATCTTAATGAGCATACATTTTGTATATATAAATAAAGCACTTACAATCTATTGCATTCTATGAATAAAAAGACCCTTTTGCCTAAGCAGCTAAGATATTAAAATTGTTGCAAATGAAGTGTGAAAGATGAAGATAAAGCATGTAGCTGACATATTTCTATGCAAATATTAAGTATTTTAGAATTTTATGTTTTATTTTTTCCATTGAGCTATTTGAAAGAAAAAGTGCTAGCTCACAGTAGTTAATGGAAGATAATTTAGGATGAATGTGCTGTGGGGAAAATGAAGCTTATGTAATGGGTGAGATGTCACAATGGAAGCTGTGAAATTCTTTGTTCTGATATTCTCCATGTTTGAAATTGTTTTATTTATATGTCATTAGTAAATGAAGTATTCATAAAAAGTGCATGAATTATCCTATGAAATGTGATAAAGTAACAAATTTATATAAATTCTAAATTTTTCTTTTCTGTTCTCTCATTGTCTATTTAACATTTCCTTATGAGTACATTCCAGATCACTTTGTAATACATTTCCAGTAAGCGATATTAAATAGGACAGGAAAAAAATCCTGAAGAAAATGGCTGTAGTGGGTTTAACAACCATAATAATTCATATTCAGCTTACAAAAGAAGCAAACCAACATGCAAGAGGAGGAATATCTTACATGCCTACTTTGTCTTATTGCAACTACACTTAATAGTTTTCTCATGGAAGAGATATTTATTTCTTTACATAGATTTTTCTAGTATAATTCTTGTCACCTGGGTTCATACCACTGTGTATGATTTTTCATGGAATCATGGAATATCCTGAGGTGGAAGTCACCCACAAGGATCATTGAAGTCAAACTCCTGGCCTGCATAGGACAGCCCCAAGAATCACCCCATGTACCAGAGAGCATTGTCCAAACACTTCTTGAACTCTGTCAGACTGACTGGTGCTATGACCACTTTGCTGGGGAGCCTGTTCCAGTGCCCAACCACCCTGTGAGTAAGGAACATTTTCCTGACATCCAACCTAAACTTTCCCTGACACAACTTCATGATGTTCCCCCAGGTCCTATCTATGGTCACCAGGGGGAAGAGCTCAGTACCTGCCCCTCCATATCCTCTCGTTAGGAAGCTGTAGATTGTGTTGAGGTCTGCCCTCAAAACTGCACACAATATTCAAGGTGAGATGCACCAGTGCAGAGCAGATTTGGACAATCCCCTCCCTTGACTGTCTGGTGATATTTTGCTTAATTCACCCCAGGACACAGCTGGCACTCCTGGCTGCCAGGGCACTGCTGACTCATATCCAGCTTTCTGTCAGCCAGGATGCCCAGGTCCCTTTCACAATGCTGCTCTCCAGTCTCTTGTTCCCCAGTCTGTAGGTATGTCTAGGGGTGCCCTGTCCCAGGTGATCAGAATTAATCTTCTGCCCAACTAGAGTATTCAGCTGCACTGGTCAAGTAAAATATTATTTAACCTATTAATATTTAAAATATACCTTCATTTTACTCTGTGTCCAAAAAAATGTGAAGAACCCTAAGTTAGTTAAACCTAAGATGCTTAGTTTTCTAGTAAAAAAATACATTATTAAAATGGCACAGAAGTTTTTCCAAGAATAGAATGACTTATTTAATGTGTTGAAGGTAAATATCTCATGGGTGAGAATTTCAACATGTCTTGGCAATGTGAACTTGCAGCCCAGAAAGCAAATTATGTCTTGGGGTGTATCAAGAGAAGTCTGGACAGCAAGTCAAGGGGGGAGAGGCTGGCCCTCTACTCTGCTGTCATGAGACCCCATCTGAAAAGCTGTCCAGCTCTGGGACCCCCAACACAAGAAAAATTTGGACCTGTTGGAACAAGTCCAGAGGAAAGCCACAAAGTTGGTCAGAGGGCTGGAGCTACTTTCCTATGAGGCAAGTCTGGGGTGGTTGAACCTGAAGAAGAGAAGGCTCTGGGGAGATCTTATAGCAGCCTTCCAGTACCTCAAGAGAGCCTACAAGAAATCTGGAGATGGACTTTTTACAAGGGCATGCAGTGTTAGAACTAGGTGGAATGGCTTTAAGCTGAAAAAGAGTAGGTTTAGATTAAATATTAGGAAAAAATTCTTTACTATGAGGGTGGTAGGGCACTGGAACACATTGCCCAGGGAGGCTGAGGGTGCCTCATCTCTGGAAGTGTTAAAGGCAAGGCTGGATGGGACTCTGAGCAACCTGATCTAGTGAAAGATGTCGCTACCCATGGTAGAGGGCTTTGAACTAGATGATGTTTAGAGGGTCCCTTCCAACCCAAGCTCTTTTAGTATCCTATGATCTTAGCCTAACCCAGCAGGATCAATATTAAATCAAACTACTTATCAATTCTCAGTCTACCTACCATTTAATTGTCTAAGTTGAATCATAACTACATAGTATATGCCTGAAGGGGATTGTGTCCCTTTTTTGGCTGCTGGGCTGTATGGCCAGAAATTGCGAATTTCCAAGCCAGCTGTGCAAAGACAGTGTTTCATATGAAGCTGCATAATAAAAAATATTTGAGACTCACCTGTGTTTTTGGATATACTATTTTAATTTTGTTGTTATCAGTAATTGCACTGCTCTTTCATGCAATTCTTCGTTGGGCTATGTCTCTGGCCTTGTTCTTGCATTATCTGAATTTGCTGATGTGAGCATGCTACAAGAACCAGTTGCCTGCTGTAGTCTTTTTCTGATAGTTGGAAGTAAAGACTGGTTGTCCTCTCTTATTTCTTATTTACATCTTTGTAATCTTTGCACATTTTTAAACTGATATGTATTTGCATTATTAAGTCATCTTTATAGTGTTTATTCCACAGTTTTGAGATAGAAAAACAAGGGATAGAAATTTTGTGGCAACAAAGAAGACTTTAAATTTTTTACCCTTTCAAAAAGAATGGTATGAAGATATTTTAAGTATATATATATATATATATATATATGTATATGTGTGTGTATCTCCTTGTTTTTCTTTTGTGTGTATGATGCCGGTATTAGGAGTTCCACTATGTACATAGAAAAGAGCTCAGTAAAGTCTGCTGAAAAGTCATCCTTTTAAACAAACAAAAAGCTGCTAATGATAATCAAAGAAGTTATGGTAATATAGCACTGCTTTTCAGAAACTGCTAAGCAATTTTCAATTTTAACTTCTTTACTGATAGATTTATACTGCAGGTTTAGTATTATAGCTTTAGTATTGCAGTAGTATTTTGCTTACTCTCCTATGGTTTTTTTTTTTTTTATTGAGCAGAACTGAGAGAAGGAAGTTTGCTGGGAACTTAGTACTTAGAACAATGGGAAAAACTTAGGGGGTTTTGGTGGGGGTTTCTTTTGTTAATTTGACATTAATTTCAGTTTTATTCTCTTGTCCTTGGTTATTGCAGCATAGCACTGCTTTTGTGCTCAGTTCAGTGTACTTGCTTGCCTTGTTAACTGATAGAAGTTAATGCAGAAAAACATACTTCCTGCCGTGTCCATCCTTGCACTTTCCTAATTGATTTAATCTCTATTCCATCAGAGCATCGAGGCCTCAAACCTGTACCTTAACCCAGTCTATTAGTCTGATGAGAATTGTGCCATGAGGGAGACTTGATTTGTCTGTCTTTATTGACTTACAAAAGCCAGCAGCCAAAAAACCTTGAACTTTGCCATGTTACAAAGCTGTGAACATAGACTTAAATCACTGTGAAGCAGACTAATAGAGATATTGGTAACTGATTTTTTTGAAGAGTTTAGGAAAAAATCTGTGGCTTAATGAAGTATTTTGCTTTTTATTTTTTCTAAATTGTGCAACAAAAATGAGGTAAAAGAGCATTTTGTTTCCTTTCATTTTTGGCTATGCGAAAGCTATGCAAGCTTCAAGACAAGTCCATTAACTTTTTATTTGGCCTGTACAGCCAGAAATAATAAAAACTGGTTTTCTACTCAAAAATACTTTGCACAAACTGGTTGTCTCCTAATTTATTCTTTATCTGTAATGATTTTTTTTTTAATATTTGATTTTCCATTCTTCTCATTGTATATGACCAAATTTAAATTTCTTTAAATGCACTTGCAGTACAGAATTGTGATAGATGTATTGCCATCTAAATGGGCATTGTTGCATGGTGATTTATAGAGAGATGTCCTGCTGACTTCCATGTTTGAATTTTTTCCTAAGGAGTTTGGTTTGTTATTTTTTTTAACTTATAACCTTTTTTGTCTGTACCAGTATAAAACTGCTTCATGTGATGGTGACACTGGTGATTTGTACTTACACAGAGGAAGAATCAAATACAGTTGTTTAAGTTGCTTTTTCTTTTCATACAATGTTCACCATTAAGAGTCTTCTATACCATACTTCAACACCTGGATTTTTGGTGAATTTTTAAAGTTTCACTTTTTATATCTAATTCTATTAATATAATTGTTGAATTTGTTTGTCTTGGAAACAAAGTTGTGCTAAATCAAACTGGCCAACAAAAGGAAGTACCTTGTTTCCTAGGGATACATATCTACTGGAATGGCATAATGTGGTTAGTGACTCCCCATGATTAGAGAGTTTAGGGAGACACTCTGAAGTCTCCAGGGTACTCAGGTAATGAGTGCAGTTATCTGAGACTCTGGTGCACCCTACTATGCATTCCTCCTATCTGGAAAGTTACATTCTGCCATAATTTTAAATGTGAAAGCTAAAGTAAATGGTCTAGGCAAGCAAGATTTGAAAAATATTCAGTCTTATTTTCATTCAGCAATTTGCATATACTGAGGAAGAATACAGGTCTCTGAGCCTTGAGGTGTCAGGAAGCTGTCTAATCAGACGCAGAGTCGTATGTCAGACTGCGATAGCCTTGACTGTACCACGCTCTGCTGCATGTAGCCAGTCATCACTCCTCTGCTCAGCAGGTGTATCAAGTGTTACAATCATAGAAAAACGTGTTTGTCCTACAAATACGTTGGGGGAAATAATTTGATGATGAAGTAGAGTATACATATGCTGGATGTGAGGCAGAGGAACTTCATAGGTGCAAAATAATGTTTATGAAAATGTTACTCTCGCAGGTACCTAACCCTTTCACAATTAACTTCTGTTTATTCACTGTCTTCCCCCTAGAAATATTCTAGGTAAAACACCATTGTGAAGTGTTTGGTGGTGAGCCTATCAGCATGCATTTTTAATCACAATTATCAGACAATCAGTGAATGTATGCATACTGCTGTTAGATATGTATTTCATCTTCTGACTGGGAGACAGCTGGTTTTTCAATCTTTTGATCAAGCACTGGCACTTTGCTTTTATATTAGTTGTGGTTAAGTATATATAGTAGTTATTTATAGCATACAGTGATGTACTTAACACTTTCAAAAGCTTTATATCACATTTGTAGGTATGTGAATTTGCCCTTATTAAGAAATTCAGAACTAACACAAAGCTTCTCAGTTTGTGCATGCTAAATTTGTTGGTATTTGAAATGTCTGGCATGATAAATTATTGAATATATTTATCTGGATTAACTTTTCAGGGCTTACTAGTAAAATGGAATATTTTTTACCTAAAAGTGGTTTCATGCTAGGAAGGTTTTTGAAGGCATTCCGTGTGCACAAAGTACTTGTGCTATAATCCACTTAAATCCTGTCTATTTCGTTTGAACTGTAAAGTCAAGTACTAGGCAGATCTTATGCATTAGAATGTCTGGTATTCCGTCTGCATTAGCATGTGATAAAGCTACTATTTTGCATATATTTCAGCTTCATATGGGCAGCAGCATATTCAAGACAAAACCAATTTGCATTTATGACTTATACTTTAAGACCTACCTCTTCACATTCTCTTTGTGTCAATAATCCTTACAGTGATTCTTCTGAGACCTAGAAAGATTGCTTGTCTCTGCAAGTACTACTGTACAAGTACTGTTGGTGCTATACAAGTCCATCTTGGCAATTTTTCTGTTATGTGCTTGAACAGCTCTTTTAGGCACATTAGAAAACATTTTTAAGCAGTATTTTTGGTATTCTGGGTGTTACTTCTGAAAAATAGCATACTCACCGGCAGTTTTTTGCTGGAATCAACTTTTAGATGGTTCTATGATTTTATAAATATTATATTAACAAGGAGAAGTTGTACCCTTGTTGAATAGTGTGGCAGAGGTAACTGAGTGACTAGAATGAAATGTATGATAAAGTCTCTGCCCTTGGCATTAATTATCTGTGTGTGGAAAACATAGGTCTGAATATATTGTGAGGAGGATAAACATCTACATTTACCTTTCTCAATGAGAACTGTACATTGCAGTTCTCATTGAGAAAAACAACGCAGCTGTGGTTTCTATGCCGTACTAGGACTCTAGATGTTACAGTGTGTGCAATTCTTAGCTAAATGTGAAAACACCAAATTGCAAGTGAATAGCAGTACTCCTTGTCTAATAGTACTCTTCTAGACATACTACTAAGATGTCCACTTCAAAGTTTTCCAGAGTGAAATGCATGAGAGAGAAAAGGTAACTTAAGTCTTCAGCCTTGAAGGAAAGCCTGTCAGTAGTATAACAGAGAAGATAATTTATTCAAAGACAGTTCTTTATTATTTTTTAAACCTTATTCTTGTAATGTTTCCAGCATCTGTACCTGAGTAAGCTATAAACAAGCTAAGCTAAGGGATTGCAGAGACATTTTTTACGTCTTTTTTTGGAACCAATCCAAATTGGTTAAGTTTTCTTAACTGTGCTAATGAGTCCAAATCATTCTATTTTTTCCCCATCTGGATTTACCTCCTTTGTATTCCTAACCAGCCGAGTCACTGTTTTGCATGCCAAATATCATGATAAATACCTACTTTGTATGAGCTACTTGAAAAAGATGTGACACAATTTTCTCACTTCTTTTATCTGTCAACTTGCACAATATGGTGTGGTTAATTTAAAAAAAAAAAATTCTTGTGTAGTATTACTTAAGACAACTAAATATTTGACCACGGAAAGTAAGAAACCTTTAGAGAATAAAAAGAGTATATTTGTACTTTAAGAAAATACACAGGAATGCACCAAGTTATACACAATGATGCCCAGATTTACATTTGTAGTCTAAGACTGTCATATAACCTTAAAATTTTTTGAATCTTTTGAAACAAATACTTAAATGCACATCTTGTTGCTTTTAAAGTTAGCTTTTTAATTATTTTAAGCTTGAATTTTGCAAGGGAAACTGTTCAGTGCTTTACTGAAACTTAAATATCCCCTCTTGAATGAGGAACTTTATTTGTTTTTATATGTACATTGTTCCTAAAATGCACAATAGTTCAGAATTTAGTGCTTGTTGAGGTATCAAAAGGCATTGCTGTCTGTGTCTGTCTGTGGACTGAGGGAGCAAAGAGTTTCCCACTGTCAGTAAAAGTCAGGTTCACACCCACCTGAGGAACCTGAATATATCTGTCTGTAGGACCTGATGAGATGCATCCCAGAGTCCTGGGAGAAATGGCTGATATAATTGCCAAGCCACTCTTCATGTTATTTGAAAGGTCATGGCAGTCAGGTGAAGTCCCAGGTGACTGGAAAAAGGGAGTATTGTACTCATCTCTAAAAAGGGTAGAAAGGGGGACCCTGGGAATTACTGACCTGTCAGCTTCACCTCTGTGCCTGGGAAGATGATGGAACAGATCCTCCTAGAATCTATGCTAAGGCACATGGAGTACAGGGAATGGGCTGCATCAGGGTTGGGGTAAGGCCCAGTATCAACACAGACAGGGGGATGAGCAGATTGAGAGCAGCTCTGCGAGAAGGATTTGGGGATGCTGATGGATGAGAGGCTGGACATGATCCAGCCATGTGCATTTGCAGCCCAGAAAGCCAATCGTGTCCTGGGCTGTATCCAAAGCAGTGTGGCCAGCAGGGAGAGGGAGGGGATTCTGCCCCTCTGCTCTGCTCTGGCAAGACCCCCACCTGCAGTGCTGCATCCAGCTCTGGGCTCCCAGCACAGGGAGGACATGGACCTGTTGGAGTGAGTGCAGAGGAGGCCACGAAGATAACTGGAGATAGAGCACCTCTCCTGTGAGGAAAGGCTGAGAGAACTGAGGTTGTTCAGCCTGGAGAAGACTTCGAGGTGACCTAACTGTGGCTTTCCAGATCCTGACAGGAGCCTACGAGAAAGCCAGAGAGGGACTTTTACAGGTGCATGTAGTGACAGGACAAGAGGGAATGGATGCAAACTGAAAGAGAGTAGGTTTAGATTAGATATTCGTAAAAAATTCTTTAGTGTGATAGTGGTGAGACACTGGAAGAGGTTGCCCAGAGAAACTGTGGATGCCCCATCCCTGGAAATGTTGAAGGCCAGGTTGGATGGGGCTTTGAGCAACCAGGTCTAGTGGAAGGTACCTCTGCCCATGGCAGAGGGTTTGAAACTCAGTGATATTTAAGATGATCTTCCAGCCCAGGCCATTGTATAACACCTTATATCACTAAACCATCCTCTTCTAAGTTAAAAAAAAACAAAAAGAGAAGATCACTGCTAGATAACACACCAGGTGCCTAAGGCTGTGAGAATTGCTTAACGAAGGCTGCATTTTCAACTCATGTGGAACAGTTTCTTTCTGAACTAAAATGTGATCATTATTGAAAAATAAACTTTTGCCAGAATGTAGCAGATTAGATAATATCTAACATGTGCTAGTTTTATATGTTATTTTGAAGGTGGCTTGAAAACCAATTTCTGTTTTCTTCTGAGTGAAAGAGCCTCCCTCTACTGGAGGTTTCAACACTATATAGTAAGCTAAAATCTCAAGGCAGTGATGTTAATATAAGATCCCAGTATAAGCAGGCATAAAGGTAGTAGTGCATATGTTTGTGAATCTCACTGTCCAATGCTTCCATAAGTACAATTTGCAAAATTTGGGACCATCAAAAAAATCAGAAATTGGATGCAAAGAGTTTTTACTCAACCTTTTGTACCTTTGGGTACAAAGAGTTTTACTTAACTCAATTTTCTGTTGAAATTTGTCTCCAAAATATTGAATTAGATATGAATGTTATTAGATATCAATTGGATTAAATTGATTGTATAAGAGAAGCTTCTATACATTGCAATTTAATATTTTAGTATTTATTGTTCCTAAAATTTATTTTTGACACTAAATTATAAATAATCTGTAGTCAGTAACCTGTATTTCCCAAACTTCCCTAAGGCACATAATTTTTACTACTTTTTCACTAATATTACTATTTCTTGTAAGATGAGGCACTACATTATACTTGGGATATAGTCTGACTGACTGCAGAAAACAACCCAAACCTCCTGAAGAGTCTCTCCAAGACTACTTATTTAAATATACTTGCTGTTACCAAGTTTATTTTGGCATCTGTTGAAGATATTTAGTGTCAGGGATGTTAACTGCAATGCTCTCTCCTTCCTAGTCCCCAGAAACTACAGCAAAAGTAAACGGTCTGCTCTTGGAGAGATAAATGGCCTTAGTAGGGCCTTGTAAAAAAAATAAATAGATGATGATGCAAAGGACAAATAAATGTAGGACAAAGCCATCTGTCTGTCCATTTTAAGAACTGTTGCCTTTTTCTCCTGTATCTAACAGTATCCTAAATAAGGTAGGCAGGATAGTCCAATGAAATCAAATTAATGCTTTTTTTTTTTAATGAATGCCCCTAATTTTCTACACATTCTTCAACAATTTTATAGTTCATTACAAACAAGTTCTTATGAACTGGTTTTGCAAAGGCACTTCGGCTATGGAGAGTAGAAGGAGATATTAGAGGAGGGAAATGATAAGGTGGCTCTAGAGAGATTTTTTCATTAACTTTGTATAAAACTTGCATAATGAGGGAAAGTTTCCTCACCTTGTTTCTGAGATGTTTGTACATTTTGTGGTGCCAACAATAAGTTGCATAGCCTCTACAATAGGCTCTCTGGCCTGAATTAAACAAGCACATTAATAAAAATAATCTTGAATAAATAGAATGTTTGCTTGCTTTGATTTTTTGGCAAAAAATGTTTAAAATGTGTCAATATGCCAATCAAATGGCTTCTGGGTGAATGGATTTATTTCAGTTTCTGTTTTCATAATTTTAAAGCAATCTGTAATTGGGATATAATTCTTGTTTATTAAAAATTGTATTAAAGGCTTAAAATGCTTTAGAAATTAACTGCATGGCAACAAAGTTTTATTGTTAAATGATTTAACAAAAGCATTTGCCTTTTAAAAAACAATCTTGGCATTTTTTGTTTAAGGCAAATATGCTTATTTTCTTTGAATCTTTTAAGATGCTCTGTTCCCACTCAGAAACTATAATTTGAGCTGTAACTAAATGGGGTGAATGTAGGTAAATACTATGCCTTAGTATTCATGTAGGTAAGATAGTTAAGATTCAGTGAAAAATGCGTATTGTGGTCTATTTCATAAAGTTGTCATATGCCTGGTTTTCAAATGATTTTAAGTAAATGTGGGGTTTTTTGTAATTTATTTGGTGATAATTCTTTTTCCTTATAGTTATTAAAATGAGCCTATGCAAAAAGATAAGTTGCTGTTCAAGTATGTTTTCCAGATTATTTTATTGATCCTGTATAGACAATGTCCCTGATAGTAGGCACTTTTTCCAGACTAGGGAGTAAAAGACTAGAATGTTAAAATTTTTGGTAAAACATTTGGGACAGCACAGCTCCTTATTGAATGGTTTTATACTGCCTTGCCATTAGAGAAGTATTTCCCAAGGTTTGTCTTTTGGGACATGTGTTTTTTTTACAGTCACAAGTTGTGGACCATGATGGATCTCCCTTGTTTGTCCTGGCCCTCTTGGGAACCAAGACAACAGCTGGGCCTGTTTAACATTTTTAAAAGCTGCTTGGAAGTTTTCAAATGTGTAGCTTTTAGATCTCTTCTGGAGTAAATGGCTCATGTCTTCCATTAGATCTTCCCCATAACTTTATAACTCTAGTACCATTGCCAGTTACGGGCATTTTCTCTTTTCAAAACCAGACGTGTTTCATGTTTCCTCATCAAGAGATGCTGACCAGACTTATTTTATAATGAGTTTTAATAAGACTCAAAGGTTCTATAGCTACTAAACCTCAACCATGTTCATCATGTTTGTCAACATAAAATTCATTTCTGGAAAAATGCTTAGTCTAAGTTTGGGGAATATTTTGTTAAATAATTCTATTTACTATTACAACAAAAACCTTCTCTTTGGGATCTGTGAAAAATAATCTAAGACATCACGTAAAACTTGAATAATTAATTTTCCATGTGTACAGTCTGGAAATCTTCCCCACAAGTCTTCTTTACTTACATTTGCTTCAAAGAAACTTAGGGGCAATTTTTCTGACAGGTACATATTTTTCCATTTTCTGTGCCCTTCACACTCATAGGTGATACAGTATATGCATGACTCATGTCTGTTTATCAAGAATAATTCATATGATTTGTGACATAGAAATTTTGGATATATTCTTTAAGAACAGCAACTGATATGAAAGCTTTTGCTGCCTGCTTTACATTCCAAAAAGTTGTGATATGCAATGAAAATATTGAGGCTGTTTACTTTGATGAGTTTTTGTATCTCCCTGGAGGTTAGCTCATGGGCCCTTGGTTGCTGTATAAGAACTCTCCAACTTTTGTATTAGGTTCTGTGTCATGAATGGAATTCATCTGGCTAAGGAAGAATGATGTGGTACAGGCCTCCCTTAGTGGCCTGAGGGAGGTGTGAGTGTTTAGTCTCTCCATGGGCTGTATACCATTTTTTCAAGGCCATTTGTAAGGTATGGCTGTCACTGTTAAATGTTAATGATTTTCATATTTCAAAAGCTATTTGCCCATCTTGTGTGTGACTCTGCATAATGGGAAAGAACTTGATGACTGCAGTAAAAGAGTTTACAGAACAGTAAGAACAGTAAGTAGAGAGAGTTAGCACTCTTGTGAGTGCTGAGATCCCCATTTTCCATAAGGATGCTACTTGTCCCACATCCTCTGAGAGAGTTCATTGGTTTCTAAGGAAAACCACGTCTATTAATGTTCTCCAGAACAGTCCCACAGGCTATGCCACTGCTGTCTAGTATAAAGATTTCACCTATTGGATAAAGAGGGAACTTTATGTATATGGTCAACAACAAGTGGCACAACTGAATTAGTTCTAAACCTATTTTTGTCCCAGTGGAAGCTCTGTGGTTTTTGCATTAGAAAAGTCCCATGGGAAATGACGAATTCATTTTCTTTTTGTGGGTTTTTTTTTTACATATTTAGGCCACAGAACCGAAAATCTTTTTAAAGCACCTAAATCAGTAAACCTTTTAAGTGAAGAGGTTAGTGTACTGCCACTGTTTAAACAGAATTAACTTTTTGTCCTAGTTAATTGTTTACTTTAGTCTGGTTATTTTAACTTAGAATTGTACCTTCACTTAGTCTGAAAATATCAGGTGGATTCTTGTATGTGATGCTGGCATGTTCAGAGTTGGGGTTTCATTTTCCCTCAGTAAAACATGCTGTTGGGAGTCTGTATTTTTAAAGAGAGTTATATAAATATGGGTTAAAAAGGACCACTTTTTTTTTTCCCCAATGGTGTATACTTCACAGTATGTTTAATTCATCCCCTGAAGAACATGAGGATTCACTTTTAAAAGATTTATTTTAGCTTTTGCACTGAAAAACAGGGGTTTGAAATTTTGCTACGTATCTTTGCACAATACGTGCATATTCTTTTCAGCCTTATGACAGTTGGTGAATGTGCATTAAGAGATCATCTTCCTGTCCCCCACAGGAGATCACCTCCACACAACATATGCAGCGTTTATCTGCCAAAATTCAGAAGTCTCTTGAATCAAGCTTTTCAAAAAATTCTTCCATCTGGAGCTCCAAGTGTTTTCCAGAGATTCTAGAAACCTACCAAGAGAAAAATCAGAACATTTCAGAAGCTATAGTTAAGGTTATATATCTTTTATAGGAAAAACATTGCAAAATAAGCAGCACATAATTTTAAAGACCTGCGTATATATTTCTGTGTTTTAATAAACAATATGCTCTTTACATGCATGTAAAATACATATATTCCATATATAAACTAAGAGAAATAGACATTAGCTTTTTATTATTATTATTATTTTTATTTTTCCTTCCAGGTTTAGAGAGGTAAATACACAAGACTAATGTCACAAAAATGGCATATCCTCCCTGGGAGATTGTTTGTGATGTTCTCACTACATCATTAATTTGATACTAATACTGATTGCAAGTTTGTAGTACTGGCAAGTGAAAAATTTATGCTGCTTTTAGATGAGAGAACTTGAAAAAGAGAATCAAAAATGGAGTGACAAAAATAAATGGAAATTGAAAAGCCTTTATTCTTCTCACAGTCTTCTCTTTGGTTTATATACACAGGATCTAACTCCCTAGTTGCCTAGACAGGGCAAAGAAAGATAGAAGTGATATTGTGAATACTAAACAATCTCTTAAGTACAGCTTTTTGGCTGGCAAAATGTTAACCTTTTTCTGCTAGCTTTGTAAAAATATTCTTTCAGTTATGGTGGTCAGCACAAAGAAAATGATTGTTGAAGAACAGGGAAGGGAAAAGGATTAGTAGGTCTGCGCCCTAGACTTTGACTATTTATTTGAAGAATGACAGTTGCAGACTATGATAGTGGTCAGCATTCAAGACTGAATGGGTGCAACTTGTTTTAATTGAAATTATAAGGTAATTTTAAAGTTCCATCATATTGGATGACTTCATTTAGCCAAAGGCTCATATTACAGACTACTTGTTTCCTAACAGATTTTGACAATCTGATTTTATAAAACGGTTGTCTTGGTAACCCATTCACTTTGCTTCCATCTATGAAAAAGCAAATGAGAAAACAGTTATCTGGCTGGAATTGTTTCTTAAATCTTCCACCACTAGCTTGTTTTTATTTTCATGTTAGATACCATACAAACTGGAACCCAAAATAATACAAATATGTAATATGTAACCCTGAATAATGTTGTCTGTATAGCTCACAGGCAGATAGATATGCTATACTCAATTACTTAGTATATAATTCACAGGGGGGGTAATTATAAGCTCTTCAAGGCAGTGACCTCATTTTTGGAGACATCTGTATAGTGCCAAGCATAATAATAGTGCTATCTGAATAATAACACAAAAACTGCAAAAAATAATTTGTGAAATAGAAAGTAAATTCCTGTTTGCTCATTATATATATATATATATATATATAATGCTTTCCTTTATTTGCATACTTACTTAGTGGCTATTTTTGTCAAAATACATTTGCACTAATTGATTTGTTTATATCATGTTTTCAACATATGTAGTATAATTGAGTAGCTGTAGCATGACTGAGCATTTGTTTTCATAAGGTACAATACTTTGGGAGGTTTAAATGCCACAGGAAAATTTGATTCAAAAAAAATGTAAATGACAGAAGGGTTTTTGAAAATTATCAGATAATAATCTGTTATGAGTTGACTGAAATAGTATGAAATTAGGCCATTTAATGTCAGGGTTAGAGCCTTCTTGTCTTCAGCATAGTAGAAGTAGCTCAGACCACATACAGCCACACAGGAATCTTAGAATTTGGGAAAGCAAATTTGAAATGCATTGAGAAATTTAGTTAGTATGTGAAAAATGAGTAAGAAAATTCTGCCGAAATGGAACACAGCTGAACAGTCTTAAAAAGCACACTGGTTAAGGCATGACTGATCACATCTCCAAGTGAACAGAGAGAAAGAAACAGGAAAAAAGCCGTATGCCTTCATGATACAGTTAAAGATGTAAGGCTGAGAAAAAAATGTAGCTCCCAAAAGAAAAGGAAAGCAATGAAGTAATGTGTCAGCATTAGTTAAACTGGAAAGGAAGACAATAAGGAAAGCATAAACAGAAAATTAATTCATTTTCATAAAAAGGTTAGAGGATTTATGAAAAGCTTGTCGAACAGTATAAAAAGATAAAGAGAAAATAGAACCAATATTAGGAAAGGTAGGTAAAGGAATGATTTTTTTGGTTGGTTGGTTGGGTTTTTTTTAAAGAAGAACTGAGTCCCAAATCCTAAGGTTTACATCACTTAATTTTTTAAATTATATATATTTTTTAGGAATTTTATCAAAAATAAGCCTCGATTTTCCTCTTTCTCTCTTTTCTCCACTAACTCCCACAGGTAGTTCATAAGAATTTAAAAAAAAGAAAGAAATAATACTTTCACATGTGAGGCAAAATATTTGCTTTCTTGTTTTTATTGTGGCAGAGAACAGTTTTCATTTTTACAGCTTAGCTCCTGAGATGTTGTTTGGACAAGTGGCTATAAAAGTTTGATGCCAAGCAAGAGTTTAGGATCGGCTTTTCATAGGTTATGTGTGATACCTTACCTTAGCTTCATATGGTGGGTTTTATTTGTTTGTTTGTTTGTTTGTTTGTTTGTTATGAATGTGAGAAATTGTCATGATTTCTCTTTATATGCACATATTCACTTTGCAGTTCTAAATCACTGGAAACCAGTAGAAACTGAAAGGAGGAAGGTGCTGTAGAAATACAATTTCCAAAATGTTAGTCTTGTTGTTGATAGTTTTATAATTAATTCATAATATTCTGTCTCTCAATCTGAATAGGACATGCAGACTTCCAGAAGATGAAACATATGTTCTCTAATAGTTGTGGTCACCCTGTGTAGTTTAACTCCCTGCAATGGTTTGTGGACTCCTTACTGCTTCGCTACGTGTATTCTGTTCCCATAACACTTGGAGTGAAGGAGATCTCCAATATTTACGGAGTTC
Organism: Corvus hawaiiensis; assembly: GCF_020740725.1. Classification (NCBI taxonomy): domain Eukaryota; kingdom Metazoa; phylum Chordata; class Aves; order Passeriformes; family Corvidae; genus Corvus; species Corvus hawaiiensis. The sequence goes on from NC_063217.1 coordinate 36,965,386, forward strand.
CAGTGTCCCAAACCTTACTCAAGTCACTTTTGCTTTTCCTGACCACTGCTGTATCAGCTTTTATCTGGCCTGTGCAGCTCCAGAGAGGTCCCACATGGTCACCTGCTTGATACAATGTTGGGGATATAGTTAAGGGTTCTCAAAGCCCTAAAAACTACAAACTCTCCCTGCTCTTTTTGTGACTAATTCCTTGCTATTATCCATTCTTGGAAATAATATTTTATTTGAACTAAATTGATGAAAAATGCAGGTATACACTATTATTTATAACACTTAAATCAGGCAGTATGGTTCCAAATTATTATAAGGTGCTTAGGTAAAGAATGGTAACCAAAACTACTCTTAGATATTAATGTAGCTGTATCATGATAAAGCTCTTTCTCTTTTTTCTTCATCTGTCTTAGTTTCCTTCTTGAGCAAATGATAGTGATCATTTCAGCATTTTTTCATGCCTTTTCATTCATGTTTAGATTTGATTGTGTGTTCATTCTTTCAGGTTTTCTCAGGTTTAACCTTTTTTCCTGAAATTCCTTCATTTGTTTCATTCAGTGGGAGAAAATTGTCGTTTGACAAGACAAAAAGTTTGAATTACTTTCCCCGAGTTCTTCCTTTGATGAAACCCACCCACATTTGGTGAAAATCTTACTGCCAATAGCATTGTCATAATAGGGAATTTTGGAAGTCCCTCATACATATTTTTCTGTGTTGTTTACCCTCCCTGTTTTGGTATGTCCCCACAAAGCACCAGCAGTCTTTAGATTGCTGTGGGCACACAAGTCATGCGTGAATGCTTTGCATAGCTGGCTGGGTGCCCAAAATCGTTGGTAGGTGGGCTTGGTGAATAGGAGAAAATCCTGGTGCCTGAGCACATGGCTGTACATTACGTTGTGTGGTAGGTAAGATTTTGGCTGTAGGCACAGATGGATAATATGAACACATAAATTTTTTATGTTAATATTAATAGAATAATAATTGTAAAATGTGGGACATGTAATACAAGATGACATGTGGTGGATTAAACATATTAATATTCATTTGGAAAGATCATTAGTACTCAGTAAGACATCCTGGTGATGGTCTTTATACCACTGCTCATGTATATATTATCTCTTTCCTCCCTTAATGGACCAAATTTACCAGTGTCACAGAAGCTTATCTTCCTGGTCAGCTAGTAATATAGAATAGACATGTAGTTTTGGTAAGTTCCTTTCTGGTATGCATTTTACCTTCTAGAAGAGTTTTTGGTGTGAGTCTTTCTAAGCATACACACATGTCGGTAGTGGTGCTCAGTTTAAAAAACAATGGTAATTGCATCACTTTTACAAGGCTAATTACTGCCCCCCGGATAGGTAAATAAGTATTCATGTTGTATAAATGACAGATTGTTAATTGTACTGATTAAAAGTGTCAGCAGAAGAAGCTTAGGTAGTAGAAATAAAAATGCCACAAATCTCTGCTGTTGTCTTCTGGGTTATATAGTAATCAGGGAAATGAAGACTAAACAAATATTTATAATTGATACCCAGCAATGGGTCTGCCTTTCTTGCTTATCTTGTAACTCTACAAAACTTATGAGATACTTTATGAATATTTGTCCTTTTTGTTTTTTCCTTCTGTTGTAAATTCTCTTGGTAGTTTATAGAAAACAATTTGTGTTTGAGAGAGACTGATTACTGAATGTGAGAATCAAACATGCCCATGTATTCCTGACACTCCACTAATGTTTTGTGTGTGACATACTGCAAGCCTTAGAGATGAACTGAATTTCCATCTGATTCCAATCATTTGTCATGAAGTAACTTGATGGGTACAAACAGAGCTTCAAGTTAGCTGTATATGGGTGCTGCAGGAAACATGAGGTGGATTTGACCTAAGTGGTGTATACCAATAGCTTAAAATTTTGTTATGCTAAAATGCTACTGCAGACTGCTAATGAATTCAGGTGATAGTCCAGGAAAAAAACGAACAACCCAAATTACCCAAAAGGTAATTTACATTTATGTAAGCTTTATGGATGGCAGAATGAATTTACAGTTTGTTCTAACCACATGATGCATCAGTCTTGGCTCTCTAAACTATGTGGCGGTCATCTGTCAAGAGCACGGAGTTGCAGCGCAGTGATTTCTTATGGATGCATCAGCACTGTCCCTTAGCTGCCATACACCTCTCATGCAGAAAGACCATCAGGGAAGACTTAAGGACAAAATAGTTGCCTTTCTGGAATATCTGACCTTGAAATATAATTAATCTTATCTCTGCACAAAAGCTATGAGAAAGTTCCTTTAATTGCAAAGAAAGGGTCACTCAAATTACATTACAAATTCAATATAACATGGGTTTCACAAATTGTGATATGCAAGGAAAGTGAAAGCCTCTTTCAGAACTTAAATGAGGTTCTTATGATTGAAAGCTTATATGGTATTATCCATGTTGCAATTTTGGAACTGTATTTAAATCTTTTGTCTTCTTTAAGTTATGTATTTAAGCAATACATTTTTCTACCTGTGGTTTTGGATGCAATATTTGTTAAGTTTTTTAAGGAACTCTCTATTTTGAAGGAACACAAGGCCTAGTTATGCAAGCATCTACAGGTGGGCAGATAGTTTTTTGCACATGGGGCTGAGCAGCACCTGTCACGAACAACTGATGGGTCTGTGGTCATGCCTCCCTGTTAAATTTGCTCACGTTTGAGTGAAGTGAGGGAATGGCAACTGATCAAAATAAAAGATGAAATGGACAGACTGGTATCTACCAAGGCTCTTAGCTGGAAACACCTTTTGTCTCCAGGCTCATCCAGTCAAAATATTCCTCTAAGGAAATAAATTAGTACGAGTTTCTCTGTTACTTCTACTTGGAGATTTTTTGGAGTGTCTGCAGGGATGCAGCAGTGAGAGAAAGTGGAGATCTGAGATGCAGATGTAACTCCCTGAAGATTGTGCAGAAGTGTGAGTCATTTAGAAGGAGATTTTTTGAATTCCCGTAATTGACAGGCTTGGAAGAAATGACTTGCTTGTCGTAGCACAAAGTGGACAGTCCTACTCTCCAAGCAGCCAGAAACACTGGAAATAAAAATATCTTTTTTAACCATGATCTCAGAAACCCTGTGCCAGTTCTTTCCAGAAGGCTCACAATATATTCTTGCAATACACTGCAGATTCCTATGCATTTATAAGATCCTACAGCTGTGAAAATCTGCAAATTAGGAGCTGGAGGGCAGACCAACAATCATTGTACTTGAGCAGAATCATGATAAGATTCAGAACTGAATTTTTCCCCAAAGTTCTGTTGTTGCTACCTTGTTTCATGTTGAAATGTGTACATAGAGGAAAAACTGGTAAGTAGAAAATGGTTACTGCAGTATATGACTAAAATATTAATCAATATATACTTTAGTAGTGTTCTCTAGTTTGTAAGGCAGAAAAATCTTAGGTTTTCTTTTTTTTTTCTCCATCATTTAAAAATTCTAGTTATGTCCATTTCTATTTCACATCAGAGTATATGCTTTATGTGGTTGAAATTACTCGATTTAAAAAAGAAACTTGGATTTTTCTTGAAAGTGATATGCAGATATGGTACTGACACCATAATTATTAAATGTATATGATGCCTAAGTTTTAAGTGCTTGCACAAGTGAGATGCTATAAATAACCTGTAGCTGATTTGTTTAAGAACCGACTAGAACATATTTTCCCCTACTTGTCTATCTCACTCACCCATTCGTCTCTGTCTCCTCAACTGAGATCCTCAACAGGGATATGTTCAGTAAATCACACTTCCCTTACACAGAGACTACTGCTGCTCCAGGAGGGTTGGGCAGAAAGTTGTACTCTTCCTGTGCTGCTTGTACTTACTCATCTTAGGCATTGTTAGCCAAGGACCCTGGGTGACCATAACAATTGTCTCCATCCAGTTACATGATCTCCTGGATCTTCTCTCACTCCCAGCATCTTTCCTCCAGCCAAGAGCTTTACCACCTTCTCTCCAGACCCCCTTTTTTTCTGTCCTCCTTTTCTTTCCACAACCCCAAGGCCCCAGGCTTCCCAATTTAAGCACAGTATGTGATCAGCATTCTAATTTGTGGTTTTGTCTTATGTTTCTAAAAATTGTAATATTTGGGACGTGCCACTTTTATACCAGAGGTTAGAAAGATTTACAACCATACTTGTGGCTGCAAATAGCAAACTTCTATTTGAAAGTTCAAGCCCTGAGTTTTTGACATTCAGTCCTCCTACACACATGCACCCAATTATCTGCCAACTGTTAGTGTTCTCAGTTTAAGATGGAAGATTACTTTTTGTTTGTGACAGGTACTGATACTCCTAAAATATCTGCAGTTGGATATCCTGCAGACTGACCCAGTCCCGTGCTGTTTGCTGCACCTCTGTCCTTCCCTAGAATGTGGTTGTAAGTGGGGTCAGTAGAAGGGATAAGACTGTCCAAAGTTCCTTTGAGCTTCACCCTAAAGGTGTGGTAGTGTTTTAAAGGTAGGTGATGATATCAGTCTTTCAATAACTGCATATGAAAGATTAAGAACATTTTTGCCCTCATTGTTGGACTATGAGGAAATTAACTCCCATCAATACTCTCAATGATAACATGTTGTGTTACTGTCTTACCTTGAAATTCTTGAAGTTCTTTAGGGAAGAAATATAAACATTCACATACCTCTGGCCTGGAAATTATAGCTGAGATAGTTCACATTATTATCAAACTGTAATTTCAATTTTTTTTCTCTTTCACTGTGTTAAGCCAGAGTTGATGAAGCAAGGAAAATTTTATGTATTTTATGAGGATAATCAAAATGCCTGAAACTTATTTTTTCTAGTTTCTTATAAATACAAAAAAGTGCTTATAATTAAAATGTTGGGATTTCTCTTTTCTTTTCTTATTATGTAATAAATAGAAAATTTAGTGGAACACTGTATTTTAATGGTTTTCATTGACTTAGAATCTATCTTTGTTTATCCCAGACACAGTCTTTATATGGTACAGCCATCCTTTGTGACTTTTACAACTGCACATGCTTTTGTCTTTTACAATGTGCATTTATAAAGTGCCTTTCCAGATACTTTAGTGGATTTGAAAGATCTCTGATGTCCAAAGAAATATACAGAAGAACTCACTGACATCAAGTGAGTGTATAATTTCTTTGCCAGTACTTTTGGCAGTCAGTATTTCACTGGAAATCTCCAATTTATTCATAAGTGCTTTTTTTACACCACTGTACTACTACACATCCTGAATTCTAAATTTCAATAAAGGAAATGAAGGAATGTCTTATAGGAGAAGCTCATACAAGCACTTTGTGTTAAAGAGAATTTGTATTCTGGCCATATCCCCAGTGACAGCTGAAGTGAACCCAGTCAAATGATTTCAGGCATAAAGTTGTGCTACTTGCAGCTTGTCTATGGATTTAGTCATTCAGAAATTGTAGATAAATGGTATTAACTGCTACTCCTGAATTTTTATATAACAAGCATTGGAGTAGGATCTATTTGAATAAATAAGCATTAAAAAAATGAGTTAAAGTTTATTTATTTTTAAAATTATATAGAATTTGTCCAAGTTATGCCTACTCTGGTGTTCACTGACTGACGACTGATGTTTAATTTACATTGTGTTCCAACTTTATTGATATTACTAAGTATCTTAAATGTCTTTTACATGGAATTTCTATTAAAAAAATTAATTGCTAAATCAGTGTAGTACAGATAGGTGCTTCTGATGTGTCTTTGTCTTCATTAATGCTAGATATAAAACACATTCTATATTTTCATGGTTTACATAATAATTTGCCATTTGATAAGTGAAGTTAAATGAATATGACAATGAGTAATTTCTATGAGCATTATGATGGTTCACATCTGTTTATGTGGGACAATAAAGCAACTACCATTACTAGACAAATTTCTGAATGCAAAATAAAACCCAAAATAATCCCCAAGTTTGCTGATTACAATTTTGTTCTTCCTCATTGCCACCATTAAACAGAAGCACAGATTCACAGAACCATCAAGGTTGAAAAAGGCCTTCATAGTCCATCAACCTAGCACCACGATAATCTTCCCTAAACCATATCCCCAAATGCAATTTGTATTGGTCCCTAATGAAGAAAAATATTTGTAAACTCTGGTAGGTTTATTTTGGTGTAAGGGGTTTTGTTCTGTTTTGAATTACAGATGTTGTTGCATGGTATGCCATATGTCAGAAAGGCTCAAGCAGGCAAGAAGCATAATCAGGGAAACTTGTAGTCTTAGTAGTCTCTGTGATTGTTACCTGGTATTCTCTGAAGCTTTTATAAAGCTGCACATCCATTAAAAAAGACTTGTTGCAGAAGTACAATGATGGCATATATATGAAGGTCTGATGATGTGAATGAAGCTGAAGCAACTGGCATCAAGGAGCATATTGTTTTCATTGGAATCTATTCTCTCTTCCTCAATATTTGGAGACAGTTTAATTCTGTTTTTACCCTGAGGTTTCTTTTTAGCCTGAAAATTCCTAGAAGAAAATGGCCTTGCACCATAAGTGTTAAATATGGGGTTCTTTCCCACAGTTATTGTTTTCAATTAATGGAAGGAACATTTTGGCTTTCATGAGGTATTTAATGGGTATAAAAAGATTCAAGCAAAATTGGCTGTTGCAACTCCTATCTGTATGATGTGAGTTCATGAATAAATGAATATGGCAATAATGAAGGAGTTTTACACAAACTGGATGGTTTTTGGAGCAAAAAATATTTCAAAATCTTTGGACTAAACTAGTCCAAAATATTAGTGTTGCTGAGGAATTATGTAGAGGTTTTTCTAACTGTTCAGGGGCTGTTTTCTTAAGTCCTGCTGTGGATTTTTTGTAGAGCAGGTACCATTGCAGTTTATTAAATTTTACAGAGTGAAGCCTGAAGTCTTCAGCCTCAAGAAATTTATATATGAAAACTTTCTTCTATCATGTATTCTTCCTGCTAAAGAACGTTTTTAATACCCTGAAGTGTAAATCAGCTTGTACAAATCCTTAATCTTTATGTTCTGTTGTGTTTTTTAACAGTTCTGAACATCCTAGGTATTTCAGTAAATTCCTCACTTGTGTGTATTACCAACTCCAAATACCCAGCCCATGCTTTTCCTTTGTCTTGAAGGATTCTGTTTCTTCATCTTCTAATAAAAAAATAGATGCTAAGGCTTTCTCTTCATGCAGCATTTTTCAACACAATTTGGCATTGTGTTGCCAGTAGATTTCCCAGTAACAATGGGAGTACAGCTGAGAAAATTGTCCTTTGTAGTGAAGCCTTTTTCTAGGTTGCAGCTATAGATAGAGTTTAATAAAGCAGCTCTTCCATGAGAACATCACCTTGGACTGCAGAAGTGAAACTGTCTGCACTCTATGACCTTCTGGAAATTCCTCTGGAATTGATTGTGGGCCCCAGACCTCACCTTGCATTTAATGTGATTTTTTTAAATAAAAAAGCAGCTCCTGGATCTTTCAGGAGGCAGTAGAGGCTATACTGCCTTTGATATCCTCTATTAGAATATGCCTACCTTGGCACTCTAATATAATGACAATTTTTTTGCACTAGATCTACACACTTCAAAGGTTGTTATGAGGACCTCTCTCAGTTATGATAGGCCAATAAATTAATAATTTAGAGATTAGAATAAACTAAATTTACCAATAAGATCAAAAACAACCTGGTTTTTATCTATGTTTCCTCACTTAATACAATAGATTAACGCTGGTGTTAATGCCTACAGAAACCAGAAGTATACCATCTGGAAGCAAAGATAGATGCTTTCTTGTCTCTTTTGGTTTATAATTCTTATCTTCTTTAGGCTGATTCAGAAAAGGAGATTTGACACACAGGTGTCAGGAAGCTGTTTATTTATGACACTTGAGCTATGGAAAACAGAAGATCTTTCCACTCTCTTTATTCTTTTCAAAATAATTTCATATATTTGGGACCAGCCATGTGAAGGAACATTTTGGCACCTCAAATACCATTCTGCAGTAATTTTAGGGAAGATTTTGAGAAAACTATGTTTGGTTTTGATTTGTTTTATTGTAGCAAGGACTTACGAGTAAAGAACTGTATGGAATATCCATTGACAAGGGATTTCCTGATCAGCATACCAGAAAGCTGATATAAGGGTATTGGGTATGACTGGTTTTTTTGTGATTGTAGGAAATGGCCTAGATAGCTTTTGAAGGCCTTTTCTTTTTCATTTGATATCATATGATAGAAATTAAAATCTGCACATCTTAAATATCATATACTGTTATTTACAGAGAAGTTCCAGAAAAATCTACTGTTCCATTCTGGGTTAAAGCAAGCAAAAAAAAGAACAAAGGGGGAGAAGAGAGAATTCAGCACATGAATATACTTCTATACTTGCCTCATGTCATCTAGCAGAACACCAAAATTCAATGTCATCAGAGAGCTAGGACTGGAAATAACCCATATACTGTGCCAGCTTGATGGGTCACTATTTTTTTTTTAATTTCATGAAAAGGAAAATGTTAGCATAAAATCTGCTTGTCACAGTTTATAAAGTTCTAGGAGCTACAGCTGTGTAGGCCGTGTTATGACCAATAGAACTGCTTTGAGCAGTAAGCTGTTAAATCCTTTGGGAAAAGCAGAAAATTAAAGGAAAAAAGTATTCAAATCTTCAGCTTCATAAAATGGTGCTCTAAAGACTAATATGAAATCAGCTTTGCAAGGTGGGAACAAGGTTGCTGCAACTAGAAATCCATACAAGTTGAAATTTGAGCTAATTGCTCAATTGTAAACCCTGAAATATCTTTAGGCCATTATCTTTAAAAATCGACATATGCCCTACTGATCTCACACGGTTACTGAGAAATTTAGTGTTCTACTCCTGTAGTGAGGGACATGTGTAGTTAATTGCCCAAAAGAAAATAGTAATTTAACTAGACTAGAGGAAGCCTTTACTTAACATCAAAAAACCCTCCAGCATTTCCTTGCCAAATTTGTCAAGAATATAAATAAATCTCTCTCAAACTCTTTGCTGTTTTTTAAAAACATCAAATCTTTTGAGGCCAGAGCAGGATATTCTGTAAAACATCCCAGTTGTCCCTGAGAGCTTTCTCCTTGTCTGGGGAGTCAGTCCCACTTTTAGCTTCTCCTCAGGGCTTTGACATTCAAATAAGGCAAATAAAATAACTCAATAATCAATAAGGCAAACAAGTCTTATCAAGAACAACAATTCCTGTTAACCTCTTTATTTGAAGGAGAAAAAACCCCACCCTAAACTTACGGAAGTAAACTCTTATCCATATTCCTTTATTAATTATTTGTACAAGATATTGTGTTCTCTTTAAAAGCCTTGTTCCAGATTTACCTGCTAATGTTACATCTTACACTCAATTCAACTCTGCCATGATCTGAGTTTGCAGTCATTGAGAAGATAGGTATTTTGTTGAAGAAATTGATTGAAATCTTGTAAGAAGCAGTGTCGTACTCAAACCAATACACAGAGATAACATGAAGACAAAGAGAAAATGGGATGGAATTTTGCTAAAACTTTAGTATCTGACCACTGGATGAAGATAAAATATTGGTCAGCTAAGCAAGCTCATGCTTTGGTCTTGAATGTGCCAAATTCTGTCATGAAGAAAGAAGACAATCCTTAACAGTCTTCCATGTTCCACTAAGGAAGAAAAAAATCAGATACTATCTTTAGAAGAAAGCTACTGTTTTATTTAATGCTTTCCTTTATAGACAGAAAAGAACAATGCCTGTATTTTTGATGTGTTCAAAACAAAATTTAAGACTCTACCACATTTATGGATGTCAAGTAGGTCCCAGAAGTTTGTATTTTTTGCAAACTTCCAAGACAGTTGCATTTCTGAAAGATGCTGGTAGAGAAGACTTGGTATTTAAACAAGTACCAAGCCTTTTCTGTATTTAAACATTTTGAGACAGGAAATATAATTGCAGCCTATTGTCTCTGAATTTCATCTCTATTTCTTTCTGATAATGAAGTTCACTTTTCTTCTTTCAATTTTTCTTTTCCTGCATGTCTTATTATCAGAACACATACACACAAAAAATAATTAAATAGTCAAAATTTCTTTGCATATATATTTCAATATTTTTAACTTGACAAAAGAAACCAGGGGCTTAAGGGAGGTTTTGTACCAGATTTATGCAATCAAGTTCACTTTGTTACAAAGTATGTTGAGCAATAGTTTGTCCCTGAGGAGAATAATGAACTTATGACTCAATTCTGACTGAATAATTTTTCAACATATCAACAATATATTTCTAGCTCTTTAGAAGAAGTGGAAAAGAAGGAATTCAAACATTTTATTTGCAAAATTTTTTCAAATGTATTTTTTTTATGAACACTGGGGGTTTTTTCCCACTTTGTCTGGGTTCTTTATCTTCTTAAGACAAATTATTGACAGCAGTTTTAACCTGTGCTTCACTGGGAACAAATGCCTTGGCAGCTGGCCATTGTAACAGATTTTCTGGGTGACATGCATGTTCTATACTGATCTTGCCAAAGCCTGGTGTTTCAGATAGCTTCCTTTTCAAGAGCAGGTGTTCATTTATTCCACATCATTCTGCAACCTTGGCAGATGAGATAAAATTCAGAACTAGTGCAAAAGAGCTCATCGATCCAGCTCCATGGAAATAAATCTTAACACTTGGAGCTTGAACAAGAAAATCCAGAAAGAGGCAGAGTGTGAAGTGGTGAAGTAGCTGGTTGGGTTTAGAAAAAAATGGTGAGTTATACCTGGACATACTACCATATTAATTGTCTGGATTTTGCACTTTCAATGGAATATGCCAATGGTTTTTCTGGGCAGGAATCTTACAGTAACGACAAAAATCTCTCTGCATAAGTAGTTGTATCTGATTGCAATAGCTTTATTCTTTGTTAAGTTTCATTACCTCTCTTATTTTCTTTTACTTTTATTATCTTGACTTTATCAATGTTGTTTTAATTACACATAATGTAAACTGTCAAAATCCATCATGAGTGCAAAATACATGCATGGGGTCTGATAGCAAAACTGTGCTTGAGAAGTGTGCTTGAAAGTGTGTGCTAAAACACCACAAACTGATGGAGAAAATATTTTCAGCCTGTGCAAGGTCCATGGATATTGTACAATTGAGGGAGGTAAATATTTGATGAGTTTCATACTGCAGTAAACTCTATTTCCATCTACTTTCATTGCCACCACCTCTGTTCCCTTGCTTAGAAAACATTAAATGCATTTTATCTTGAAATTATTCCTTCACCTTTGCATAGACAATGTCAATTAAACCAGCTACAGAAAACACTTATCTTATGCATTTCTTTATTTATCCCCTGGCCAGTGTAAATGTTTAAAAGCTGTTTATCAGACTTATGTCAGAAAAATAAACAATTGTATCTTATTAAGCCTGCTGAGAGAAAATAAGTTACTATAAAAGCTATAGAGTCTGTGTATAAAATAAAATTGAATTAGAGCCACCTAGCTGACCCACTCTGAACTGAAGACTTTCTGTGATGATTCAGAATCTTATCACAATGATAAAAGAACAAGCTATGTGTTTCCACAGGACCTATTGTAAAATGATAGTGCATTTAAAGGGAGGAAAAACCAAGAAGATGAAATATGACTGCAGCTCTTGGGGACATTTCTGATCTTACTTCATGCATAAAAAAACTGCTTAGGTATTCTTATCAGTGTACACTGGAGAGCATGTAGGCCAACAACCAAGTGGGTTTCTCAGGTGGATTATGGACCTTGTGTTGCTCTGTGGTGGCACAACTGCTCTGATGGAGATACCTGAGCTTACTGCAGAGCATTTCTGTATGACTTAGAATTACAGAAATTTACTGTCTCAAAATAAAAGTCAGGTTCATCAAATCATGAAAAATTAGCTATAGTTTTGTGAGAAATAAACACCAACTTTCTAAAATAGATTTATCTCTAATTTGAATGCAACCACAAGTCAAGTCTTTGTGTTCTGCTGTTTTTAAACAGACACTCCAGTCTAGAAATGACAAAAGTTCATCAAAACAATATGTTCCTGTGAAATATTTTATTCTCAGTGAACTTGCCTCTTTGCAATGATTTTTTAAGCAAAAAATTACTGATCAGCCCAAGTCTTTTTAAGAAAAAAAAAATCAGTAATTTTTAGATTTTCAGCAAGGTTGTAAGCTTTTCTTTAGTGGTGCAAGATGAAAATGTGTATAGTTATCAGCATCATGCTAACATTGACTTCACAGTGACATACTTTTCCTCATATTCTGGAATCATTTTTCTTGATCTGCAAAGCAGTGGAAAAAGACAGTGTTATTATGTGTTTTGGGCAGACTTAATTTGACTTAGAATGCTGTAGGTTAATTTTGCGTAATTAAAAAAAGAATTGCAAAAGCACTTTGATATTACAGTGTTAAGGTGTATATGGGGTGATGAAAGGGAAGGAATATTGAGAAAAAATCCATTAATATTAAGTACTCATAATATAAAAATTATATTTTGAAATAATAAAGGACTGAAGGATCTCTATTTGGTCTCTTAACCTAATTGGATTTCAGTAGTGGCCTTGGCACAAAAATTTTTCAAAGGTTGTGAAATTGTTTTTGAAATGTTCTAAAAAAATTTTGTACAGTGCATATAAAAAGTATGTGCTTTCCTTAGTATTGGGAGTATCTGTTCTGGGTCTTTCCTTCTGTGTTTCTTCCTGTGTTGTCTTCTTGTTAAGACTTTTCCCATTCCTAAAAGGAGGTCTAAAGCAACACAAACCTCATGAGGTCTTAAGCACAGGTTTTAATGAAAAAAACTAGCCAAAGAAGTTTCATAAAGCTAACTTACCTTGTCTTGGTTCTGTCCATTAAATAACCCTCTCTCATAAGTGCAGTTGTTTTTTGCTCCATCCCTATCTGCCTCTTGCTTTCTTCACAGCCCTTTTACTTTCATTCTTTAGTACCTTTGTTCAGGACATACATAATCCATGGAAAACCTTTCTGTAGCTAGGGAAGAAAACCATGAATATTGAAGAAACTGGACCCTGTAAATCTATTTACGAGGACTCTAGAGAAGTAAGAAGGGATCCCAGCTGGAAAACATCTGGGGTTAGGAGAAGGTAAAGTACAGAGTACCCATACGCTGACAACTGCCTGTGATCCATCAAAAAACAATATTGCTCTCTTTATTGTTCTGCAGGCAGGGGAATTATTGATATATAATCCTGGGTTTGGTGATAACTATTTTTTCAAAGCATAAATCATTATGACATGTTTATATTTGCATTTTAATAGAGAAAATTGTGATGAACTATTGAGCCTGTGTTTTTCTTTTAGGATCTTTTTTAAGGCAATCTTATGTGAAACTGTTGCTAGAGTTGTATAAAGTCGTAGAGTTTCAGAATAAAACTACTCCTGGAGACTTAAAAACTATTCTGGATTATGTAGATCTTAGAGACTTTTGGTACTGTACATCTCCATCTTACCTACAGTTGTCACCCAAATGCCTACAGCTAAAACACAGCATAGTGAAAGACAAGACTATAGATTTGGAAATGCAAACTGCACAACAGAAGCAGGTTCTAACATTTTAACTGATTTTGACAAGCAGTAAGTTCATTTTTTGTTGCCAATGTCGCTGTAAGGTTGTTTCTTATTTCCTGAGACAAAGATGTTGTATGGTTTTTGCTAGAAGATTCTTAAAATTCTTTTAAGTTTTCTGTATAAGAGAGCTCACAGCACATTAACTTTCCCTGGTCGCTCTGACTATTTGGAACATTTGAAAGACGTTATTCTTTTGAAAGAATTTTTTTTTAAATTTTATTTTTAATAGCAATGTCAATAATGGTTCTGCAATTTCAACGATGTTCTAGTACAACTTGTTTGTTACTGCAAGCTAGCTTTCTGTTTGGTCAGTTATCATTGTTTTACTGATCCTATTTTTACGAACTTCTGCATTTGTATTTGTTTTGGCTTTGTAATACTAGTGCACTGATGACTGCAGATATACTCTTCTCATGAGGACCTTTAATGTGCTGCTGACCTTTAAAATGTCCAGGCTTTTTTGGATAGTAGTCAACTGGAGAAGATCTTTATCCCTCAGGAAAGACATTCCTAGAGGTCTTGAGAACAGAAACCAGAAATGTCTATTAGTCAATTTTGTGTGTGTATGTGACCAGGAAAATAACACTTTTGTATATGTTTCTAATGAGGAATTATAATGCTTTTTATCTTTGCAAAAAGGTGTGTTTCTAAGGAGTAGTTATAATCTTCTTTTCAAGAAAGTGTGTGAGTAGATTTTTTGTCAGAAAAAATAATTGGAACATATTCAGTGATTCTTGAGGCCCATCTGGCATTAGACACCAGTATAATGGCCAGGAATAGCCTTTCAGGCTGGGAAACCGTAAGTGTGACAGTGTACCTTAACACTGCATGAGAAATAAATGTTGCACCAGACTCCCAGGCATTGTACTGGGTATTTACTCTGATAAAAACTGCACGTGGAGCAGAATGTGAACAAACACTTTGGTGATACTTAACCATCCTAACTTTAAGTGTGTGGGAGTGGGCATCATCTCGAAAATGAACTGTCTCCTTTTTTTAGTGCAATTTTGGAGCCCATTCAGCCAGCATAGCTCTTCAAAAGCCTGTTGGTAGGAGTCTTTCAAGCTGTAGTAAGGTTTAAAATAAAAAAGGCCACAGCAAAAAAAAAAAAACTTACAAAAAACCTTTCATCAGCAGAGCTGCAAATTGTTCCATGCTGAAATACCATCTGCTCTCCAAAAGAAAGGATTTTTACTAGAATGCAGTATGTTTGGATGAAGATGCATCCTGCTGCATGTTTTGCAGTTTTCCTTTGTTGTATTTGCCCCACCATATTAGATACGTTTTGAAGTCTTTGACTTCTTTATTAAATTTAGTTGAGTAGATCTGAAATATTTGCTTTCTGTCTGAAGGCATGCTCAAATTTTAGAAGCATTCTTAGGTTCTTTATCATCATCATCTAAAGCATTATGTTGACCTTTTCATGCCTCTTTAGAGTGATTTTCCTCAGAAGGTACTATTTGAGAAAACAGAAGAAAGTCTTTTAAGGTCATTTAGATGAGCTCACATAAGCATATTGCCATTTGTGCTTTGTGGAAATCAGCAGTTTTCTGTCATTAGAGGACATATACTTGAAGATTCATTAGGATTTTTTTAACTGAGGTTACAGGAATTTGTTGGCAAAATGTAGTGCCAACCTTCATTTTTTTGCTATTCTAACCTATAGAAAAGCTGATTTTGTGTGAGGGTCCAACGAAAAAAAATCATGCTGGTTTGGCCTTGTTTTGCCCATCCTCTCTTGTCAGAATTTTAGGTGTATGAAAGTTAGATTCATTTGCAAATGTGAGAATAACCTGTCTGTTACTTTATAACCAAATGTTTAGAAGAAAGTGTGAGTCTTCTATACTGGCAGCAAATACAAGTTTCTGGTTGTTATGTTTGGCAATTTATGGAAATTGCAGCTTTTTTCTTTGCTTTTCTCTCCAAGAAGAACTGCCCTTTAATGGAAATTCATTTGCATAAAACTGTACAGTTACTTATATCATGCAAACTGCTTTGTACTATATATGTGTCATTCCTTCATGGCTCAGAGCCCAGGCAACCTTAAAAAAAAATGCAGTTTTGAGTTTACTAATTCTAAAGATGGATTTCTGGAGGTCACTGTATGTGATTGCAGGTAATATTTACTATAGTTTATCCAGAAGGCCATTGGTTTATAAAGTTTATAAATTGAGTTTAATGTGTTGTAGGAGAAGTATTTTTACTCTCAAACATTACTAGCAAATGATAGAAAAAAGCAGTTTTCATTTCATCTGCATTACCTTGTATCTCTTATTAGCTGGTCTCTTGATTTACTCAAGGACTCCTTCAGTTTCTGATTTAGTTACTGAAATTCTATTCAAAGGTCTATGTAAATAGTGGGAGAATTTGACATCACTCAGGCTGTTCAATAGTCTGTAAAGCTGAGTCCACTGGGAGTGGCCTGAATTTTCAATTTATCAAGTCTGATGAATAAATTTTGGTAGGGTGTCCCATACAGGAAAGCAAATAATTTCTTTTTCCCAGTATCTATATTTGGCTATGTAAAGCCTCTTTAGTGTGTAATGTTGAATAAGAATAAGGAAAGGCACATGAGAAATTATGTAACCATAAAAGGAAGATGTTGTCTGTGCAGTATATAGTGCCAGCATGTGCTGCATGGAAGCCAGACAGTAATGCCTGTGTGGAGTCTTCGAGCTGTTACATGTAAGGTAACTCTGTAGCATTGCTGGAACTCTAAATATTTACCCTTAATATACTCAGTAAGGGCACATCTAGCTCCCTGACTCTGCATCCTGCATCCACGCTGAGATTGCCCACCAGGAATTCTCTAGCTGTTCACAAAGCTACTGTACTCTCAGTGCTGAGTGAGCTTTGTTAGCTGTGCAAGGGAATAATTTACTGCAAATTGATTTTTTTTCCCTCATCATCTCTTTGGATGAATTCTACTAGGCCAGGAAGCAGATCAAATCCCTGGAGGCAGCTGAATTCTTTTTCCGTGTGCTGGTGTCTGTAACCTAGCCTGGTATGGTTGAAAGCTGATTGGCAAAACCCATGTAACACACGGATACACTCCTTGCCAGAAAAGAATGTCAGATTCAATTTTTTTATAAGAATGCAGTGGATTGACTAACAGTGATCTGAGCATAATTTTGGAAATTTCCCATGATATTTATCTGCGGCATCTGGAATTAGAATCAATTATAGTTGTTACAATAGCAGTTAGAATGCTTTTCATGGTGCTCCCTAATGATGTTTGCCTGCAGCATACACAGCTCTGAAATCTTTACATGGGGAGGAGATAATTGATTGTGGAGAGAACTTTCATGCATTCTTCTGCACTCAGGCACTACTAGATTTGGCTGTGTGTAACTGAAAGACTAAAGGATTTGTCTTCAACCAACTAAGGAAACAGTGTTGCACATCCAACATTGCACAATGTTGCAATATTAAGAACTCAGTATCTATAATGAAAATATTTTTATAACATTATATGCATGAGTTGTTTGCAGCTTGCTTATGTTTCTTATGTGTTAGCAAACAGAGAATATTGTAACTTTCCATGTTACATAGTATCCTCTTCATAAAACGGAAATTCTCAATCGATGTTGTTACAATAAATAGTAAACCAGTGTCCTGGTTTCTGCTGTCATTTATGACATCTGGTTGCAAACTCTCATCAAAATGTTAATGCCAATAACTTGCATATTTCTCTTATGCATAGTTAATCAGTTAATCTTCAGCTTGTTGGTAGGCTCATCATGTTGTTAACATCTCATCAGAATAGGTGGAGTTCACTTAAAATTCAGTATTTCAGTCTATTTCCTTTCACATACATTGAGGATTTGGTCTCCAGAACAGCTCTCTTCCAAATCCTTGACTACTCCCTATATGGTATTTACTGCTCTCAATTTCATTTCACATTTTGCAAGTTTAAAGAAGACATAATCCACACACTTGGCAAGTCAATCAGAACAAGCTTGTCTAGAGTTCAGATAATATATGTAATTACAAAAGAAAAGTTCAGAACTCTTCAAATACCTCCAGATAGAACAGGTAATGCAAGAGGCAAAGTAGGAAGGCTGTCTAAGCTTTGTTTAGATTTCGTTGGAGAAAACCAGAAATGGACAATTATTCAATGAACCAAAACCTGTGCCTGCCTTGTTTCCTCAAAGCCTAAACACAAAAGGAGCATCACTTGTCCGCTCTGTGCACTTCTGCTCTATCCTGAAACAGCTAAAGTTGTGAAATCTCAGTTTCTTTTATTAGTTGTTAATTCAGAGAAATCACTTGGCTTTATTAAAAACTGTGTGTGTATTTTAATTTTGGCTTCATTAAAATCTTTAAAAACAGATAAAGAAAGAAAGATAGCTTAAATTTACACATCCATTTGAAAATGCTAAAATATTTTAAAAACAAATAGACCCCCAACTCTAAAAATCTGTGAAAATCATAATTTCCCTTCCAACAGATTGGTTTAAAGGAGCATTTTCTGGAATGTTTGGGCCAAGTAGGTGAAAGCACTGCTCAAAATACCTGTTAAAGCAGTCAAAACTCTTTTGACTGGCTGTACGGCCCTGTGCAGCTCCTTCACCACCTTAAGAAGAAGTGTAGTGGCAGTCAAATTAATTATGTACTTGTAGTTTGTATGGATGATATTAGGTCACAAAGAATCTGATTCTTCCATTTTAATAATTTTGTCTGTATCCCCATTGTGAGTACTCTGACTGTGGCCTGTTATCACACTGCAGCAGCTATTGAGTACAACACAGCTTTGTTCTCATACTTGAGTGATGAGTTTCCCAGGTAAATGCAGGTGAAGGTGTGTGCCTGGAATAATGACATTGTAAAGTTGACTAGAAATCCCAGACAGAATGGCCTAGACATAAGTGAAAGGGACATAAAAATTGATACAATAGGAAAGACATATTCTCCAATTTTTTTTCAAAAAACCTAGAGTTTAACCTAAATTAAGTTGTATAAATACTTATACATAAGTGTGGTATGGATACACATATATCCACACCTTTTACATTAGCAAATTATTTTCCTCAGATGTGTTTGTCTTTTTTTCCCTTCTTTTTTTGTCTCAAACCTCTCTGTCTGTTGACCTTTTCACATCTGTACTTTTTTAATTTCCCAGGAGTAAAATATATTGCTCTTAGCATAGTGCTACAATGAAGAGACTGTATAGGAGCTCAATAAGACTTCCTGAGACTGTGACCTTTTTTAATGCTAAATGGCTTACCTCTGGAGATAGATGTGCTAACTTAATTAAATTAGTGCAGAAAAGCTGCAGTGGATTAATTTTGACAGTTTCAAGTTTTAAAAAAAAGTGGTTTACAGCTATCGTGTCTTTTTAATTTTGGTGTAAAAAATTTACATCTTTTCACTTCCTCTAAAAAAAAAGGTTTTTTCAGTAAAGTTAGATACAATGTTAAACTACTTTATCAAACAGGCCTTAATGTTATTTTGTTCATGTTTATTGAATGACTAGTAAACTTTTAAATTGAAGATAATAAAATGAAAACAAATTTAATCACCAAATGTGACCGCAGTCAACACAGGACTTTTAGCAGTAATCTTTGGTAAAAAATCGCTTCTGTAAAAGAGACAAATGTCTTTTACTTGTGTAGTAATAGCAACTATGTTTTCCTAAAATATCTGCTGTTCCATTTCTATAGTGATCTTTCTTTAAATCATCAGCAAATTTAATAAGATATTTTATATATTTCATAGCTACTTTATATTATATTATATTACATTACAATATATTACATATATTACATACATTACATGAGAAAGCTTTTAAGGTCAAACCTTTTGAGAGTATGAGAAAAATTATTTACATCTCAAAGACAAACACATTACTTGAAAATTTTCTGTTTAACCATAATAAAATAACTACACATCTTTTGCAGTAAGGAAAATCCAATATAAATCTTACATACTACAAATATTATTTAAAAGGCTTTGTTTTCACTGTCAAAGTACCAATACTTCTGTGAAATATTCTTTTGAACTTGTTTTAATATTTCTATTGTTTCTATCCAAATATGGTATATTGCCTTGATTTTTGCTTTGTTTGATTTCTCTCTCTGGAACTGCTTCAGTGAAATAATTTACTGGAAAGTAGATATTTCTGGCTGTGAAATGTGAGATTAGCAAGCATCCTATCACAGTGGTGTAGCTGAGAACTACAGAGATCTCCAGCTGTAGAGCAAGCCAGCAAAAAAGGAGATGCATGAGAAATGAGAGCCAGTCACCATGGATCATGGCTGCTGGTCATTGCTTCCTTATTTCAGGATTGGCCTGTCTTTTTCTCTTTCATGTAAAACCTTTTCTTTCCTCAGTATTTGGAATTTGGGAAGAACAAAATTTGTAATAATAAAAGTCTAAAGCCAACATAAACTGTACTCAAAGACTGCAGCCATTTCTCATTTTAAAGTTAAGGCATAGGAAGGGTCAACTGGTATACAGATATCAGATGATTTCTATATCTAGAGGTACAGGTGAAACTGTATCTATTCAAGCTGTCAGTGTACTGCTGAATTTCATAGAGTCTTGTAGTTTATATTTTGTGCAAATCACGTGTAGATAGGTTTTATTCTGCATTATTTGAAATTGGTTTCTTTCTAAAGAAATTTTAAAAAGAAAACTCTAACTGTAAGTTACAGTCTTAATGCAATTTTGTTTAAGGATTAGGTTGGTCTGACTTGGTCTCATAATCAATGGTTAAAAGAATGATTAGTAGATGTCTGCCATTATTAGGATTAAAATGTTATATGGAAGCTCTACTTTTATTTTTTAGCATGTTTCCCACCTTGTATTGCCTTTGGTCTTTCACAGATCTTTTCTTGCTTTTATGTGCCTGTCTTAAAAATAGTTCCTTAACCTTAGATTTCTATGAGGAAAAAACCAATTGCATCTAAGTATCTTACAAAGGAACATTTGTGAAACAAGAAAGTAGTCTTTAATGGCAAAGCAGCAGGTGAGTTAGAGTAATATGAAATATGATTTTAGAATCTGTTCTTGAAGTGGAATTTTCTTTTCTGTGTCCCATATATTATTTGTAAATGCCTTTTAGTATTTTCATATACTAGTAGAAATGCTTTTCCCACTCTACATAGAGAGTGAAAACGAAATGCATGCTTAATTCAGATTGATCTTGCACTAGAGTCTATTCTGTTTGGTTGAGAGCCATTTTCGATACAGTTATTCATTCCTTTACTTTAAAACTTGTTTCTACATTGAATACTTGTTGAGTTTTCTGTTGCTGCAGGAGTCAGCTATAAAGGCTGTTTAACTCCAGCAGGAGGTAGCTTAGGTTTTATTTATATGGGTTTTTTTAAGCCATTAGAAGTCAGTTACAGATGTTTCTGTTCACAAGAAATACATAACTCAATCCAAGGTCTTGGTAGAAGGAAACTTAATGACTCTGTTCCAACAAAAAAACTTCCAGTTTTATATCACTAAGATTTTTAGTTGTAGACTTGAGTAATTATGTAACATGCTGGTCCACAGAGATTTTGCTTATGACGTGTATCTTTAAAGTTATTATCTATAAAAAAAGAATGTGTAAATTTGCACTAACTAAATGATACCTGTAGATTGTTTATTCCAAGTTCATTAACAAATATTTATGTTTGTGTTTTATTTATGTCTGCAAACCTGTTTATTGGTAGATTCATTAGTTTGTGGTTTTAAATGAGATTAGCTGTAAATTACTATACAGAAGAGTTCAAGCAGCACATTTTAAAGTGCTATATGTATTCACTTTTTTTTTTTGTAATATTTTGAGTGGCATTAATTAGCTTCATGGAGCAGTCTTCATAAGTAGTCGTGTCTTGAAGGATAACAGTTATCTGCCCCATCATGATCTAGTTCTTAATTTTTTTCCTTTCTGAGGTGTAAAAGTGACAGTTGTATAATTCTTCCATTAAAAGATTATGGTTTCTTTCCAGAAAGGAATATTCAGAATGTTCAAACTTTCATACTGAAGCTTTTAACAATTCCTTTTTCTACTACTTTAGTTGAAGTTCTGCCCTTTTGGATAGTAAACATGACAATCTGTGCATGTCTGTTTCATTGAGGAATATCTCAGCCTTGGAGAGGGGTGGTGAACAAGGATGGGGGGAGAAGAGGGAAGCAATGTTGTGTTCCTGCTGCTCATTCCCCAGAGCAGATGAGCTTTCTGTCTCCCAGCTTTGAAGAGAGCTAGCAAGATTATCAGCTCTGGTTGTTTCTCAGGCAAATAGGTGTTCAAGGGAGTGGGAGTAGCCAAGATGAAGACAGCCTGTGGGTAAAGGGAGCAGATGAAGCAAAAAGAGGCTTTTGAGATAAAAATGTAAAACATCACTTAGACATTAGAATCAGAAGTTGCATATGATGTAGAATAAAGAGAAAGGGCTATACAATGCCAAGTAAATTAAAGTTTTAATTGATACCATACCCAAAAGTCTGGGCTTTTTGAGTTCTAGAAATCCACTGCTTTCAGCTAACAGCTGTGTAATATATACACTCTATCCTCTTCAGCAGTGAAAAGATCTATGAGGTAAAAAAAATCATTTAAGGAAGCTGAATATGTGGTATTTTATTCATATGCTTTTGACCGCTATGCCCTGCACGGCTGCTGGGAAATTTCCTGAGGTCAAAGTATTCACATCTTACCTCTAATTTCAGTTTTTTTATTTCTGAATTTCAAACACCAAAAATTAGAAATGATAACAGAAATGTCTACTTGATTATATAAAGAGCTATGGAAATGTAAGTGTTCTGAGAAATCATATTAATCTTATTCTGAGTACCAAACTGAAGAGTCACTTGGTAAATAACCTGTTTGATCCTCTGCTCCAACACTGGAAAAAAAGGAGGATGCTACCTTCTCTAGAATGAAGATGTGCAAAAAGCACAAATAGCTAATAAATATGTAAGAGGTTTGTAGAACATTCAATTAAAAAAGATGAGTGCACAGAAAATTTAAGAAACCATGTTTTCTGGGTTTTCAAGATTTGAATAATGCACTAAAAAAAGAAAAAAAATATGTCATTTAAAGCCTCGTATAGCTTAGCCTATTAGTGCAGACTTATATTTCAGTACATACTTTGTAGAAGTTTTTCATTTGAGAGAAATAGTTCTGTTCAAGGCTGAGGAAAAGAATTGAGGGATTGATTCTATGAACTCTAGATGAAAGATGAAAAGGATACTCATTTTCTAGTTTTATGATCCATGGCATTGTCATTCACTTTGTAATTAGAGTATTAAGTGGTGCATAGAACTAGTGTTACAAATTACTATTGTTTTCAATTGGATCAAACCATGTTTCAATCATCATCCATGCATTATTGATATATATAACATGCTTATAACCTATTTATTAACAACAATAAATTGTTAATTTATTTAATGTACAAATCTTACATGCATGATCTATGAAGTGCTTGTAATGGGCAAACTCTGAATTAACTGACTCACTTCTTCATTATTTGTATCACCTTTGTGAAGCTAGTTTGTTTTATTCCTGTCCCTTTAGCTTTAGAGTGATTTTGAAGCTGACAAATGTTGTCTGTGTTAAATCAGCCGGAAAGTTTTTTTAAGATTATAAAGATTGGCTATGTTATGCCTGAATGATTTGTATTTCAGGCAGTGACTGCTCTGTGTCAGTAGCTTTAATACTTATTAACTGCTAGATTGAGATCTGTCTCACTAAACAAAAATGAGCCTAATGTACTGAAGACTCTATAACAGCTAATCACAACACAGTTTTCTGTACATTGTTGTAATCATCAATGTCCCAAGTATGAGTATTCATTTCTGGTTTTAGTTTCTGTCCAAGGTGTGAAAGTGTAAGTTTTTTCATGTATATAATTAAATTATTTTAATTGGTACTTTTCCTGGAAAATTTGCATTGGTTTACATTGAAAGGTATAACAATACTGATAAAATCAATCTTCCCAAGCATATACAGGTCCTTTTTCCAATGTTTTCTCTTAATAACTTGTTTCTCTCTCACCAGAAGCATTACCCCCTTGGGCACACATAAACAAAACCAGCACGGACATTTATAAACCTCTCAGGTGCAATTTTTTTTTATATGAATGTGGACCAATGAAGATGTCATATCTACTGGTGTAATGTCATCCAGTTCTGGATATCTACTTCACATTCTGTATATTTTATTGAAGTTACAGTGTTAATTTGGTTTTAAGTCAAATGGACAAGCCACAGGTTTTCAGCCAAGCACGTGCTCAGCACCTTACTAAGTGGAGCCTTGTGTAGGTCCCTAAATAGTAGCTAAGCCAATTTCTTTGACAAGCTGTGAGGTGTGCAGCCAGGAACTTTTGCTTCAATTAGTTCTTTGTTAGAATTAAAATTGACAGGGCTGGGAGAGGTAGCACTGATACCTTAAAGGATGCATACAGCATGAAGGATGATCATTTACCTGTCCACCAAAGAAAAGATAAACCAACCCTAGAGTGATGAAAGGGTTAGTTTCCTGTTTGACTGGCAAAGCAAATGAGACATTTTGCTTTAAAAAAGTATTTCCAGTCAATCCAAGGTAACTTTCCTTTGTTGTTGAGAGTTATGGAGTAGGAAAGAAATACAGAGTAGCTCTTCAGGATGTTGTGCAGTCTCTGCTAAAGTTTGGAAGGTACCCTCGCTATGTGAAATCTAAACCTTTGATCATGACTCATGATGAGACTTTAATCCAAGCCACTGTTTCTTTGCTGTCACTACTGCTTAGATCTGCATTTTGCCACAGGGTACTAATCAGGTGTATTGCTTCACAGTGCTCTTTTATTAATATATGATATGTAGTGATTCTCATAATTCATTAGAAAGTTATCCAAGTTCAACAAATACTTTGGCAGCACACTTTGGTGCAACAGAGGGAGTGAACAAGCTATTTGACTATTGATAAAAGAGTACAGTCCAGTATGATGGAAAATGGGTTTGTGTGTGTATATAAATATATGTGTATATTTATTCATATTCATCTATTCTAAGATGTGTTTCAGTTATTCAGGAAAAGAGGCTGTAGGTAGCCTGTTTGGTTTTTTTTCCCTTCCAGATTTCAGAGGAGTTAAGATGGAACAAGAGAAGCATGTTTGTCATCTTGGGATTAGCACATACATGTGACTCCTAAACTAGGAGAAAGAGAGGATCTCTTCTTCCTTTCTGTCTGTTTTCATGCTTTGGGCTTCAATGACAATTAAAATCATGTTTATGTTATCTGTGTCTCTAAACTTAGCTGAAAACTTATTTTTAATATAATTTAGCTCAAATATAAAATACATGTTTAATTTGGCTTTGAAAGTTTATTATATCAGTTGATGGTAACACAGAAATTATGTATCTCTCTCCCAGGTGGATTTGCTAAACATACTTGTTTGAATAGCTAAGTCTTATAGATGTAGGCTTCTTGAAACAATGTTTCTTCTCATTGACAAAGTAGCTTATTTCATTTTACTTCAACTCTACATTAAGACAGTGAATTATTTGTTATCTATATAAGCAATCCATTTGAGATTTAATTGCCTTGAATATAAGGGAAGAAATGTGTTCAATGCATATGATAAAAATGTAAATCTAAGGTATATTTCTGATGTAGGAGGCAACCATGATTATTAGTGAGCTTGCTGAATTACTTTTTTTCTACAATGAATGTTTGTTTAACAGTGTGTTAAATATTACAGTTTGAACTGGAGTATTGAGTAGTTAACAAGGAACAAGGGACAAGAAGAATGAGGGACAGTTCTGGATGAAATCATACCTAATTTTAAGCAGTGTACAGAAAATGCACCAATTCTATTACCCTTGTTCAGGTTGAATCGTTATCTGTTACTCAGATCAAGACAGCCTCCATATGAGAAAGGGAGGGAGGGATTTTGTGTAATGTACCATATTTTATTAAAATACCATGTAATCTCCAGACCCCCATATTTCAAGTGAAAATAACCATGAAAGAAAGAGCTTTAAAATTTTTATATGCATGAAGGATAAAAAAGTTATTAATAAATTAATTTGTAAATTAGGTCTTTGAAGGTCTTAGTAACTTTCTTTTTGAAAAAAAATATTTTGCTGCACAATTTTCACTTCTAAAAAATATTGGTGCTGCTACAAGGAGGTTTTACAAACATAAAAATGCATTCCATGAAACTCTTGAATATACATTGGGCTACTGACCTAGGCTGGTATAAGAATTCTAAACTTTCTAAATAAAATTTCTCAAAGAATTAAGTTCAGTTTAGAAAAGTTTTTACAACAATATATTTTCCTAGTACAAGTACTGAGCAACCTTTTATTGATATAGGATAGAGTAAATAAGCAGTTGATTATTTCAATTTTGTTTCTGTGAACCTACTAGGAAAAAAATGGTAGATAGAACTGAGCTGAAGTCAGTTATGTTCCTTAGACTGTGACCACTCTATTCCTTTTGCTTTAATGACTACTGAATATTTTCTGCATTTCAAAGCATGTTGAAGGATCAAATATTTCCCCTTTATTGCTTCAAGTATTTCCACATTTATCCACATGATGAAACATCATCTCTTAAAGTTGTCAATAAAGCTGGTAATATTTTGTCACTAAAGAATTCCTCACATACACATTCAGTCTGTGCCATCTCTTAAGGCTGCATTTTCAGACCACTTTATTACAAGTATGGAATTTCTCTTTTCATTTTTGTTTTGAAACCTCTTTTGAGGATTTTATTGGGGTTTTTTATGTTGGTGAAAGTCCTTTGTATCAACCTATAGACAAAATGTAGTAGTAAATAGGATGGAAGATTGTGTTTTTTATGCTGCAAAATTATCATTTTTGTTGTTGGCGTGGGGTTATGGGGGGATATCTGTGTGCAGACTTGATAAATCCATGGTGAGATAATCCCAGTATCATTCAAATATCTGAAGTCATATTCTTTTGATGACTGAACATTTCTCTAAGTTAGAGAATCAGAGCACAGTTGGGATGGATGTTGCAAAGGTAAATATTTTGTCCCTTTTTTTGTTAAAGGAGGAATTGTGTGAGATATTACAGAGCAGCTTCTGGCTGTGGGTTGCAGATGTTTTTCCTTCATATAATTCCCTGGGAAACAATGATATACTAACCAGTCTACAAAGGTGGCTTCTGGGAATTTTTTTTTTTTTAATGGAAGGTAATATAAGCACAGTGAGCTAGTGAAGGGGTGGGTTTGTGGGAGCCACTTCCAAGATCCAGCACAACCAGACTATAGCTCCACTGCTTAAAGTTGTCATCTTGGCCAGTGGGATTCTTATGAGCAAACATTCATTATAGTGATTTTGAGAACTCACAGTCTTAGGTATTTTAATTTATTTTGAGGAATTTTGCATCTAAATAAGAAAAAGTCTTTATGATTCCTCTTAGCCTTGGTCCCATGTTGAGTGCAATAACTGATGCAACTTTTAACTGCAGAATGACTGTAAAAGCCTAAGGACTAACATTCTGGTTTTCAGTATCAGCTGATATCTGATTAGCTAATATCAAATCACACTGTGGAGATAAGTCAAAGTAGATCCAGTAATGATACCTAATTTAATGTGTAAAAGGATACCTGCATATTTGTTTTTTTATTTTCACGCAATTAGTTGCCTGTTTCTGAAAATCCTTTTACTTGTTGGGGCATTATTCTTGCTTTTCTACATACCTTGTTTCTTATAACTGTTCAATGTCTAATTTACTTTTCCACTGTCTTAGCAGTCAGGATACCAGAATTAATTTTGTGGTAAAATTACTTTTTTTTGCTTGACAGGTAATTCTGTAATTGCAAGCATTCTTATTGAAGGTTAATTTAAATGACAAGTCATCTCCTGAACAAGACTAAGAAACAACTTTAGTTCTAAGCATTTGATGTAATTTTCTTCTGATTTCCAGTAGATCTTGTATAATGGGAGATTGTGGGAGCAGAGTGGGGATGTATTCCATTAATGAGCCTGGGACCAATCACATGGGACTGTGTATGCAGCGCTTCTTGAGCAGGTTTCCAAATCAAACTGCAGGGGTGATCTTTGATGATTCATTCCCAAATGTTGCTTCACCTCATTTGCAGCTTTGTAAAACCACATCGTGAATGTCTTGTCTTTATTCTGTCTTTAGGATAGTATTGAGGGAGCTGGATTGCTTCTACCTGTTCCTATACTGTGATGTCCTGGAGACCAGTTTCAGATCAGGGAGTCATGCTGCATGTTGAATAATTGAGAGTATTAGATATAAGTAAAAAGTGATACTTTTTGTTCAGTACAATGTGTTTTGATGTCTGTATTTATCAATTAAAATATTATGTAACAATAGCTTGACTTGAGGTTAAGTCTATCTTAATAGAATTCAAAAGTAAATCTGCATGTTTCATGATGGGGCTGTATTTGAGTTGATTGGCCATGAAAGCTGTGTGACAAGTGATACAAATTTAGATATGTGGAAAGTGCATGCCTAACCAGGCATGGAAGACATAGAAGATTTTTGTTATTTTGTTTTCCGTTTCAAGTTTATGTAGCTCTCTGGCATTTTACTTGGGCTCTGCTGTCCTATCTCCTAATATTATATAGAAAACTAAGGAAAAATAATTTAAGAAAAATTGTTATTAAAATGTTGTGTGTTCTTCAGAGGTATTTGTTCCCATTGGAGATGTAATTATCTGTGATTAATCTGTAATTCTTTGCAAATGTAGTTGTCTCTGATTAATCATCAGATATTCCAGGTGCAAATGAGTTGGAAAGGATGAAAAAAAACCAAAGCCAAAATATCCTTCTGTACTGTCTATTGTTACTTTTTATACAATCTTTTAATATTGATTTTCTTAATGTTAATGTCTGGGGTGAATAGGTTTTCTTAACTGTTTATGTAAAAGACTGTAGCATAACTGCATTCTGAAACTGGTTCCGATATCATTGATTTAAACTTCACTTTCACAGACAGAAGTGGCAAGAGATGTAAGTCCTGAATCTTTTTTTTTTCTTCTAAATATACTGACCAGAAACAGATTGAGTATTTCATTTGTAGTTGTATGTCCTGATCCACACTGAGGAGAAAGAGTTCACATATCACTAACACACAAAGAAATTATTGTGGTGATGCAATTTGTGTGCATAATTAGATGTAAACCACAGGGAAAATTTCTTCTGCTCAATATCTAAATCTTCAACCTTCTTAGAGATTGTATAAACAGAAGGTCAACTTATCTTTGGCTGATGCACTTGGAGATATAATAGAAAATTTGCACCCAAACCCCAGAAACTAGAAGAGATTTGCACATATTTTCTGTATAAGGTGGTTTAGATATCTATATCAAGAATGTTCCTGATGTAGACAATAATAATTGTACTAAGGGGAGCAAAGAGGTAGTTGTCTATGAGATATTTGTTGACCGGAAAGTGGACATATGTAATGCAACATGAATGTGCTGAATTTTGATAGCTGAATATAGTCAGTGTCTGGAGTTATATTTCATCCATGTAAAATAAAATTTCTTGTCTTGCCATCTTCTGTGTGTTTCATGATGAAATTTTCTCTTTGGAATGATTTTAATAAAATAGAGGAAAAATGGAACAGCACAGAAAAAAAAAAGATGGTGTTTTTGATTGCCTCCTACAGTTTTGGTGAGGAGACATGGTCCCAGAAGATTTGGATTTTTACCTGAGAGAAAAATATTGGTACACACAAGCAAAAAAAAAGACAGTAGATGTTGAATTATATAGCACAAGCTTACTGTGCAGAGTGAACAGTTTGAAAAGTACTGAAAACTGTATTTGAAGCTGAGAACAAACATCAAAGGAGCATACAATGTTTTTCATCTTTCCTAGTAATGATTTCTGTGACTGTATGTTTTAACTGCCTTGTGAAGTTGGTGTTCGGAGAGGTGAATGACTGCCTGTCTCGCACAGACATAGACACACATCGCACAGCTGAGTCACACTCTGTGCTGCTTATTCAATGTCACTGCTCAGGTTAAAATAGCATTTCTATTGTTCTGTTATTAAACAGCAATTTTCACATTCTGAACAGCTGAAAGAAAAGAATTGGAGCAGATATTACCTATTGCACATTACCTTGTGTGGTGTATGAATGATGTGTGATATCCATTTTAAAATCATGGTGCTGATTCACTGGTTTTCTTTAGTTTTCAGTTGATTTGACAACACTGCAAAGTCTAGAGTTACTCATGAAGTAAGCAGTGAGAATGGTAGTAGGGCTATGGAAGAGCTAAATAAATGCAGAGGGCTTTGAGAATATGTGTTTATTTGAAAATTTCATGTGGTTTAATTAATTTTTTCCTGGTATTTTTTTATGAATGAAAAGATCTTGAATTAGTAAAATATACCACTATTAAAAGCTTATAAGGCTTATAAATGTGAATAGTTTTAATGCAAGAGATGAATAGAAGCACTTCTTCAGAAACTATAAATTTGTTTCAGCTCTTTTACAACTTTTGAAGCAATGGGGAAAAAATTATTTGTTTTTGATTAGATTTTTCCTTGGATTGTACCTTATTACATCTATCATTTATACTGTTTTTACTTTGTTATGCTATTTTACTATACTTTTACACTGTTTCACTATAGTAAAACTCAAGTAATATCACTGGCTGAGGGTTTTGATGGCATCCTAATTTGTGGCATCTGAGTGTGTGCTCAGCCCTCACTGGACTTAGAGAGTGAGGTGCAGCAGCTTCAGAAGGTAACGCACAGCCAGCAGTTCCCATACAACAATGCAAACAACTTTGTCCCTTCCACTTCACCTTTCTCAGAAGGGGAAAAATAAATCTTTACAAAATCTCTCTTTCTCTTCCCTGCCCCAAGCTATTGCAATATTAAGAAACACTCTCCTTAAAGTCTGTGTGTCCCTGAAAATATTTAGGTCTACTTTATTTTTTCATCTTCTACTTTACAAGCCCTCATACATCATTCCTGTTACTGCTCTATTGTCATCTGTCTCCCTCTTTTTTACTTTCTCATATAATGCCCATAGATGTACAGTGGTACTGGTTTTCTGAGGCTTTTTCTGCTGTTATTATGTGCTGAAAATGGCAATGGGCATTTTGTGATAAACTCTGATGGCAGGTAGCTATGTATTGTCCTGTAGTTGTTGTTCAAATAACTTATTTTAAATATATATTTCTTAGGTTTTTTGCCTTTTAGATGGTAGATTTTCCAGTGAATGATTTTTTTCTAGTATTTTTGTAGGCTTTTAGACACTGAGGAGTCAATCACAGTTATTATTAAGGGTAATCTTAGAAAACAGGACCAAAGGTATTTTAAGACATTCCTACAGTTATCTGCATGCAGAATTAGTTATTCCAAAAGCATTTGTACAACTTCCTAGTCTGTTCCTAAGATCTTGGACTGATGAAAAGGCCACAGAATCCTTGGGTATAAAACCCCCATAGTCTATCACTGAAGAAAGACACTAAGTGATCACAGGGCATCCAAAGCCTTGTGCTGCTGAAGAGGAGATCTGCCTGCTGCCAGTGGAGTAGAATGGCATGAATTGCACTGACAATGTGTTCTTCAGCCAGTACTGTAGGGGCTCAGAGAGGAGGGGGAGAAATGGAATGCTCTCACCTAAAAGCGTGGAAGGTGTTACACCCATGGACGTGCGTGGTGGCTGCTGTACAACAGGTTACTCAGCAAGACTTTGGCAGCAGTTTGAATATAGATGTGCACATTTTACCTTTGGTATTTCACAGTTGGCTCTGATATAGTAAGTTGTCTTTAAACAAGAGTAGTCTCAAGCTGTAACTTTCTTTCTCTTTTTTTACAACTAGCATGCATAGTTGGATATTATTTTGTCTTTTATATATTTACTATATTCAATGTTTATTATACTATATTTTTCTACCGGGAACTATCCAGCTATTTGAATACTGCTTTCCATACTATTACTTATATTTACAAAATAGCAAGGGGGTTCTCTTTGGGTAAAATGTGAACATATTTGAAAGTGGCTTAAACTGTTCTCTTCAGGGAATCTTTTATATAAATAGTTGCTAAACATACATGTATGAGTATTCAAATTTGTTCATTAAAAGCAGTAAATGAGGGTTTCAACAGGCAGAGGAAATTATTACTTTGCTTATCTAGGCTAAAGGAAATAGAAACATACCAAATTAAAGGACAAAATATGAAATTACATAGAGAAGCTACATTTGAGAATTAGACATAATTAAAATAGACATACTGTCCTTAAAGAATGGCTTTTCTCTTTTAACATATCTCTGGTACTATGATTTAGCATAGCATAAAGCCTTTGGAACAAGTTAAAATACATTGAATCATACCTGTTGAACATCTTATATGTAATTTTTATTTGGCCTTTGTCTGTATAAATATTTAAAATCTATATGCTCACTTTGTTTTCTATCCAGGTCCATTTTGCTACAAACTGGTAGTGTTTAGGAGAAAATAGGACTTCTGATTACTGAGTAAATGCCTGTTTGTCTTCTCTCAGCCAGTGGTTCCCACCTTCTCTGTCCCTTCAGAAAGTAATAGGAAGGGTTCCACAGGGTGTAGGAGTTCTTATGGGATTGATGAGATTTGCAAGAGTCAGAGATGCTGCATTCATGAAACTAGGCAAGGTACTGCCAGAAACTTGAGCACACTTACTGAAGGAATGTTTTGTTGCGGAACTGGGCATTGTTTTAGGCATTGTAATGGCTGGACAAAAGGTTGGCCTTTTATAGCTGAAGAGCAATTACCTTCACTTAAGAAACATTGCACAGAGTAAAATACATTGAGAGCAAATTCAACTGTATTTTTTTCTAATTCTGTGCTCTTTGGTGGATTTCTTTCTTTATTCTTGTGAGATATTTGAGCTATGCACACGGAATTGGTGCTGCAGGCACGAGCAATTCTGTTGTCACAAGTTGTCGCGGGTTCGGTTTGTAACCGGGCGGAAACACCAATTTAGTGTAGTGGTTTGGTCCAAAATACTCATTACTGTTTATCTGCTGTGAGATAAGAATTAGGAGAAATGCAAAACAGGCACCAAACTTGAAAGAATATAAAGAAGTTTATTAACAGACCTAAAAAGAAGAAAAAAGAAATTATACCACCTTCAGAACTCTCCTCCTCCCCCCACCTTCCTCCCTTCTCCCACTGACAATGTAAAAAGACAACCCTTAAGATGTTCAGTCTGTTTACCACTTCCATAATAACCTTGTTCAGTCCATTTAGAAAGAGAAGTCTCTTCTTGTTCATGCTATGAAAACATTATCACAACGAGACAGCCGCCCACTTCCAAATATTGTTCAGTCCATTTAGGAAGAGGAGTCTCTCTGCCTGCGTGTGAGTCCTTTCCCCCGACTTGCAGCTTTTCCCGCAACTGCTTTCGAGGGTCCACTCTTGAAGTTTTTTGGGGTGCAATTTTAAGGTTGAGCCATTCAGAAACAAAAACAGAGGCCCTTCTCCTTCCCTGGGAGCAAAGGGTCTTCATCATCTTCATCGTTAGGACTATCTCTGGGAGCATCTCTAGGGACTGAGGTTTCTCCTTTCCCGTTTGGAGCAAAAGTCCTCATCTGGTCCATCTCTCCCTGTCCAAACTTCTCATGAAATTACAGCTGTGTCAGCATCTGCCTATCTCAGCACAGGTGCTTTTGCTTACGAGTTGAACAGTCCACCCCCATATCTTCATGAAATGACAACAGGATACTCGGATATATCATAGCTTCACAACAGAATTTCAGCTTTAAGCATCTCCTCTCTCTCTTCCCTCAGGTTTTCAGCTCTTCACAGCAATAAAAGGGTTAATCTCACCTTGGCCTTGCAGCTTTGCAGTTGGAATGTTGAATTTTTCTTATCGCAGTGGAGAGGGGGGAGAGCCGAGCCGCTCCGGCTGCCCACGGCAAGGCAGTGGGAGGGGTTCCACGGCTGGAACAGGTCCATCGGCTCCAGGATGGCCGTGGCCCGGCCCAGCCTGGCCCAAGCAGGGCCTGGCCGGGCCCGCTGGCCCCCACACGGGGCCCCGCAGCCACCTGTGCCAGCGCCGGAAACGAGAGAGAGCTTGGAGGGGGAGTTTGTCTATTCTTAAGTGTGGATCACAGAGGTGGTCACAACTTTAAGTGGCTTAGAGAATTGTCCATATTCAAACTGGCCAGCTGATAGGTTCTATCAATTCCCAGAGGAAACTGTAAGCACCCCTTAGTAAGGACATCCCTTCCGGGACTATGCTTGCTAACCTATGACACAAGTGTATGTCCAAAAAATTGGAATAAACCTATGATGATGGAAGGAATTGGACTGAATATCCTTTTTTTTTTTTTTTTATGGTTTTCCTGTTATGGAGAGTCCTTCTCAGTAATCTGATAGGTGACCAGCAGGAATTGTGAATATAAGTATAGCCTAGGACTGACATTGTAACCTGATCTGAATAAAAACATGAAGCTCTACAAGGAACTAACTGTTTAACCATTCAGGTTAATCAGGTGGCATGTCTACATTTAATAGGTCAAGTAGCAACTGAGAAAACTCAGAAGCTGGATCAACCTTTCACAGGTTTTCTGACAGTCTGAGTTGTTATACTCGACTTAAACTCTCTTTGGCCTGCAGTCTTTAATTTTCAGGAGTGTTTCTCAAGAATAAAACATTCTTTTTGGTTTTTTGATATAATTTAGTAACGTATAACCTTTTTTGCCTTTCTTGTAGGATGCTTTGAGTGTTGCATCAAATGCCTGGGAGGTATTCCCTACGCATCTTTGATTGCTACCATCCTGCTCTATGCTGGAGTTGCACTGTTCTGTGGCTGTGGACATGAAGCACTTTCAGGAACCGTCAACATTCTGCAAACCTACTTTGAGATGACAAGATCTGCAGGAGATGTTATTGATGCCTTTACCATGTAAGTTCTCCATTCCTTTCACTTGTTTCCTTTTAAAACTGCTGAAAAATTCCTTAAGGAATATAAATTTGACTCAAGAAAATGGTTTTTTAGTGAAAATCACAGAAAAAGTAGTTTGGGTAAGCTTAGCAGATTAAGTTTTGACCAAGCTGATATTTTTACTATTTTCAAGGAATTTGTAATACTATTAAATATCCCACAGTTCTAATTAATTTTTTACTAAAAAGTAGTTCATATAATATTGATGAATCTGTTCCATGCATCCTTTCATAAAAAAACCCAAAAAACTCCCAATGTCCACAGAACTCTAAATAGATAAAGCAGAATTGTGCAACAAGGAACAGTTCTGGGAATAAACAAAGTCAAGAATTAACCAATAGGTTGCGCAGAACCCTGAGACTTGAAATGTCAAAATTCTATTGCCTCTGTTTTTTCTAGAATTAATCTGTTTTGAAGGTTTCATGCTTTACTATTCCTGAAAATTTATTTCTGGAAGACCTTTGTTTTG
Organism: Corvus hawaiiensis; assembly: GCF_020740725.1. NCBI lineage: Eukaryota > Metazoa > Chordata > Aves > Passeriformes > Corvidae > Corvus > Corvus hawaiiensis. The sequence goes on from NC_063217.1 coordinate 37,000,303, forward strand.
CTGAGCATCAACTTCTCTTTGTTAAATTTATTACGTTTACAAAAAATAGTTTTCTGTATGCTGAAATTAAAAGGAACGTTTCTAGTATCTTTAAAATTGCCTCTTTAGAAAAGGATTTTCTTAGATATTTGAAATTCAAGTTCTTACCTGGCTGCTAATGGTTGTAACTAGAGCTGAAGCATCCTATCCTTAAATTTGTAATTATTTTCTTTTGTGAATATTTTTGGTAAAAATGAAGTGATTTGATCATCAAAAAAATAGACCTCTTATGATGAATAGTTCCATAATAAACATCGAAGGGCTTAGAAGTGATCAAAAAAAAAACCAAGTACCAACTAATGGAAAAATCAGAGAGAAAACAGAGAACATACTTATGCCATTGTATAACTCCCTCTTTCATCCATATCATTAATACTGTATACAACATTGGTGCCTGTAAGAACAAAAAAAGGATGATTATAGAGCAGCAGATACATGGTTAAAATTTGAGTATAGGAGCATTCTTCAGTCTAGAAAGGGGGTAATTAAGAACTGTTGCACTTGTGGTCTGTAAATTCACAGTATTGTGAATAAGACATGCAAGATTTGATTGTCTTTCTATTCCGGTACAAGAAATTTGAGGTATCAGACGAAAGTAATAGGCACCAGATTCATTAGGAGCAAATTCTTCAATTTTTTCATAGCAAAGCTATAAACCTATTTGTATATTATGGATGCCAGAAGTTTATATGGATTCAAGGGAAGACTAGATAACCTTGGAAAACAAATCCATTGATGGTTTCTAATGACACACAGGTTTATCCAGCTCAGGAAGTCACAAAGGCTAGACTAGTGCTGGAGGTTATCCTGTTGACTTGCCTGCTCTTGCTCTTTCCTTATATTCATTGTTTGACGTAGGAAAATGAGCAAGATATATATATTTGATCTGACTGGGTACCACTGTTTTCATGAGAGCTAGAAATGGAATCTTAAATTTCTTAACTTCTCTAGGGCTATGTTATCAACGTCCTTTCCAAAGCTTCTCTGAAAATTTTAGATGTACTCACTGTGGGATTAGTAGCCAGAAGGGAGAGTGAAATAAATAAGTGTGTCATCGCTAAGCCAAATTAAAATTACTTCTTTGGATCAAGGAATTTATATATCCCTGTATGTTGGACGGAGGGGAAGATGTATCTTCTGCTTTGCCTTTTCAGATTGTCATTTAGAATAATGAGTCTGGCTTGACTTGGTGGCTAAGGGTCATTGTTATCCTGAATGAATGATCAGCCATTTTATTAGGCTCTAACTTATTTTATTAGTCCCTAGGAAGCTATTAGTGCAGAACAGCCACAAATCAATGCTTTCTCTTCATAGCACGTTTTCCAGCTTCTCTCTGTCATATACTAAAGTGAAAGTATCAGTCAGGGGATATAGTTCAAATGCATATAGTTCACTGTAAAAGATTAAGGAATTGTAAAGGTTGTTTTATTCAGTTGTGAAAGATATATATAAACTTATGTCTTAAAGGCAGGAGGAGTAAATATTTTGACTAAAAGCAGATAAGCCATTGCTTTGAACTGGATAAACTGTGACTCACAAGGAAATTTGCACATTAACTTTCTACCTATTTAAGTAGATATTACACTGCTTTTAAAAATAATTTTGTAGGGAGAAAAAATAAATGATATTTTCTCACAAGTATTGATTAACAGTTGGCAGTATAAAAGCTCTATAATAATTATTCTTCTGAAAGAACAAAAAACAGAAAGAAGAATATGTAAGTAGAAATAAACGCTGCAGTGCCTACATTCTTAAAACAATACGTATTGAAATGGAAATAAAACTTAGGGTATTTGTTGTTCTGATTAAAAATTAATTTCAACAAAACCTAGCAGTGTGCCCTACTCAACTGTACTTTTTAAAGGTTATTTAACTCATTTGGGCTCTTAATGCCTCTAGTGCTGTGAAGTGTCTCAGGCTGGCCTGGAGTTTGTCCTTCTGTGATGAATGTGCCAGGCAGATGCTGTAGTGGAGTGAAGTGTATTAGATTCTGTCTAATCATGCTTATGGTTTCTTTCTATATTTTTATTAGCATGTTGTATTTCAAATGTCATTCAGCATAAAAATCAATCCCTATCTGAGAGCTATTTACGTGGGTGGCAAGAGATAAAGGCTGTTTTAACTGCATCCACAAGTGTTTGTTCTGAATGTAAATAACACAACTTGCAAGTGACCCTGTACCTTTTATCTTTGTCAATACAACTACTGGCTATAATTTAGAAGAAGCAGAGAAAGAAGGGCATAATGAGGGCATAAACAAAATCTAAAACACTCTCTAAATGTCTAAAATAAAAGCCAAAGTACCTAGATCTAAAAACGCCATTCAGAAACTCCCATATAAATATCCCTCAAGGCATCAGCTGCCCTGACTGTCCCTGCCTGGCCTCTCCTAGGGCCTCACCTCAGCCTTCCCATGGTCCAGGACCCCACTTCAGTGAAGCCTGAGGGATTCAGTCCCTCACCACAGACTCTCCTGGCCATGGGGTTGGGGCTGCTCTGGCTGTCCCATGGGGAGCCCACATCCCACGTGATGCTTTGACACTTGGAGAGAGATTAATTAATTAAGAACCTGCAGTAGGCAGCAAAGTTCCCTTGGAGCATTCAGCCCTTGGGGATTCAGCCAAGAGCAACAGCCCCATAGAATGCAATAGGTGATCTGAGTCCTGGTCTAGCAGATTGGTCCCTCATTCTTGGACTACTGTCAAAATTCAAATAGTATATGCCAGCTGCAGTTTGTATCCATTTTGGAAATACTGATAAGTAGTAAATATTTGTAATTTTAAAAATTATAAGCAATTTTTGCAGCTGTCATTTGAATTCTATAAGTGCCACTCAGATTTTCTTTCTGAGTTAAAATCTGGAATAATCATGGTCAATAATTAGTCAAAAAATTGGTCAGAGTTGTGGAGGCAACCTAGAGAGATGCTGGGTAGGGTAGAGAGGATTTTGTCTCAAAGCACTGGATTATAGCCTGACTTTATTTCTTCAGGGGAGACAGGTAGAACAGATACTCTAAATACTTGAAAGCTAATATAAATCAAATGTATTCAAATTCATGAGAACACATGCTGTGAAGACAGGTATTCCTTATGGAGAGAGCATCAAAAAGCACATAGCTGAGTGGTGGACTCTTCTCTATTTAGACAGCCATTTTAAAATCTATGAACTTTTGATAAATTGGATGGCTATAAAAACATTTGGAAATATCAGTGTGTGACGTTTTCATTGGGATTAACCTCTAATTGTATTGCTTTCTGAATGACTTTTGGGAAGCTTCATTCCCTCTAGTTCCAGACTTTTTAACTATCAACATTATCACTGTTCTAATGGTAGCTGTTTCCCTCCACCCACTCCCCCACCAAATGAAGGAATGACTTTGGAATTTTGCAGAAGTCATAAGTTTTTGTTTGGGATGTGGATTCTTTCAGTGGCTGTAGAGTAGTTATTTTACTTCTTTGTGATCTGAAGGAAGCCTAAGAAAATAAATATGATGCTTTAAATTATCCTGAAAACTGCTTTTATAATATTTAACTGCAAGAGGTGAATGCTTTATGTTGCCGACTTTGTCAGTTTAACAGCTCTGTAGGCTTCACTAAAACTGAGCAATATGCTTGAGGTGGATGTGGTATTTAGTCATTCCCCTAATAACTTAATAAAATGCAGTGAACACTCCATCTGTAAAGGGCCAGGTATAACCAGATTTGCTTACTTAATCACTGATTTTGAGGAGATTACAAAGTCAGCAGAAACAGATATATGATTATCAAGCATGTATCACATGAGCTGGATTTTTATATTTTTCTGGTGTTTGGAACAAATTCCAAAAGAAGATTTCAGAAAATCAATGGCACAAGGTATGTTTTGTGTATTTCCCAACAGTATCCTTTTCCAGTTCTTTCTCTTTAGTACGCAAGGCCACTTAGTGCCATCTGTCACATGTTTGTGATATATAGGCCATGGAACAAGAGAATCATGCTCTTAGAGTGGAAAATGAAGAAACCTCCCTGATAGTAACATTTAACCTATTTTCCTACTGCAGTCAAAGCTAATTCAGGTAGTTGTAAATTCACTTCTTTTAAAGGTGTGAAACCAAATAGTAAACTAAATTAAGTTGCAATCTGTAAATCTGTTGTCACTGTGTTCTTTACAGGAAGTTTCATAGACACTCTACTGGTGCCACCTTCCTAGGGCTAAAAATTCCCTTCCTTTCAGAATGTGAAACCTGTGTTTCAGCTACTGCTGTGGCCAAGTTTGATGCTTGCTGATGACTTCTCTGTTAGTGTATAGTCAGGGTTTATTAAGATGGTATTGTTTAGTATGTACAACTCTGTTATGTATGTACAACTGTTTTCTTTTGAGTAAAACAAAAAAAAATTGGTGTAGAATCTTTTCTATCTCCCCTCTTAGTGATCAAAACCAATGTTTTGAGAGGTAGATAAATGGATGTTATTCTGATCTGCTATCCTTTTTTTTTGTTGACTTTGCTGCTGTCACAAGTTAAATGTTGGTAGCACTAAAATATTGCTGTTATTATCAATATTTCTACACTTCTATTAGTGGAATACTGTAAAAGTTATTACAATGTGACCTGTAGTAAAGGACAGCTAATATGAAATGTGATATTTACAAACATTTGCGTTAGACTGTGTGATGATTCTGTTTAAGGCATCTACTTAATACACAGTAGTAGTAATCTGGTTTTCCCTATGCATGTTTTATCTCTTACAAAAGCTTGGCATTCTTTAAATTTGAACATACATTATGTTTAAAATGCTACTTGTATTATGGAAAGCAAAACATATCAGGGTCTGTACCAAAACAAACAATTCCTAACTTATGCAGGGCTGTGTTTGGAAAACATAGCATGTTTGGAAACTGCTGCTGACTATGTGTAGGAGAATGAAGTTATCTCTGCAAGGAATATCCAACCTTGACCCACGTGTCTTCTTCAGGTATTATAATTTGACAGGAGCCACCAGAGAGAGCACAGTGTCGTTGAAGGTGCAGTTTACTTAAGGAGAATAGTTTCTATTTCATTGGAATAATTGAGTCATGTATAAATAGCAACACTGGACAAATACAGCATATTAAATGTTAGATGCAGAGCATGGGATTTTAGATCTGGTATTGTTGGCAGATGCATCAAATCTTGCAAAAAACAGCAGCACCTGAGAACATGACACTTACAAGATTATACAGTGCTGAAAAGTCACATTTACCACCTACTCAACTATATTATGTAGTCTAGTCTTCTATATTCTGTTAAAGGCAATACCAGTGAGAACCTATGTGAGTAAAATTTAGGATATGTGAATTACCTGCAAAGACATAGTCCTCATTTTATGAAATTAAATAAAGAAATTCATAGCACCACATGAGAATACCGTCGGAATAATCTGGAACATTCATAGCAGTGCATGTGAATATCAGCAGAGTGATCTTACATAAAGAATTTATTGGTTGTCTTCTGTGGAAACACAGTCTCCTACTTTTAGGCAGACATCTGTATTATTTAGTACTGTGTTAAGCAGCTCTCCTTCCTGGTTGACCAGAATCTTAGATTAGCTATAATCACTGCATGTCTTGTGATTTTCCCTTTCTCAATAGGTGGTTCATGTCCATAGGAAATATCTTTTTCTTTTTTAAATACCTTTACTTCCTTTAGTCTTGGTTCACTTTATAAACAGATAAAATGGAAAGTGTATATTTCTATGTAATATCCATATTGCTAAATATGCTTTATGTGCTATCTAAAACTAACTCACTGTTCCACAGAATGTCTGAAAAGGGTAAAATTCACAATTATGATCCCAATCTGGACATACAGCAACAAGCTGCCAGTCTTACACTGTCAGTACATACTTTTTATGTCTCCAAGTTTATAGTTGTATTAGTGAAACACTCTCAAATCCTGTGATATGCTTTTGCCACATTTTTTTACACTTTATTGCTATAGAAGGTTACCTGGGAATTCAGTATCCATAGTGTACAACAACCATCATGTAATTCCACTAGAAGTCAGCACAGAACTCTGCACTAGTTCCAGTGGGTCTTTTGCCTTCCTCAGGCAAAGAAGGCTCCTGATCTCTTCTGCAGCATCTCTAAAAATGTTTCTAAGGGAGTAGTTTTAGACAGAAAAAATTAGGTTATAAAAAGCCCCCAAACAATGTTGAGGAGAAGCCTTGTCCATCGGTCATAGCAAAAATTCAGTGGTTTGGACTCCAAGATTTCATGATTACTAAAATTCTTATGCTGGATCCTTTCCTGCTCCAAAAAGTTAAAAGATTCATAGAGCAGAGGTGTGATTTGTGCTGCTTTTTCTCTTCTTCCATTAGCTTGAGGATTCTGTACATCTTTGAGATGTGCTGCGAGAAATCTCCGCTCAACTGTTCCATTCCGAGGAAGGAAGTAACAAGCTTAAAAACTTTTAGAAGATGACGATCTAGGATTCTATTCTGCATGCCTGTAGAGAGTGGTACATCACAAATTAAAACCAATGGGTACTTATGTCACATCATCTTTGTTTCAGAGTAGAACAAGAAAATCTGGCCCTGCAGAATGTGAATGTAACTTGCATATTGTAGTACAATGATGTCTTCTTTATATAATACTAACAATCTGGCTTTAATTTTGAGCAAATGTTTTGTATGATTACACACAAAATTTCTTCCAGAAATACATAAGAAGAAGTCTCTATTTTATTTTGTTTCTATTATGATAAAAATTACTTTTTTGTCTTTTTTGGTCTTATCCTTTCTTTACTCTTAATCATTTCTCTTCTTATCATTTCCTGATAAACTTTGGTTGAGCATTCTATGCATCATTTTTATTTTCTTCCCACCTGAAATTTAGAAGTTAGACTCCTTATTAATGTAATCTAGAAAAAATGCTTCACGGACTTACACTGACATTTTCTTAGTACTTATATTTTCCCTTCATAATGAGAATATTTCAGTTTCTTTTACCTCATTTGGGCTGTTACTTGGGGTTTTTTTGTCTTAATTTGCAGGTAGTACATGACTATTAATAAATTCTTCCTTCTCCCTATTTGTTTTCCTTCTGAAGTTTGTCTTTGCTTTTCTCCTCCTTTTCCTAACAATTCCTCTCTTTCATGGGACCAGCTATTGTCTTTGCTCAACCTGTTTAATGGAATAGTATCATGAACTGACACCCAGAAATTGTTCCCAGCTCGTTTGCAGGAGAGCCTGAGCACATCCTTTTAAAAGTTCCATGGGGCTTGGTTTCTGCATAGCCTAAACAGATCTTTTTGCTTGCAAACATCCCCTTATATCTTGTCTGTCTTCTAAAAACACATTTGCAAAACTATTTCTACAAGCTTGAGACAGCTTGAGGGGGAAGGCTGCTATCTCAGTGTCTTAACACCCTCTCAGGATCAGTCCCTTAGGGGGCAAGAGGATCATCATGAAGGCCAGCATTGCTGGTTTACAGAGTAATGGAGATTATTGTGTATTCTAGGAATAAACATCAACTACTCAAAGTTCCCTGTAATTGAAAGAGAAAAAAATTTTAAAAACACCCCCCCCCCCCCCCCAAACAGAACAACCTATTTTACCTCAGTGGTAACATTTGCATGTATTTCTCATCCTTCTAAGTTCTCTATGCCAGCTGAAAAAGAAAAAAAGGTAGTTTTTAATTAGGTATTGTACTATAGTAATCTTATTAACATACTTTGCTAATACACTACTTTGATTGCTTCAGTATTTTATTTTTCTTGTTAAGTTTAGGGGTTTTTTAGCTTGGAAATAGATGTAATTGCCTGAAACTACTCACATTCAGAGAGCATATGTACAATTTACTGGAAATGGTGTTCTATTTAGCATCTGTAATATCTTAATGCCATTGTATGTTTTGGAGAAGTTATGTTATAAATTCAGGAATAGAAATGTGAGACAGAATAATAAATTCAGGAAAACTAGTCCCACAGTAATATCTAGTACTCTGGTGCATAGGCGAATGAAAACCTTTGGAATATTAGTCTTTTATCATTTGTTCAGTCTTAAGTGCACACATAATTTATTTGAATATAATGGTTTCCTGGGCATCATGAGAATCATGTGTCACAAACTAGTGCAATCTTTAGCTGTTAATTACAACTAAATGTCTGTACTGAATTCCTATATTAACCAAATTAGAAAAAAAAATATCTCTAGCAAGGCTGTAGATTGTTCCAAAACACTATTAACACACTTTTCAGAAAAACCTGCCACACATAGACATGATCATTCAACAAATTATCTTATTGCTTGCTGATTTATTTTAATTTTTAGTACTTATATTTGCCAAAACACAATGAAAATACACAGTAGGAAACCTGCAACATTGATCTGACTCACTAAGAATGTTTTCACTCACCCCTGACTTGTCTCTGCTGGGATAGTCTACTCAGTACTCAGTTTCAACCTGTTCATTGAGAAGTTTGCATTGATGGCTTCCATGAATACTTTCTGCCAGAAGAAGAAAGTGTTTTCTCTAGAGATATTTTAAATATTCTTCTTGTTGGATAGAATCCAGATTCAGACTAATGAATTAGGGAGTCTGGTTAATATGAAATAATTAATGAGCCAGCAGCAGAGAAAGAACTAAAAATTGAAAGATCAGCTTGATTTAAATCATAAATTAAAAACAGTAACGGGGTTTTTTTAACATTTCTGAACATAACATTGTGAGGAATGGCAGACCTGAATCCTTGCAGCATCTACCAGGATACGAAAATATACAAAATATGGTTCAGATTATTCTATACATTTTTTTTAAAGCTTTTACTAACTTCAAGATGATTCTCACAACTATTTTATGTTTAGATAACCATTCAGCTTATTCTACTTAGCAGCCTAGGTTAACATGTGAAGATTGCATGATCAACATGATTTTTTAAAAATGTTTATCTTCATAATTTTCATTATCTGTCTTTTAGTAGAAACATTACATTACTTTAATTATATCCTTATATAATAATAACGGACTCCTGAATTTAGTGACTAGGTATCTACTATTTCTTTTTGTCCATCTTATTTAGAGTAGCTTTAGTCTTCCCCTAATGTATATTTTTCCAATCCTGCCAGAAGCACAAAATTTCTCTTTATCATTTTGTGTCCTTTCTTTGCTCCTTACTCTTTCCTTCCATTCCAGCTTACAGAAGTGTAAGCCTTGTTCTTTTTCTTTGTCCTTACTCATCTTGCCCATTGGCTCACGTTCATCACCCCTTCTGCCATTCCCTTCTACCTCCCTGGTTGCTCCCATGCTATCTCTGCAGCATTTGAGAATTTGCTGAAGCACAGATGGCAATTAATCTCCCTGAGTTCATCCACAAATAATCATGTTTTATTTTAAAGAAAGGCAATCTCCATTTTATAAGGTCTATGTTTTATATATTATAACTTAATGAGAAAATAAAAGTTTATGTGAACTGTATTAGATGCTGCAGAATAACTTAATATATATAAAAAGTTACTGTTGTAATACATTTTCTTTAAATACAGCTACAGACACTGTAGCTATACTGCAATACAATTCTATCTGGCTTTTAAAGAGGTAGTTGAGTGATTGTCTCAATTTTTTAAAATCTATTTATTCTTTGCTTTATAGGAGATCCTTTTCCCTTGGAATAAGTCTGGCTATTTCATCCCATGTAGTCTGACGAGTAGAGATTTTATGACCTCTCTGTAACAAGTGGAGGAGGAAGAAATTGATTTCTATATTTGGCTAGTGTTTGGCTATATATATTTTTTCTTTTTGTGAAAGGAAGGCTTAAGTGAAAGTTATTCCTGTAGATGCACAGAAGGCTAAGGAAAAAGCAGAGATCTCTTAGTACACTTTTTGACACAAGCAGCTCAGTGGGAGACTCAGCACAGATGGTTTAAAGGGCTGTTGTAAGGACTGAAATAGTCTCTGGACTTCTCAAAAGTCCTAATCTCTTTAGGGCAATGATAGCTTGTAACCGAGCACACAGGGGTCTGAGAGAAGCTGCTGCTGGCAGAACTCCCAGACTTCAACCACTGGTGAAGGTCGCAATTGTTTAAAGTATATAATACAGGAATTGGAAGAGTTTTTATAGAATAGTCACCAAGTTGCTATTTGTTTTTGTAACCTTTTTTTAATCACTAATGACAAGATAGGCATATTAAAACACGGGTTTGATGTTAAAAAAAAGTGTTACAATGGCCAAATTACCATATAATCAGGGAAATGGGATTTTTTCAATGTGATCAGAATTATATATATTAAAATAAGTTTAATCTTCATCATCTCAGACCATCTACAGTGTTAAATTTGTTTCACCCTTTTGAGTTATGTACCTATTCCATACATACAGTAATCAACTTACTCCAGTTTTCACTTGAGTATGAAACAAAAAGCAATGTAAAAAAAAAGGCTGGAGATACTTTGGTATTAGAATCTTAGGAAAAACATAACCTGTCTCATTTCTAGAAGCATTCATTTATAGTATGTCTCCCATCCCCATTTAGGTCAGAAGTTTAACTGCATTTTTATTACATTTTTTAGCATAGACTTGAACCTGACTTTGAATATTTTGAAAACCATTCAAGCTCAAAGATATTTTAATGGGTTTCATTGTATTGTACATGTAAAATGTGTATTGTGAGTTGTCTTTTGGGTGATGATGAAAAGTGTGCTCCTAAGGAATTGTTATCATTAAATATTTCCTTTCATAACAATAAAAATATTAATTGCCTTGAGAAAACATCCATTGTGGGTAATGGCATGTCAAAATTCATCTGGCAGATCCTAATTGTTCTCAGCCTTATTTTTTGTCTTGCATTGTTATGAGGGGTTGCTATCTTGACCTGGAGAATAAGATTGGAACTTAGTACCGCCTTAAATCTGCTTATTACCATTTTGTAAAGAGTTGCACAGCTCCTGCCCTGTCACATCAATAAACTGAAAATTTACTGTGGCTAGTGTTTTGGAGAAGTTCAAGCAGAAAACTGAAATCTGTTGATCTAAGGCTATGGTCAGTAGGAATGTTTCCAAGCTTAAACAGAGCAGAGAGGTGCTACTGAAAATCTTTTCACTAACTGGTCATGAGAGAGCATTTAGGAGGCAGATCCTTGAGCCAATGTTGAACTTCTAGGCAGTGCTGGGCAGAACAACCACACAACCCAGGTAACCTTCTCTGTAGTGAACTGAGCCTTCTAGGATTCTGCATGTCACACTGCAAGCCATCCCTCCGTTGCTTCAGCTGTGTCTGTGAAATGATGTTTTAAAGCCGCACTATAGAAGAATTCCAGATGATCTGACCTCATTACTTCTGGAATAATATGTTTCTGGTTTGAAGGAATCTCTCTTGATGACTTTATTATTCTGTGTTGGACACTTGGTCCACCAGAGAATAAGTGGGAGAGTAACAATGACAAGATAGTGCAGACTGACATTGCAGCTTGAGAACTACTTGTATGTGCAGAAAGTTTTATTGAAGAATGTATCTTCTATAACATAAGTACTGGATAGGATGTGTGACTCAGCTGATGTGTCAGATTTCCTTTTCCTTTGGTTTTTTTCTTTTCCACTTCATTTAGAGAAAAAAATAAACTGAAAAATAACTGACTTTTAAATTAATGTGAGAATTTTTGCTGTCTTACCTACCCAGATCTATTTTACATTTAATTAGATTAAATGACCCAGTGTTTCTTGTATCAATGCTATTTTATTTCAAAGTTCATTCCTGTCCTCAGCTTCAGCTGTCATTATGGCACATCAACACTTAAACGGACTCCAGTGTAGAAAGTTTGAGACTTAGTGGGTCTTAGTGGGATTATCTCACCCTGAAATTTCAGTCAGCTTTAAATATTTATGCAGATAATTAATTTTTGCTGTTCCTTTACAGGATTGACATCTTCAAGTATGTGATATATGGTGTAGCAGCTGCATTCTTTGTATACGGCATTCTGCTGATGGTGGAGGGATTCTTTACGACTGGTGCCATAAAGGATCTCTATGGAGATTTCAAAATCACCACTTGCGGCAGATGTGTGAGTGCCTGGGTAAGTGGTTAAGAAGGCTTTTGTACTTATAACAAATTCATCATGCTTTGTATATTTTTTCGTGCCTTGTGATGTTTATTTTTCGGTTTTGTGTTTCTTTAATGTTTTGTGATACCTCAGTTCAGTGTTTAAAAATTACAGCAAAGGAGAACAGAGTGTTACAAACGTTCTCTGTATTGGTTAAATGCTAAGTAATTCTTGCTACTCAGGAGTAATGAATTCCACCCGTTGAATGAGAAAGCTCATTACCTCAGCAATGTAAGCTGTACTGAACAGGACTAAACTGTAAGGCCTACAGCTCTACTGGGAAAGAAATATTTCCCTTACTAATATTTTCAGTTATTTTAGGAATCTTGCTTGTTCCTCTTTGGAACAAGCTGAAACCTGTCATCAGGTTCTATTTTGTTTCTAAATGGCAAAGAGTCCATTATTTACTCCTGTGTTAATCTCTGATTTGGAGAGACCATTCACTTATGACCCTGGAAAACCTAGATTCAAAAAATTCCTATTTGTACTAGGACTTAAATGAAAGTTTCTCATACTAAAATTCCTGACTGTTTCAACTGGGATTATTATTTTAACATTTCTGTTCAGTGTCAGGTAGGTAACAATTTTTTTTTGGTATTTGATTGTTCTGAATCTAAGGTAAGAGGCCTGTGCACTTGGTATCTTTTGGAGTTGGATATATCTGCAAACACAGCCTTCATCAAAACCTCATATTTTGTGATGAATATTAAATGAATAATACACCCAAATAGATCTGTGTGTTAGAGTACACTTATTTTTATGCTGTATTAACAATAAATAATATATGAAATAGTAGGCAGGGTTGGGTTTCCCACTGTACTCTACCACAACTGTCAACACTTATTAAAGTGGAATAGAGTCTAAACAAATATAAGCAATAGGTACTTCCAGTTAGACGAAGACTATCAGAGCTAGTATTTTGGACAACCTGACGTTTAAGGTTAAACTGGACACAGATGGTCTAAATCCTATGAAGTGGGGAATGCAGTATATATGTCATCTCTACATAAATGTAACCTGCTCCAGAGTAATCCTGTGTTTTCATCTCTTTTTCTTTCATTCTTGTCATCACTGTATAATTTTGGCACTTTTACTAAGATTGCTTTAAAACCTTTAAATAAATATATAAATAAAGACCGAGAACATTTTATGTAAAGAGCAGTCATTGCTTACACCAACACTGCTTTCACCTCCTGGAAAGAAGTCTCTAATCTGTATTCACTGAGGACCTACTAAGCTAGTTCCAATTCTGTATAGAGCTGCAAAATTTTCAGAATATTATTCTTCTTCACAGCTCCCGTGAATGCCTGTCCTCAGTACTGCAGCAGAGCAGTGCTGCATGCTCTCACAGTTTGGATAACTGTAATTCTATAGTACGTGTCTAGAAGAAATGAACAGTTAAACAGCTATTCTATGGTTAATATCACTGTTAGTGATTCATTACATTAATTCCTAAAGAACCTTACTTTCCTCATCAGTAATAATTTGCATTGCTTGTGTTTTACTTTGAGAAGCCCTGGGTTGATACACATTGTGCAGCTGAGGTTAAGGCTATACACTCTTTATGGTCACAATTACAATAATCCATCAATTAGTTTGAGTTAAATACATTGTGGTCATTATTGTTGAAGTCAGTGGAATTTTTTTCTTTTTCTTGGTGAAAAACCCCATGAATCTGTTGTTTGATTGCTTGTCTCATTTTGATGATATGTCAGTAAGATTGTTATACAAATGTCTGGAGTCGCTTTTGATTATTATTCTGGCTTTAGTGTCTGTGCTCTAGAGAGTATGTGTCAATTAAAACTTGATACCCTTTTTGATTAGGTCGATTTTCATTGTCTCATCCTTAAAATTCCTAATGGGAAAACAACATTTGAGATTTGGGAAAAAAAAAAAAAAAATTGGAATTAGAAAATATTTTAATCCAGCAATGATGTGTTTAGAATTTATTTAGTTCCTTAACACATGCAATGACATAAAGAAATAGGATAGGACCTAAGAACAACAAAAAGAAGAGTGGAGAGGTAAATGAAACCGAATCAGTGCTGTATGTCGAGGCCAGATTGTTCAATTGTTAAAAATGTGCTGTAATAAATTTTTTTGGGTACAGTTGCCAAAATGAGATAATGCTGTTGAAAGGAGTTGGCAGATACTACAAGCTGCAAGAAAGCTTCCTTGTATACAGTTTTGAGCTAGTAATTTTGTAAGTATTAAAATTTAATCTGTCAAAGATTAAACAGTTGGTTCCTTTTAGCAATGCCTTAATACTAACAGAAATGTACACACAGGATATTTGTTGTTTTGAAAAACTAATATTATAAAAATGGCTCCACATCAAAAGCACCTTTGTAAGAAGTCCAATTGTGACTATGATTTCACATCAAATTTGTTGATGTCTTTCTAAATAGAAGTTTAGCATGTTACAGTCTGAAAATGAAGTCCCTCATCTTTACTGTTGTCACTAGTTGTTTGTCATTAATATTTTGCACGAGCAAATTTGTTATGTCAGTGACTAAACCTACTTTGAAAATGGAGGAAAAAAATCAATAAAAAATTTAAAGAAGGCAAAGTTTATTTTAACTTGTATTTCTAGATATGGAAATATGAAAAGCAATGGCTTTTTCTTAAGAAATATTTTTGAAAAGCAGGCTTTTCAGAACACTGATAGCCAACATCTGAAGGAACTTTTCATGTGCCCTTCTGACCTCCCTCCTCAGCTGCAAATAGCTTACTTTCTAGCTCTGAATAGGAAAAATAGGGTAAAAAGAATTTTTTTGCCTGAAGTAATGGGAAAAGAAATAGCTCAACCTAACCTTTCCAGTGACAATATAGTTGACTAATCAGCTGTTTTGAGCATTCAGAGGCTTAGCATCCAAGTCGTGTCAGTGCTGCCGTGGAGTAGAGCCTCTCACATCTGAGAGAGGCCTTGTGAAAGTGACAATGAAGACTCAATGTTTGCAGACTTAATTTACTGTGAAAAGTAAAAAAAAAAGCAGTAAAACAATACCAGTCACATTCAAGGAGGAATGGCTTTGTTTCTAGTTTTCATTTTTCAATGCCTGAACATGCTTTTAGGGTATTAAATACACAGTCATATATAACAGTTCTGCAGCATGATTGGTAAAGAATGGGAGACAGGCCTGAAGCCAATTGTAACACTGTTTTCATGTTTGCAGTTTAATACCCTTCCTATTTATATTCAGCTCCGTTGGTCATGGAAAGCCTCATTTACACCTTGTTTTCGAATATCTGCTTGCACAGTCAATAGAAAAAAATGAACAAAGAAACACAATGACACTTTCCCCCTCATTTTATGCTCTAAAATGGGAAAGGGGGTTTGGGGTTGTTTTTTATTTCATCAGAAAACATATAATTGGTGGTTGTATTTCTATTTCTTTGTATCTTGCTTTTCAAAAGAACCATGTTAAGGCTCTAGAGAAAGATGTTTTATGTGCTAAACTGCACTGACATATACTTTCTGTGTCTTTAGGATTATTTTATTTAAATTACTGACAAGGATTTTTCTGCCTTCGAAAATAATTCTGGGTACCTGATTACCTATGTGCTATTTCACACACGCTTCTTGAGTGCCTAAACTATAACATGAGCTTCCCAAAATATTTCCAGATTTTATTTTGCAAAAAAAAATGGAAGCTGCACAAATGTTTTGAAAAACCATCTGTGAACTCGTTACTTCATCTTTTCCTTACCAGACCAGTTGTTCTAGAGGCAGTGAAACTGCATCATATTGATATTCAATTCTTTGTGTAACAGGAAGAAGAGAGCTCAGTGCAGGCTCATCTGGCTTTCCCACCCAGAACAGATGTATTATTTCTGAAAGTTAGAAATGAAGTTCTCATTTCTGAAGATTAGATACCCTGTCTGGATATTCTGGGGAAAAAATGCTGAGCTGACAGACAGGGAGGCCTTGCTTCTGATTAAATTCTGCTCCATCTGAGGAATATAGTATGCTTCATACTATATTTGTGAGAAATAAAGGACCTTCTCTCCAAGACAGCAGATATGCTTATGGGTCCAGAGCCCTTTAATCCAATCTTAACTAAGAAAAGTATCTAAAAATCTCTTGTCCCCCTACATGTTAAGTTGTGCATGCCGTAAGTCATTTCAGAGAGTGATATGGGAAATGGGGAAGGTGAGATTCATAGCGCTCTGACCTTTCAGATTGCTCAACTGAATACCAGAAGCATGAATTTTTTCCAGAAATTACTCAGAAGCTAATGGAGTAGTTAATTTCAGAGGTAATATATTATGACACAGATATATCCCACCTAATTAGGAATGTCACTAAGGTTGTCAAGAGAAAGGCTTATGCTCCTTCAGCAGTTAAAGGAGAGGGAGGCTTAGGCAAACTTTGTCATATGAACTGAATTTTTTTGTGACTGCCCTATTTTCTGCAAGGAGAATAACCCTTAAGTCTTTTAAGTTATGTCTTTCATATTAAGCTCTTCAATAACTGTATACATTTAGTTGAATGTATCCTGCCTGGCCCCTTTAGTTGGAACTTAGGTGAATAACATTTGCTATCTAAACACTGCTGGAGTTAATAGATGAAAGAAAACATATTAGCAATTTTATAGATTGTTGGAATTCATCTTATCCCTGGATGCTAGACCAGTGTTGGAATTTCTTTAGAGAACTCTGTTCCTTGCAGTCTTCTGCTCTTGATCTTGAAATAGGAAGAACAAGCCCCAGAAAAAGTTCAAAACTCAGTTGAATGGTTAAGGGAGTCATCTTTATGCCATTCTCTCCCAACTGCATTGCTAGTATACATATGGTATCTAGAAAAGAAAGAAGAAAGCAAGTTATTTTTTTCACTATTTGTTATACTTTTAGAAATCTTTTGCAGTGAGCTCAGAAATTATTTTGTTATACGTTTCTAGTTGCCGACTCTACTTTTTATCTGTCTTATTTCTGTAATCTGTTCAAGCCTTTTTGTTTTTCTTTATTGTATAGTTCCAGATTTTCCCACTCAGGAATATTGCACCCATAAAATCATTCTTTCATTTGGTATTCCTTTTCTCCCACAACTTGCCATGTGTTGTATATTCAGCGTTTTTGTTGACTGCAGTGTTCATTACTTCCTTTAATAGAGGAGTGGGCCAGACATTGTAATGTTCCTTGCCAGTACCTTCTCAGCTTCTCTTAGTCTTGCTGCTAGTTGATAGCAATGTTACTGCTGGTGATAAACCAGATGAAATGTTTTTGCTTCAGATTGTGCTGTGCATCTTGCACATCGATCACAGATTTTTTTTCTTGGCATGTGAGCTCAGTCAATAAGTATTTTTTGTTAATTAAATTGCTGTCATGCATTTCCAAAGTATGCTTGACTTTGGGAGAGGTTGCACTTTCTCCATGGGCTCTTTCTATTACGGATCATCATAAATTGCCCAAGATGATAGCTTTATTTCCCCTACGTTCAGGTAATCCATCTCAGCTTTAACTTGAATGTTTCCTCAGATGATGACAGTTTTCCCTGATCCTTGTTTTCAGCTGGCCAACTTATTCACTGCATCTAGCATCTTACTCTTTTTATAGTTATTTAAGCCTTTGAGTATCAGTGGAATTATCACAAACTCATTATTTTTATGGTGAAAGAAAACCCACAGAAACTATATATGTTTGTTCTCTGTTCATATGAAAAAGCTTTGTTCATGTGAACTGCGTCTTCCTATTGATGTCTTAGGAATTTATAGTTAGCTTTGTAAATATTTTTGGCATTGTTTGCACAGGAAGGAGGGAAACTTTTAAATTTATCATTTAAGGTCACAATAAAAGCTTAAAAATCTGTGTTATTGATTCTGAATGCTTGGCAAGACAGGAAACAAGCAAGGAAGGTCCCTACCCTTTCATTTTCACATGGGCTTCTCAAAGCCCACTAAGAATATATCAGGAAAGAGCACACATAGGTTTTTTTTGACAGCCAAGTAAAAACTTTGAGTGACACATCTGTTTAGAGTTATAAGTATTATTTCTACTTTCTAGTTTAAGCTTCATTGGCTTGTGTCCAACTACAAACCATGGAAACTTCCTGAAAAAATGTTGCAATTCAAATTTTGGAAATGTGAAAAATGTAAAAAATCTGTATTGTTCAGTCTTTTCCCAGCTGAGTGATGTACCTTCCTCTGTGTATAGAAAACTTGTCATCACTGAAAACCATTATATTATGGTTCAGGATTTTATAAATAAGTTATCAGCTATTTGCTAGCATAACCTGGAAAATTTACTACTAGGATTAGCCTACAATATCAGGGAAAGGTTAATTATGGAAATGATTGTTTTTCTTACTTTATGTCTTTGAATTGAATAGTTATGTGGCATGAACATAGAAGAGCACATGAAAAAGGAGTATTTAATGAAGAAATCTAATACGTATTCTAAAAAGCCAGTTTTAAAACCAGATTATTTATCTTTAATCACATTTAAATACAAAGCGAATATCTTAGGTATATTCCCAGATAGTACCTCCTATTGTTGGAAAAATACCACCAGAAACAAAAACAAAAGGAGGAGGATAACTTTGAGAATGTGAAAATACAAGCATATGCATTTTGAGAAAAAGTAATTCCTGTTTGAATGATCGTGAAAAAAAGTACATAAGAAATTCTACTTTTGTCAAGCAGCAGTAAAAATCCAGTGCTTTCTGTAGGGCTTCAGAAACCTGTCAGACTATAAAAATTATTGTCTTGCCTGAAGGACATATAAAATAACTAATGATAACAACTTTAGGCAACAATGCTACAAACCCATCAACATTCTAAAAAAAATTCAGAAATAAAAAATAAATTAAAATGTTTTGTTTACAAGGAAGTACCAAAGAGAGACATTATATGATCTTAAGGTAAAACTTATATTTGTATCAATGCAAAGCCATCTTCTTCAAACTGATATTTCATCGATTTGTTTACTAAGCAATATTTCAAAAAGTGAAGCAATTTGTTAGAGAATCATTTCTGAGGTGACTGTGGAAAACTTCTCCACTGCTACCAATAAATCAGCAACATAAATCAGAAAGTAAGCCAGCTTTCTATATGCATCTAAATGATTTCCAAAGCCATAGAAATAATGCATGGAGTATTTTAACCTTGAAATACACATTTAAAGAAAATTTTAGAAAAATGTATGTGCAGACGAAAAGCAGAAAGTAACAGTGAGAATTGCTCCTAATTTTGACAAAATCAGGTTTTTTTTCTTCCACCTAAACTATCTGTAGAAGAAAAATGTTTTAAAAAGCCCAAAAAAACCCTGGTCCATAAAATAAATTCAATTTTCTTGGATTTCATATTTTGCTAGTCATATATTTTAAAAATCAAAGGAAATTCACATTAGGTAATATTTAGTAAATGAATGAATTTCAGTTAGGCAAACCTGAGAAGTCTGTCCCTCTATGAAGAGAAATTTAGACCAATACTGGCTTTTTTTTCCTCTCAAAGCAGTTGTTTTGAATGCAAGCCAAGGAGGATCAAACACATGACAGTAATAGCATACCATGAAATCTATCCATGTTTCAACAAGACTCTTGGAGCTGTGCCTGAGAGTATAATATGTCATAGAGAGAGAGAATGAACATGTTTTGTGGAGGAAAAATAATAAATGTCCAAGAAGTGATTGTTAGCAATGAAGGGGATACTACAGACCAAGCAGAAAGGACTTTGCAAGTGTGTGTTTTCTGTGGTTTGCAGTGCATTGAGTGGTAATATCAGAACAGCAGTCTCTTCCAGCAGCATTGTATATAAAATGAGACAAGTTGAAATACTTTTGTTTCATCTTTTATTTCTCTCCATGAATGAGGTGTGGATTTGGAGATGTTAATGTTTGGAATGGAGATGTTAATTTGGAAATGAGAATGTTAGAGGCCATTTCCTTATGAGCTACTCAACAGTCCTTCTTAAACATACTAATGTCTAAAGACATCTACACAATTTTTTTATTTCAGTTTCTGATTTATTTACATTTAAATAAATAATAGCATTTTTGGTTCTAGACAACATTTTAGATTAAGCAGCAAAGGCTGTTCGAGCTTCTGCATTGTTAAAATATTTTCCAGAGGAACTCTGCAACTTTTTTACTTGCTCTTTTTCATATTTGCATATGGGGAATTATATATGTAAGATTCTGTTGCAAAAAAAAAATCCATTGGGAAGAGGTGGAAATATTTATGTAGAGATTCTTCTCTAAAAATGAAAAAAAATTTCAAAAATTTGCTGGATGAAATCTGAACCTCTCGAAAGAAAAATTAAACTGCTGTGGGGTAATAATACAGGTGACAAACAGGAGCAAACATCTAATCTTTAAACTACTCTGTCATAAAAGTTTATTCACAACACGACATTATTGAGTCTGGACTGTTGATGTAAGGTGTAGTCAGAACTCTGCACTATAGAAAACTGAATGCAAATAAACAATAGGCCTAAAGTGGGAACCCATGTAGTTCTTTAAATCTGACTTCTTGTACTGAAGAGAGAACTGTGCACTCTATCAGTACTCTACCAGTACAACTTCATCAAGACAAATTTCAGCATTTGAGAAAATATGTGTCAGCTGCAATTAATAATTTTAAAAGAGTATGTAAATGCATTTATGCAGAATGTGCACAGGGTAAGGAGACAGTAGCAATAACTCAGAGGAATTTTTTTCTGAGTAAAATGAACAAGATGAAGCAGAAGGCCTGATAGCCAAAGGTTAGTTATGAATCTAAGGTTGGGCAAAGTGCTAAAACTAATTAAGTTTTTATTAGTATTGAAAGCAAATATATGGACAATCGAAAGTGAATGGGACATTTGAGAGACAGGGCAGTTCAGCAAATAACTGAAAAGATCTTTCTGTTCATGCATCTGTGTGGCCAAAAAGTCCAACACAGGGCCTTGTTCTGATATTTCCTGTTTTGAAAATGCACCCAAAACCAGGACTACACTGCACTGCAGGGGCCAGCTGCTTTCCAGTGTTCCCATCAGAGACAGCCAGGCTAACCCCGGGCTTATCCTGGGTGAGGTCCAGCACTGCCAGGAATTCATAATGAAGCATGATAGGCTTTGGGCAGGATGGATGTACATGATCTCTGTAGATACCGTTTTGATCGCTGGCAAAAACTGTCAAAGACAATTTCTGAAGCTGTGAAGAGGCTTGGAAGGAATGTCTTAGTTCATGTAGCTGAAAGTAAACATTTTTTGTGGGTGTGTCATAGAATAATAAATCCAAATGGGATGGAAACACAGCAAGGCGTACATCTTTTTGCAAGTCTCTGGGCTGAGAGCTCACATCAGGGAGTTCATATAAAATAAATACATGATGAGATTCAGAGAAAGTGTAAAAGTAAGTACTGAGTGGTTTGGAACAAAGATAAAATTACATGGCAAATGAGTTTTCTAGAGTTAAGTTTTATTTGGGCACTTAATTTGTTGCTATGTTTCTGTATTATTTTTCTTGTTGTAAGCAGTAGTGTCCTCATAAAATGAAATGAATGAAGTTTAATTTGGTTCCTTTTCATTCCATGTCTGTCTGTAGAAAGATATGATTTCACTGTCTCTGTCCCTAGGGCCACTGAAGCCATCACACAATGTTTCTTCAGGGGTACTAAAATATTTATAACAAAACTAAAACAAGAACAGTGTTTGAAATTTAATGAATGTGCTTTTCATGGGACAACTACCCATAAATTAAAAAGAAGGAGGGGAAAAAAAAAGGAGTAACTGAAATCTTGATCTTATTAAAACAGATATGATTTAGGTAATGTTTTCAGTGGAAAAAGGATTTCAACCAGATGTGACCACCAAGGAAGTTGTGCTCCGCACATATAATTTCAGAATATACTCTGAAATACCTTCTTCCTGACATTGGTCTGTTTTGATTAAAATAATCATTCTATAAGGTTGATGATTCGCCTACTTTGATAATTTATAACTCAGAAAAGCCATTACAGGGACTGAAAAGCTTACAAAATCTGGCAAGAGTGTTTTGCCAGCCATGGGGATGGTACAAAAAAATAACCACTGAAAAGGTTGAAGATTTGTTTGTTCAAATAATTATTCATTTAACTATTCTTTGCAAATGTGAGCTGAGTTTAAATTAGTGATCTTTTATCTTCATGATTTGGCAGATGAATTTCACTATTACCTCTAGTTTGTTTTGAGTTTATGTGTTTGGCTTCTTAGACTGAAAATCAAACTGATCAGAGAAAGTAATTCTCACTATAAACACAATAGATAGAATGCTAAAGAACAAACTGTGATATCTCTTTAAGGTGCTATACTGCTATTTCAGAAACCTTTGGCTTGTCATGTAGCAGAATGCTACTTCAAAGGAGAAAGATACCTTTGAATCTCAGGAGGCTGAGCTCTGAATTTAGTTCCTGGAGTGAACAGGCTCCTTAAGCGTTACTTGTAAGTTCTCTAGAGCAAAGAGGGTTAGGTTGTAATAGCAGAGGAAATTATCTACAAAAAGACTTTATTTTTTCCTGTGCTTATTTTTTATAAAATAATTCACATTTTCATTCAATTATAAAACAAATTTATAAGCTAACACCTGCTATGGCTAGAAACTAGTAATTTGTTGTGCAAGGTTAAACATTTTTACTTCTCTTACAGGAGGAATTATATTACTGCCCAGATCACATTTCTGTGGTTTGCTTCACTGATATCAGTGATAGCAGCTTTCAGGCATAAGCCATAACTGCCACAGGGTTTAACTTGGAGTTTTATATTTTAGTCATTCTTACTTAAAAGAAAGGAAGCTTACGCATTTTTTCCTGTCTTCTTGGTGTTCTTGGTGTTATGCCACGTAATTAGGCACATCATTGGCCATTGGCTCCTCAGCTGAAAGTAACTGACAGGAAAACTGAAGTTCTTCCTTTTCTAAAATATGTTTTTAAAATGAAATCATCATTTGAGTGACTTTTCTGAAATACTCAACCGATCAGGTCCATGTTTTTAAAGAGAATCCGTTCTATAAACAAGCACGCAATTCTCTCTGAGAAGGCAGCTCTTATGACTCACAGCAACTATCATCTGACAGATTTCTATGGCTATCATTTTATGCCCAAGGCAGATTTTTTAGAGACTAATAAGCTCTTTTTTTCCCCTCTTTGCTATACCAATGCTTTGTATTATCTGAGATTTTAAAGCAGGCTTATTCATCTCTACTACAGAACAGAAAATAAATAGATATTAAAAATAATTTGTAATGCTCATAGTAAGGCCAATCTTTTTTACTCCATTTGGTGTTAATCACAAAATAGGAAGATTCCTAAATCTATATGGAGCCCAGTCATAAAAACAGTTATTACATTTCAGTAATGTAACTAATATAAAAAATTTAGTACTCCATTAAATTATTATGATTTGCTACACTGAGACGTAATAAATTCATTAAATACTGTTATTTCACTAATTCTAGAAGACTCACAAGTAAGACTTCAGACTTGCTTGTGTTTGACAAGCTCAGAATATAGGCTAGGAGGCTGGTTTACTTTTAAAACACTTGTAGAAGATAGTCAACTGAGAATTTAAAGTCTACACCAAAACAGTCTTATTTCTTATTTCTTACTCCTGCCTTAGAAAAAAAAGAGTGCAAGTCTTTAGCTTGATAATAAATTAAGATTGGACACAGCAGTTTAGTTGGGAATTCATAGCCCTGAATCTACATTTCTAAGTAATTTTCCAAGTAATTATTTGTAAGTGCGTGCCTGGGGCCGAGCCAGATGTTGTTTCACTAGCTTTAACACTGTAATATGGAAAGGAAAAAAGAAACCAGTAAAACAACAACAACAACAACAGAAAGGTATTTACTTGTGTTATCTCTGCAATAGATGGAACAGAATTTCCAATATATAAAGCCACTGACACATGGAAAGGTCTACTGTAATATTCAAGGGTCCATATTTATTATGGACTTTGCTATCACTTTCTCTGTTTTATCAGTTGGGCTTCTAGTAAGTGGGTTCTTGGGAAAATTTGGAGTAGAAGACAGCCATTATCTGCATGAATGCATTTTTTGAAATCTTTATGCATAAATTAGAAACATCAATTTTCCTTTTAAACTAGCTGGATGTTGAGTGAAAAGTTAAAATAGTTTGTAACTCTCAAACTGGTAGGCATGGAGGTAAAGTATGAGTATTGAAACATGGACTTCTAACTAAAGAAAAGGAGAGAAAGTTGATATCAAAGGTATTAAACAACTTTGTGAACTACTTCTACAAGTCTCATTCACCTAGGGACAATCAGGAAAATTAATCTGAAGTAAATTTTAAACTGGATTAATTAAACTTCATTAAATACCTATGTAAATATACTTCCTCAGAATAAAAATTAATTTTATTTAATAATATTTGGAAGTGAGTTTAAGTAAATCAAATTAAGGTCTCTTTAATATTGCTTGAGAACATCCATCCTATAACTTCAAAGCAATAAAAGTGCCTCATTTAAAATTCAGACCTTTTGTTTTGGATTTCTTTTCCTGATCAATGTAGATAAGCCACCCTACTACAATATTTAGTACCATTTACAACTGCTTAGAATCTGACCTTATTTGATTTCCATAACTAAAATTTGAATTTATATTAGGCTATTTTCTGTATTACATGATGTGAGGGAACTTATATTTAAAAAAACCCAAAAAACAAACAAGAAAATATCTTCCATTTTCCCCTTATTTACTCTTTAAGGTTTAATTTTAAGCAGATTGTAGACTAGCTTATTCAGCTTCCAAAAATATTTCTTATTTCTTATTCTCAGAGCCAATATTTTTCTGAGGTAAACAGCGACAAAAGTGTTAGTGTGCTGACACATTTTTATTTCCAGTAATGTGTTAAGATAAATCAGCATTTCTGAAGACACCCAATGCTGGGGCTATTTGGATTCAATATTTAGAGACTGATTTCCACATTTTACTGTGTAGCCTCTTCATATCCTTTCCACAATATATAATGAAAAGATGTTTTGTTATTGATGAGGGTGTTTCCCAGTGGTCTCAGGCCAGCAAAGGAGCAGCAAGGTAGCATGTTTACATATTTACAAGACATGGGTGTACCAACATGACTGCTGGCTGAGAAGTCAAGGAGAGAGCTCAATGCCTCCTGAGAGCACATTGCTGCAGTCCTGAGACTTTTCACTGAAGAAAGCAAGCATGTAGCCTTTGGAGAACATATGATGCAGAGCATGTAATCTACTGTGTTTCTTATTAATAGAAGTAACCACCCTACTTTTCTTTCTGAATGATGAATTAGATTGTATATAGACCCCAAATATATCTGAATGCAATAACAGAATGGTAAAAATATAGTCTCAGTGGTTCAACACAAAATGGATTTGCCAGTGAGATTTTGTGGCAGTCATAGAAAAAGGCTCATTTATATTAAAAGCCCAATTTTAAAATCAGAAGAAGCAAAACCTACAGTATTTAATTTTAATTTTTTGCATCATGATTGATAGTGAAATATACAACCATATCTTGTCCTAACTATGGAGTAGTGGTGATGAGAGAGAGGGACAGATACACTTCACAAGGCATGTAGCTGTCTGTACTTCAGGTGCTGTGCTGTGCATCCATCGTTGGCACAAGAGTGAGAGGAACATGGAGTAAGCTTGCATTTCTAGAAGCATAATTCTTCTTCAGAAACATCATGTTAGTGCTCTGGCATCATTTTGACCTGATCATTAATAGATTATCAGACCACAACCATAAACTGAATAAGGACAGAAACAGACAAAGCCAGTCACAGATGCATTTGTTACTTCTCAGTGGCTCCTTTTTTTCCAATGGTGTATCAGTTAAGCTCTGACTTACCACTGGTTTTGTTTTTCCCTCTTTTACTGCAGTTTATTATGCTGACATACATCTTTATGTTGGCCTGGCTTGGCGTTACAGCTTTTACTTCTCTGCCTGTTTACATGTACTTCAATCTGTGGACCATTTGCCGAAATGCCACCGTAGTGGACGGAGCTAATCTCTGCTTGGATCTTCGCCAATATGGTATGTAAAGAAAAAGCACTAAATGAAAAGTAAGATTTCACAAAAGAAAGCATTCCACTGCTTTGCTTCCATGTATCTGAAATGAACTGTTCAGTGTTTCTGAAACAACTGTTTAGTGTCTCTCTCTTCCCTTTTGCACACTAGTCTAAGTGTGTAAGAGGCAAACTGCATTTCCATACCTGACAAAAATTGAGTCAACCTTGTCCATCTTCTCAGAGTAATAAAAATCTGGCATGGGGCTTCTGCTTAGTCTCTTCTTTAGAAATTGCTGGAAATTTTCTAAAATGCTTAATTAGTCATTTATCTGGAAAATTACTCTAGTCTTGTGGTAGGACACTGACTTGGAGATGTGAGATCCTAGGGTATCAGCTGTCTCTGCAGAGGTGAATTGGGACATGACAAGATTGATTGCTTCCAAAAATTTTGATGAGGACCAACAATACCAATAGTAACACTCTTAAGAAAGAGGTTAGAATAGTGTGGGGATATGCATCTATGTGTGTTTTGAGAGGATGTGAAATTTGGATAGAAAGGGATTTGTAATCTTAAAATGCCTGAGAATTCCTGTGAGGGTAATTCAATTCCTTCCTTCTACAAGACTGATTCGATTCTAATGTTGTGGTCTCAGCAGTTTCTCAACCCACAGAGCTTTGGGTAATCATAGTCTCTACAGACATTTTCTTGTCTTTTGTTTCCTTGGCCTAAAATAAAATAATAGTATATTTTTAATTAAATGGAGATATAAAAGATGCTACATTTCCTGGCAAAGAAACAGTTTCATTCATAGTAAACATTTCAATTAACTTAAAATAAAATATTTGACATTTTTCTTTCATGAGAGGGAAGGAAAGTTGGGGTTTTTTTATTATTTATTGAGTTTTTTCCTACACAGCATGGCAGGTCAGTTTAAAAGCAATTATCTGTATAGATCCCATCAGATGTATTAATTTTTCTTTCTATGACCTTTTATTTTGTTAAAATTTATGACTATTTTTTTATTAATTCTACTTAGAGTGTTCATAGAACACTAACATATAACATATAAAGTGTGTGTTCTGTGAATGTACCTGTTTCCTGTAGATTCAGTGCAAAAAACCACTGATTAATATTAGGAAAGAATCATTTTTCATGATAACTGAGTTAATTGCAGTTTTTTCTTCAAGCTAGTCTTTGATTTAGTATCTGGACATCACCTAAAGGAAGTAAGGTAGCAGATTCTAGTTATTATTGCTGATAAGAGAAACAATTAAGTATAAGTTTGTGTAGTGCTTTTTTATAACTTGTGAAAGAAGCTTTATACCAGATCCATATGTCTGAAAGCAATATACAGCGCATTTCTCCACATGAGGGTAGAGAAGATTTTAAGTGTATTTACTGGTTGCAAATAATTTCTGGCTTTTTAATTGTTGTACTGATCAAAGTGGGGAAGATATTTTCAAAAATGGCTGAAAAATTGTTACCTGCATGTTTCTTACTAGGGCTTTTACTAAATAGATGATGTGTTAGTTTTGTGCTGGCTAAAATAGAATAGAATCCTAGAATGGTTTTAGTTGGAAGGCACCTTAAAGAACAGGTCCAACTCCCTGCCATGGGGCAGGGACACCTTCCTCTAGATCAAGTTGCTCAGGACCACATCCAACCTGTCCTTCAACACTTCCAGGAATGGGATGTCCACCATTTCTCAGGGAAACATGTTCCAGTGCCTCAACACTCTCACAATAAGGAATTTCTTCCTCACATCTAACCTAAACTTATCCTCTTTCAGTTTAAGCCATTACCCCTTGTTCTACTGCTGCATGCCCTTGTATAAAGTCCCTCTCCAGCTCTCTTGGCAGCCCTTTTTAGTTACTGGAAGGCTGCTATAGGGTCTCCACAGAGCCTTCTCTTCTTCTGGCTGTGAAATTCCAACTGGCTCATCTTGTCTTCACAGGAGAGTCGCTCCAGACTCCTGATTGTCAACAAAACCCAGATATAATTTTTAAAATAAGTTCTTAACTTTTCTCATGCAAAGGAAGTTGATCTGTACTAGGAATACTAAATAATGTGAATATTTATACTTCTCCAGGTATTGTAACTATTGGAGAGGAAAAGAAAGTGTGCACTTCATCAGAAAGTTTCATCAAGATGTGTGACTCTAATGAGGTAAATAAATATCACAGTATTTTTGGCAAATCCATAATATATGTTGTAGTAGGAAGTAGCTGATCTGTGTTTTATTACTGCTAATGTTCTAATTTTAGCTATGATGGTGAATAAAATCACAGCAAAAAATACAGTCAAGCAAGTAGTTTTCCTAGTCTTTTACCAAGTACCAAATTTAGTCAGTGCAATTTCTCCATCCATTTGTTTTCTAAATGCATTTGTGGTTTGTTTGGTTGGGATTTTTTAATAATTCCAATATCTCGTTCTTTGTTCCTGAGATGTTTTTGAAAGCTAATGCTCTTGCTGCATGATGAACAGGTCCATATAATGAATCATTGATTGAAGGGCTTATGATTACTGTTGTGACAGGAGAGTAAAGAATTCAAATGGATTTGGCCAAACCTTGTTTTGTGTTAGGATAGTAGCTCTTAGTACATCTTCTTTGTAGTTTTTCCCTTGGGCAAATGCCACCTGTTTCAAGGCAGCTGAGGGTTCTGGTTTTGTTTTTAAATGATAAAGGATGAAGACAGGACAAACAAAATTACATCTCCCTAAAACAAAGAGAGGCTAAAATGCTGATCCTTCTGAAGCCAAAGGGATCAACACTTGATAAATGTTTTACTGGGTCTTACTATGCTTGAGTAAATCTTAGAGTGAAGGTACACAATCCACCCTTATACCAAAACCATCTTAGAAACTGCAGCTCTTATAGTGTAGTTGACTCTGTGACTGCTGCATAAATCAGGTCACTGAAATTAAAAGCAAAAGTAATCATTTGGTTTGAGGTGAGATGAGGAAGGTGGTTAATTTGAATTATATAAGTAACCTGCTTTATATTTTATCACTATGAACAAATTAGATAGGCAAATATGAGAGGAAAGTGTATCAATATATGTGGATGGAAAGGTACAGTTAATGAAGGGAAAATGGGGTTTCTTAGGCTGTCTCTGCCACTGGAGAAGCCACCACAAACATAATTCTTGTAAGGTACTATTGTAGTATTGTAACATAAAAAAAAACCCAAACAAATCCTTCAAAATGTACTGGAGTGCTTATTTTTAAATCATTAATTTTCTTAATATTTTATTATGTAAATGCTATATTTTTAAATGGAGTTATGCTTTTTCCCCGATATGAGCATTGTAACAAAACAAGCACGAGCACAATGACATGTAGTGATGTCAATCTCTTGGAAAAATATTCGTATTCATTACTTTTGTGGAAGGGTGGCACCAGGAAGGTAATTATTTGTTCTACGTTATTCTGAATTTTTGTTCAGTTTCTCTTTGGTGTACAACCATGAAAGTCCTTTCCTTTGTCTCCCTTTGCAGCTAAATATGACATTCCACTTGTTCATTGTGGCACTTGCTGGAGCTGGAGCAGCAGTCATTGCTATGGTAAGCTACTCAAGACTCTACTCCTCATCTGAGTTGCTAATACCTTCTGGTTCTGACTTAGGATCAGCTGTTGAATTTCCACATCATCACTCAATGCTATTATTAAAATATAGTTCTGTAATTTAATCCTCTCTTTTTCTTTTTCTTTTTTTTTAATATGTTTATGGATTCCCTTTGAAGTAGAATATAATTATTACTTTTTTAAATTAAAAAAACCGCCTTTAAATATGTGCTAAGAATTTTTAGTATTCTCTTGCTGTATTCAGGCCAGTGTCTGAATTCACGTGTCTGTGTTGTAACCATAGTATTATACTTTTATGATCTCTGCCTTTCTGGGTATTCATAGGCTTGCCACGCTGCTATTTTAGGAGCAGAATCTTTTTGTCAGTTCTGGGAATATATAGGAATGTGTTGATTTTTCTGTCAGGACTAATTTTTCTGCTCCTTTATAATGAAGATTACTTTAAATTTAGTGACATTTTGTCAATGAGAAGGTTCCACTGAGGAAAAAGTGTATGAGCTATTGCCCTGCTCTTCTGTCTTTTGTCTGCTGTATTTGCTTAAGCATAAAGATATTTTTAGACCTGCTATTCTGTACTGGTGTAGGTTTGCATTATGCATGCTGGAATGGGAAATGAAAAGTGACTGTTGCTTGGTGCTGATGCATTCATAAGTGTTAGTGGTGGTGATTACTATATACTCCTTATACTAGTAAATTTTTATGGATCCTAGGGCCATGATTATTTTGTTATCCTCAGAATTATATTTATAAAAGAGTACATTCCGAAAATATTCAATGAAGCTAGTATTCCTCTTGCATTCATGGGTTTTTTTTCATCTGCCATTTTTTCAGTATTACATGACACCCTGCAAACAGCAAAGATAGCTAAATGAAAAATATATGTTTTCAATGTAGTTTTTGTTCTAAGGCGACAAATAATAAGTGTAATATTAGAATACAATTCATATTAGTAATTTAATTGGTTTTCCAAACTGAATTTTTTCTGCTTACAGTTCCAAAAATGATGACCTTATAGCAATTATGGTAGTATATCATTAATGTTAGGAAATTATATCCAAAAGATCATTAGTTTTCCATTGTATGATTATTTTGAAGTATATTCAGTAATTATTATCAAATGCTATTTTGTTCAGATGAAAATTCTACATTTCAAGTGAGTTTTGAATCCAAATAGCCACCAAAAGATATTCAATGAATAATAACACATTTCCAGTGAAAAAAAATTAAGTAGGTACATTGTGCCACATAGTTTAAATACATAATACTTTCAATGAAGTTTTTAAAAAGACCCTTCAAAGCTCAGCATATCAAAGATGCCATAGATGTGTTACACCAAACACAAATACCCTAGGAATTCAGGTTGATGGCACACATTTATTCACATAATTTTGAAGGTTACCCATATCCAAGTGCACTTTCTGTTGAATTCTGTGACTGCACAGAACAGACATGACAACACTGTTTCAACAAAAATACAAATTAATGCTCTAAGTACTAGTAAATTACATAGTGTCCCAATGCTGGTAGATGTATGTTTCATTAAATGTTTGCAATAGTTTTGTATATATTTCAAGTTTGTAATTTTTTTGTTTGTCTTTAACCTACCATTCTAATCTGTTTGGTACCTGGTAAAGACTAGCATGTTCCACTCTGATGCTGGTAACTGCTAAAACTAGCATACCAGACCACATCTGAAGGTTGAGACATGTTCTTCACACTTGACACAGTAGCCCAAACACAAAGGATAGGCCATGAGGGAAAATTCAGAATTTTGAGGTTGGGTATGCAGATATTAAAAATTCTCTTTAAGGGAGTTTACTGTCCCAAGGAAAAAGTAATGTAAGGTAGGAAAAATAAATTTGGGGTCCTAATTATCTCATCGAGGAAGAAGAAAATATCTTTTTTCCCCCAGATCCTACACTCAAATTAGCAGACAGAGGTAGTGCATCAGCAGTGGACTGAGGTGAGAAACAGTGTGCAGAAGCCATTTAAGTCATTGGAGAACCACTGCCCTTCACTACATGTGCTGTTTCAAGAATAATCACAGATATGAAATTGTGACATTTGTCTTTGTGTATATCCGGACCTGTAGCAGATCTCCATGTTTGTGAAATTCAACAGGAAAATGAGATTAAAATACCAGTCTTTTACAAAAGAAAAATCTTATGAATGTAATGCACTCTTAAAATATTTCTTACCAACAGTTACTTTAAACCAGAAGTGTCCATCTGACTAAAGGAGTAAGTATATTGTATTTATAGCCCGTCAGTAACAGTAGTGCAACTTCAGGGACTGCTGAATAACTGAATTGGTAAAATCTGCTCTCTGACATGACATTTTAAGTTTTGACATCAATATACTCCACTGTATCCTCACTTCTGGATTTGTAAACATTTGCCAGACTATTTAATATCAAAAGATTTCCTAAACTCTCTAAAGTCAATATGATTCTACAAAAGTCACAAAAGAATCAGCTAATTCATAAACGTTAAGACTATCTGTTCTCAGGATACTTTTCATGAAACTGCATTTTAAAAATATATTTTTTCAAAAAGTAGTCATTTATTACAAAATGACCACAAAAAATTGTTAATGCTTGCAAAGCCATTTGGTCACAAATCACTATTTCCCCATATCTCTCAGTCTCAGATTTGTATATGAATGTTAGAATATTTTCACAATTCACTAAATACCTCTTTAGTCTGCAAAGAAGAATGTTGTTTCAGGGTTCAAAAGGAGGATTGTCCTATGTATTAGGACTGAGATATAGGAAACATCAAATTTTTTAGAGTATGTCAGGGAAAGTTTCATTTTGCAGCAAAGAAAACTGTCAAAGAGTTTATTTTGAAAATATATCATTCTTATGTCAACACAAGATGGGACAAAAAGAACCAAACTCAAAATGTGGTCGAATTGAAGAAGATATCTAAGCAGAACACGTATGGAAAGACCCTGCACTGTCTTGCATATGTCTGTAATTGAAACCTCCTGAGGCAAACTGTGGAAACTGTCTGGCTTCAATTTAAATAAGCCTTGACGAGGGCCCCACTGGCTTCAGGCTATTCAGGTCATGGAATTGTGAAATGCAATTAGACAGCCACTTAGAAATGGCCTCCTTAGTGTGGCAATGTTATCTAGGAACTTGGTGTTAAAATAAAAAACAAAGGTGGCGGGACTGTTCAATGTATATGTCGTTATAAAACATGGATATGTATTTGAGATTATGTAAGTTAAAGTAGGAGTTTCCTGGAAAGTCTTCCTACTTACAGTGTATGTGAACTCCAAGTTTTCAACAGTTACTATAGTAGCTTGGCCCTATAACTTTTTATGGAAGGAATGAGCAAAAAATGGGTGTTTAATGAAAGTCAGACTGTGACCAATATATCTTCAAAATAATCTAATATTTTAATAAAAAAAGAAAAATCCCAAGTGAAACTGCAAGACATTAAGTTTAAATTTGTCTCTTACTGGGTCATTATTTTGTGAGGATAAGAAAAGTGCGTACATCATCCCATTTTTATCACAGATTCTTCAGTTACAAGGATTTCTGGCAGATGTGTTTCAAAAGGTCATGAAGATGTGAGTACACTGCTCAGATACCTCCCACTCTCAGAATTCTCATGTCTACAATCTGTTTGAGTTTCAGATTGTATTTTTAACTGAAATTTCAGCCTCAAAGGACCAGTATTCATGTTTTCATTGGGTGCAATCTGTAAATAAGATGACAGAATTGTTAGGTTCACCAGACTGTTTTGACTTTTCTCAAGAGTTTTACCATGGAGGAAATTTAAGGCATCTCGTTCAGTACAGTGGGGATTCAGGATTAGAGTCTCTTGTTTGATCTAGAAATGCCTGATCCAGAAACTACCCATGGTGAAAGCTTTTGGAAGAGCTGAGTTAGGATAGAAGGTGTTTCTTTTTCCTGTGCGCTAAATTATGACCAGAGAGTGTTCCAGAGTGACATACGACATGCTGCCATCTCCAAAATCTATCCTCACAGGTTGTCTTAGTAGTGCTGTTCTACAGATATTAAGAAACTCCTAAAAACACGCAGAAATACTACTCTCTGGGTTTTTTTCCTAGAGGACTGATTATCTGACCTTCTTTCTATGTTTTGGCTCCTCAAGTCAGACAGTTTTCCTCAAATAAGGATTAGTTGGAAGCTTGACATAAAACATGAGGATAAAAGAGATAGCAAAAACAAGGGCTTCAGAATGCTTTCCTTGATCTTAGTTATCCAGATTAAGAAATGTACTTTTGCCTGCACTAATCAGCAACAATTGCTAACAAACATTTGTGGGGAAAAAAAAATCCAAACATTGGCTTTTCCAAAAGAGAAAAAACATATTAAAATGGATCTGTTTACTTAGTACGAATCTAAAATACTCATATCTACAACAGTAAAATGTGAACAGGAGAATTTGCATAATCCCAAGGTGGTTATTATTTATTGTATTATTATTCCATTTTCCATTAATTGAATCCAGTCTAATTTCTTGCTTTCTTAAAGAGGGGTGAAATATTTTGGATCTCACAAAATTGTCCATTGCCTCTAAAAGGAAGTTGATTAACATAAATTTAAGAGACGCTCTCATCAGAAAGTGTCTGAAAGCCTGCTAGGGAGGGAATAAGTGTTCATAGAGTCTCACCATCAACCAGTTGAATACCCTCATGGAACATTTTTATTTTCTGACTGAGTACAGAGACCATCCTTTTTTTTTTTTTTTTTTTTTTTTGCCAACTATATTTTGTCATATTTTGCCTGACTGAACTTATTTTTCACTTAATGGCAATTTTCCCACAGATTAGCAAGTTAAATACAAAGCTAGAATTGTAGTTGAAAGAAGTAAGTCATGGCTAAGTGGAAAGACAATGCTAACTTTAATAAGAAAGTAAAAAGCAAAACTTTCTGTAATTGTATTAGATATACAATCTTAAGATGTATCATATTTCTATTTTAAGAACTACTTCAACAAATACTTCTTCAGTGGGGAAAAGTGTCCAATAAATACATAACCAGAAGGCATTTTTACACATACAGTTGCAGACAAGCTGAAAAATAATGCAGGGATGATTTGTTGATTTTTCAGGTTTTAGGTTAGTTTTTTTAACCATTGCTACCAACTACCAGTTATAGTAACAGTAACAGCTGTGAGATGAGTAATCTGAAGATTAATGAAGCCTGAATTTGCCATCATGGTCCTATATTACTTCTTGACATAAGAATGCCTAGTTCCTCCTGATGAGAAACCAGTCTCTGTTCTACAGCCTTCAAGTTTAAACGTGCTCTATTCTGACTACCTCTACTGTTGCTTAACTCTGTGTTACCTCTCTTACAGGTTCATTATCTCATGGTCTTGTCTGCCAACTGGGCCTATGTGAAAGATGCTTGCAGAATGCAAAAATATGAGGATATTAAATCAAAGGAGGAACAAGAGCTGCATGATATTCATTCTACTCGCTCTAAAGAGCGGCTCAATGCTTACACATAAAAGAAACCTTGTCTTACTTCCTAACATGTGAATGCTTTGTTGTTTAACTAAAGGCCATCCTACCATTTTAAAAACAATTGAAAGTGCTTCTCACAAAAGATAGTTTAGGTGACTTACATATCACCTACATACAATTCTTGGTTGTCTAGCACTTGGTTTCTTAATTAGTTCTTACTTTGTGTGACCATTCTATACCACAAAGCTCCTAAATAGCCTTTCCTGAATCCCTTTCAGCTAATTAGTTCTGATAGATCAAGGATACTAAACTATTGTCAAATACAACTATGTGTTTGATTTTTTTAATCACTTTGTATGTGTTATGCATAACACCTTTTGCATTGTTTCTTATATGTTTTTGGAAAAAAAAAGTAGCTTTTTATACTTTTTAGTTTTGAGTTCAGTAACTACTTTAACTACAGGTATACTTCAAAGGGACCATTGTACATGATGTACGATATATAAAGAAAACATTCTGATGACTTTCCTTTATATATGGAAAACCTGCCAGAGGGACCCTGATCAACTTGAATGAAGGTCCTAAGAACGTTTTAAACAATCAAAGGTGCAATTTCTAAATTTGTAATAGTGGGTAAAAAAAATGAAAAAAAAATGAAAAAAGAAAAAAAAGAAAAAAAGAAAAAAGTGCTTCTTATCTTTGTTAACATTGTATTATTGATGTTTTTAAAGAATATTCTCTTGTTTCAAGTTCCATGGGTGATAATTCCTGTTTGTATTGTGAGCATGCAGTCCGTGGTGCTAACAATGCATGGCCACTTGCCTTTTGAAGGAATTCAATACCACGGCTACCTGTTAACGAGTTATGGTATATAGACAACTGTTAATTAAGTGATATAGTTATTCATAGTTTTCTACAGAATAATCTCTCTTTAATTCAATGATGGTTATGCTAAATTGGAGCTGTCCATGTGATGATGTAAGAAATTACTGCTTAGCTACATTTATGAAAGTAATATATCAAAAATGCAGTGACCATAGGAGTCAGATGTCTTTTTACCTGCTTTAAAAATTTAAATGGATTGCACCTGTCTGAACTGTAAAAGATATATTAAAGGAGACTTCCATAAATGTTATAGCTTGGCTTCTAGCTTTCCTACACATAATGGTTTACCTGTATTACGTTGAAGTAAGGTGAAAGACCACTACAGAGCTTATTATTTCAAAGTGTAGTAATATATTTGAACCTTTATTTTGATAGGAAGATTTTACCAGAAAGATAGTTCATCTTAATTTGAAATAATTACCTGTATCAAAAACAGAACAAAAAACCCTATTTAAGAAAAGTCGGTATTATTGGACCAAATTTGGTGGATTTTTTTTTTATGTTGCCTATTTCTAATGCTACAAGAATGCTGTAAAGTGTCTTTTAAAGTGATGTAGCCTGACAAGACATTTTTGTCAGTGTTAAAAATCTTAGGTAGTTTTGTGCACTTATTGGACCATTGTGAATTCTCTCTCAGTGTAAGTGCATTTCTAATAAAACTTCTTGAGTAAAACTCTTCTTTGTACTATTACTAGTCATGCATCATCAGTAATTTTTAACAATTCTTGTAGTAAGTAGAAGGTAATACTATAGTTACTTGTGGCATGATAATGCATTAAGTAGTATTAGTTGGTTGAGTTTTTTTCTTTTTCTTTTCTTTTGCTTGTTTTGGGGTTTTTTTGGTTGTGTTTTTGATTTGGGGTTTTGGTTTTGGTTTGGATTTTTTTTACACTTAAGCTGTCCTACGGGGCCAACAGTTTTCTGATAACGTGCAGTACCGGTATTACAGTTCTGCAAAAAGTATTAGGAACCTCTTTTTGGATTCTATATTGTAGTGTTTCAGTTTTGTGTCTTAAAATGTTTGTGCTGATTTTTAAAACTATGTCTTTTAAACTCATGTAATGATGTTAATGCTTTTGGCTCTTCTCTGGTATTAGAGTTTGTATTTTCACAAAGAATGCTTTGTAGCAGGCATTAATCTGTTTTGTACATAAATGTGCCAACAGCTTGATGGTGGCGTTTTTGAAATGTAGAACAAAGTGCTTGCAAAATGTAATAAACACACTTGTGTACTTTGTGTTCTTGTTAATTCTTTGTGTAGTTTTTCTTTGCCTCTACTGGACAGGTCATTGTAACCAGAAATGGAAGAAGCTTGTTCCTCCTATGGACCTTGCTATTGCACAGATTGCTTTGAATATACCTCTCAATCAGCATTTAGTGTCAGAAATCATATATCCTAAGAATAAGAGAGTAAAATATTTTCTAAGAGCAGAGTTTCATAGTCTAGGAAGTGCCAAGTAACAGGAGCCACACTTGCTGTATTTTTGACATATCAGTCAAAAGAACAATTGGGAAAGATTCACGTTACTACAGTGTCATTTGGAACAGCTCAGCAGAAGCTGATCTGACAGCAGTTTGAATATTGCTGAGGATACTGATTCATGGATACTACAGTAGGTAATACTCTGAAACCTCAATAACAATACTACATTACTTAAGTGCATGTAAAGTAATTTAAATGGTTAAGAGAGACCTATAGCTCTGCCAGCTCACGTGATATCACTAAGGAAAATTATTTAAAATACAGTTCCACAATATGTTTGTTTCTCAGTTAACTAGCTGTTACGTAGCTCTCTGTGTGCTCTCGATGAGAACATGTGCCATAATGGCAAACAATTTTTCAGAAGCAGCACAAGCCAAGGGAGTAGAGGAGCTTCCCATAGCACAGCACAGCACATCAGTCATAAGTGATTCACTTCAAAGTCTGCACATATTTGGTTTTTTCCAGAGTCTTCTCTGGTTGTTGACAGCCTAAGCTGATTTTTCCTGAGGTAGGCTGCATGGATCTTGATTTCTATAGCCTCTTTTTTGCTTAGCCTAAACTTGTAACTGTTGTGCTTTTAAGAAACAAGAAAACCATCGTAGGTTAACCTGTTTGGTGCTGGTTTTAGCTGCACAAAAGGCTGCAGTTAAAAGAAAATTTTCAGTTTAAGAGGATTCCAGCCCTAGATACTCAGTTTTGCATGTTCATCACCGTTTATTATGCCCCATCAGTGCTACTAATAGCATGTTACAAAACAGATTAAAAAATTTTTTTGAGGTAGACATCCTTCCTACTTACTGTTTCCCACTCACATCACCCCCCTTTTTTTGCACAAGGTTATTTTATCCCTCAGCAGGAGTGTTCCCCTCAGCAGCAGCATTTCTGCTTTGAGCACAAGCACATGAAACATTAAATCAGCATGATTTAGACAATGCACAGCAGTGCACAGCAGACGTGGGGCTGAGTGTGTGCACCATAGTAGAGAGAATGGCAATTTTTAAGCCAATGTGCCATATAGTTAGGTGATGTAGTTAAAAACAGGACACACTGAAATTATTTGCCTATTTAATATTTCTAAATAGTTAATGATATTTTTTCCCACAGGACCTAAAGTAAGAGGATTTCAACTACAACTATCAACTATATCTATAAACTAATTTTAAATTATATATGCAAATTTTAATCTTACATTAATGCAATTATTTAAATTGTAATATGTATGCATTGATTGTAAGTATTTATTGAACATTACCATGATTGCAACTCACTTTCAGTTGATGTAGTATATTTTAGGACAGAATATTTCTGTACTGTACTTATAATAGTAGATGGCAACAGTTTGTAGTCTTTTCCATCATCAAGGTCCAATGCATTTTTCAATTTTTCACTTTTGGGTTACCACAAGTATTTAAGTAGCTGGTTTTTTGACGAGCACAGCTCAGTTTATAAACCATAAAAGATTAGACTATAATAAATTTCATCTCAGGAGGAAAGGGGGTGTTTATACAAGCTCTGTCTTAAAAAATCCCAACATTTTATTTTCATTGGGTTGTACAGAAACCCCACATATATTTATATTGTTAAGCAACAAGCCAATTTATGTCTCCAGTTGACACTGCATTTCAGAACTGCCTCCATTTTGGGTAGATATCAATTGGAACAAACAAGTCCAGAGCACACAGTGTATTTAGCAGCTCTTTCTGTCCCACACAAATTCTTCTAACACGTATTTTCCACAAGGGAGGAATCTAGCAGTTTCTGAATTATGAGATTTTCAACTATAGTTTCTTGTTCTTTCAGGTGTCTGCAGAGGATCCCAACACATCACAGAGTTACTTCTGTGTTTAACAGTTATCAGCAATGATGAAGAAAGGTAAGTGATTCTGCTGGCACACCAGCAGAGATGGTGACTAGTAGAGAGGTGAATCATCTTTGGCTTGCAGTAGTCTAAGCATCAGCCAGGTTTGCAGCTATTCTGGAGGGAGAAATTTATCCTTAGAAAAGGGTTCTGCCCACAAGCTGCTGAGGACTCTTTCCCTGTGTAAAGTGGAGTTGGTCAGATAAATGTGAGCCCCAGGGAAGATCATTTCAGTTGGTCTTTGAATTGGCACTGCTGAGCTTCCCGTGACCGAAAGGGATGGTTTGGGGGCAGGTTTATCTACTTTAGGAGTTATTAAAAAACAAAACAAAACACAAAACCCAAGAGACCTGCATGAATCTCTTATGGTTCTACATGTTGAGTTACTCAAGACAGAAATAGAAAAGGGATTATTAGAGCTAGGTTTTTCAAAGGGTCTAAATATTTTTTCTTCTTAGTTGTCCAGGAAAACCATACTTAGCATGAATCACTTTCCTGTGGTTGATAGAGAATATTTCGGTATCTGAGACTGTAAGTCCTGCATTTTATTAAATAGTTTACTCACATGTATTTCTTTGTAATATT
Source organism: Corvus hawaiiensis (assembly GCF_020740725.1). Classification (NCBI taxonomy): domain Eukaryota; kingdom Metazoa; phylum Chordata; class Aves; order Passeriformes; family Corvidae; genus Corvus; species Corvus hawaiiensis. The sequence continues at coordinate 37,040,195 of NC_063217.1, forward strand.
AATTTTAGAACAAATCTCATGGGAAAATAAATTAACCTCAACAAATTCATGTCCCTGTTAAAACATGCAAATCAATTCCAGGAATTTTACAATTCAGCTAGTTTAGTTGCATGTACAGTCACACCCTCACCACTTTGTCCTTTTGGAATAATAAACTAAATCACATGGTTAGACACAGAGGAAAATTGTCAGGTTCATCAGCTGTCTGGTTTGAACTGACTAAGCAGATGGAAACCTTTCCCAAGAAGGCAGTGCTGAATGCCTCATACCGATGCCATCTTCTGAAGTATGAAACAGGTAAAGCCTGGATACCTCATTAAGGTGTTTAATTCATATTTCTCCTTTCCTTTCATTATTTGCTTCTCCATGACATGCTGGTCCTTGTGCCATGATATGAATTGGAACTGAAGCAACTTATAACTTGCTGCTACTGAGGAGGGGACGTACTGATGCCACTGAGTGGTGATGTACCACATGCTTGGAAACAGGAATGAGGGCAGAGAAGAAGGAAGGCAGAAAAAAGGAGATATAAGATTTTCCTTTCCTAGTAAGCCCTAGCTGCAAGGTAATAAGCTGGGCTTGAGACCTGTACCTCAGTTAAAGCATTATATACAGGTATGCCTTGCAGGACTAGGGCTTTAGGAGTAGTGAGAGTTTCTGATGAGGTACAAAGGGCAAATGCTACTTGGAACATAGTGATTTTGGACAGTCTAAAGCCATGTTTCCCCTGAAAGGAGCAGATGGCTAAGAGAAACCTGTAAACCTTTGATTGTCACAGCAGGACCCAGTCACTGGTCATCTGGCCATGTGTTCTCAGGATCTCTTCCCAGCATGAGTAACATGGTGGCAGAGCAGATATGTGACATATGCAATGCATGGAACTATGGGGTAGAGTTTGTGTCGCTTAAAGCAGCTCAGGGGATGATGCAGAAGAGGACCTCTGCTGCAGACATAGTCCTGGCCCCACTGCAGTAAGGTTGTTTTTCACTAACACAAGGACGAAAAGGATTTGAGGGTGATCAGTCTGGAAAATCTGATTTTTATATGTGAGACGTGTCAGGTTTCTTTGCAATGTAATAGTTAAAGTTAAGTGCTTGCATTTTTCATATCTCTTAAATATACACACACATACATACAATATATAGTCCAATAAAATAGATTTTTTTTTTTAATTAACCTCCATGCTACAGTAATGTTAATGGCAGCCTTAAAGAAAAATAGTAAATTCAATGATTAGGTGAAATTTTTCACACAAGAAATGGCATTAATTTTACTCTAGCACAGTTATCAGATACTTTGTAAATGATAAGATCATCTAAGGAGATAATAGAAGCTTTGACTTTTCTTCATGAGCCCATTCATCTTGTTTTGCTTTCTGATAATAGCAGGCCTCTGGGCTTCAGAGTGTTATTTTTTTTCACCTACATATCTTCCAAACATTCTGACAGAAATGTTAAGCCTAATAGGACTAGTCTCAGCATTTAACACACGGAAATACATGCATGAGCAGATATTTTTCCTTGTCTTTCTTTAGCAAGCTCAGTACTGTTCTTTATTTCACTGCACAGCTTCCAGAGTGTATCCACAGGTGCTGTGTCTTCATGCTTGCTTTCTCCTAACCCTTTTCGTGGTGCTCCCTTCACCCACAAACACTGCCTCTGGGCAAGCCACTGCTGGGCTTGGTTTCCCCCTTCATCTCTGCAGGTCTGCTTTGCTCCAGCTGCAAGTGGCTGAGACTGGCATTAGGATTAATCTTACCTGGCTCAGATAAATGTGATGCTGTGCCCAGCTAAGCCCCCGACATGGTTACTTATCATGCTCCTCCTGGCACATTCTCAGCCTCATTATCCAAATGTGAGCCACCCTGTGAAGAAGAACTATGGAGAATATGTAAACGAAGGAGAAAAACCTGAGCTCCTTAAAGAAATTTCTATCATCCTTCAATATTCCTAATGTAAAGGGAAAACCAGGAAGTGGGGGAATATTTATATATATTATGTTACCATAAATCCTAGGCCAATTTGTGCTATGCAATACTTTTCAACTGATATTCAAGATTTATTGTTGTTCTTCTTTAAGATCAAACAAAACGGTAAAGAGTGATATTAGACAAAATAATATTTTCCTAAACTGGGAAGAGTGTTCAAAGAAGCTGATGAAAAAAAACAAATCCACTAAGTTCACAATAAAAAAAATATTAAAAGTAATAATGTGGGTTCATACAATAATTTATGTGATATAATTAAGTGAACTGTAGGAAGTGATAAACCTAAGGAAAAAAGTTTGTTATTAGAAGAGATTAAAAGAATGTCCTTTATTAAAATACAAGACCAACTAAGAGTACTCAGAAATGTCTTGGTAATTAATGTACAATGTGAAATTTTTGCACTTTGACAACAAATACACAGATTCATATATCCATTTGTATATAACTCTATTAAAATATAATAGAAGACCACGTGCATTGAAGGAGCCATTGAACTGTGAAAGTCCTCTCTTCTTACCAAAGGCTTCCCTGTGTGCCATGGGGAGCAGTAAGAGTTTGTTATCTGCATTAATCTCTTTAACTAGATTAAATTCTTGAGAACAAAATCCACTCAGTTCCTGGACTAGTACATGGGCCAGATCTGTCAAACAGGTATTTATGAACAGACATGAAGACAATTTGACTATGTTCCAGAAGATTAGAGTTGAACTCTGTGTCACAGGTTTTCCCAGGAGGCTAACTGAGAAGACTGCACCTCTTTCTAGGGTCATAGTCCTTATAATAGTTCTGTTGTTCTGTTTTATTAATCCATCTGGAAAGAAAATAGACAAAAAAAATTGTAGAAACTGAAAACTGAAAGGAACAAATCTGTGTTTGATCCAGCATTGTTTTGGCTACTGACTTTTTGGGTTGATGCTAGGCAGGGGCAATATAGTGCTAAATTACAGTTTGATAAATATTTTGGATATTATTATTACTTATTCTGTGTTTTTATTTTTGCACTTGCAGTCCTGACTTCATATACTTACAGGTGACCTAACTTAATTTCTTCTGTGTAGTAAATGAGAGAATTTTTCAATAGCATTTAATTTTTTGATGTTGAACTTCTTTGTAATTTTAAATAATTCTTGATTATTTAAAAATATTTTTTCCATATGAATTTTTGAAAATGCAATCATTTCAGCTCTATTTCTTTCTAGGAATTTGTTCAGACTGAGAAATTGAACTAAAATAACTTAATGTACTTACCCTTTCTTTTTGAAGTATTATAAGTTTCAAAATTCCTTAAGCTCAAAGCAAATCCTTCTTCTAACTAAATAATTAGACTCATAAAAAAAAGGTGGAATCAAGTAAAAGTGCTGTGGTGACATTGAAATTGAATATTTTACATATTTTTCTGTCCTCAACTGCATGCCAAGGTATGCTATAAATAGCTGCAAGCAATCTTTCTATGAAATTTTGGCGTTCAAGTTTGTTTCTTTATGATCAGGCCCTCTGTGGGCATAATCACACCTCTTTAATATAATTTAATTAAACATCAGTAAAAGTCCTGAAGGAAGAAAAAAAATTTTTTTTTTTTTTTGGTGCCTGTATGACAGAGCTGAGTGTTCTATTTGTAGACACAATTGTGGATAAATTGAGAGCATGCTGATTTTCTTGCTTATTCCTCATTAAATAAAAGTATCTTTGCATATAAACACAACCACCACCGCCCCCCAAAACACAACACAAGGAGATTATCCACGTAAAGTATTATTTTATAGCTTTTAATGTCAGTGAGGAAAACGGTAAAAGGGATGACGATATGATCAATCTCAGACATGGATGTGTAGAGTACTGACATCTGGTGGTAAAACTATGTAAAACAGAAGAATGTGGCTAATAAATCGCTTTGAGAGGGTCTGATTTTAAATAATCGCTTTCAGAAGACAAATCTGTTTCTTTTCTACTTCTGTATGTTTAGAAATTATTCTGTAGCATAGCTCAAAGACATTCAACCACTCTGTCTTTATATATGTGTGTATATATATATATATAAAAATAGATTCAGCCCTTAATTATCATTTGCAAATGGGAGTGAATTAACAGGGAGGATTTCAGCGGGGAACCTGACTTCTTGGCATTGCTCATTATTCTAAAGCGATTTTTTAATCTTAAGCAGGTTTTTCCACCTACTTTAGAAGTGGCATTTGCACATAATTATCGTTGCAAGATGGTAGTTTAAATCACCACACCACCATCCCCCACTTCAAATGACACTTATTTTTGTAGTACAACGATTTTTTTTTGCATATTACAGGTAAAATTTATAAAAATACTATTTATGATGCTCACTTACCTTACCTGGTGGGAAAACAGGGATGCTAGCCTGTTAGAAGTACTTGTCACTTTCTAGAACAAACATATTTTTAATTAAACTAATGAGTGGTAAAACTAAGTAGTAACAGCTTCCAGCTGTATCTAAGCCTTGTTTGGCGTTAAAGCAACAAACACAGCTCTGAATTCCTGTGGAGCAGAGCTGTCTTTGGTTAAAAAGGCATGGGATCCTGAGACAACTCATCTTGGTAATGATCTGCGTTACCTCTGCAGATATGAAAGTTGCCTGTTAAGCTACCTTATGTCTAGCTAGCCAAGCAGCTATCCAAAATTAAGCTGTGTTACTGTTAGAGCCCAGAACATGGAGGGGGATAGACCAGATGATATTTATGGTAATTTTAGAGGCCTTAGGATATATCTCTGCTGGTCTTCACCTACTGCTCCAGAAGCGGTGTCAAATGTGACATCTCGCACCTGCTGGCCCTGTCAAGGGTATCAAACACCCTGAAAAATGCAAAATGCCACCAGATTACTAAACTTAGGTGAGTCTTACATCTTCTAATCTCCAGTGTTTTAGCTGGGGCTTCTCAGCGTGGGGTAGACTTTAGAGCCAGCCCTGTGCTGCTGTCTCTGGCTTAACCCTCCAGCCTTGTTCCTTGGCAAGAAGACAACACAGTCAAATCCTGTAGGTCTTCTGGATCCCAGCTGGAGGAACAGGTACATACATCGTGTGTAGCTCTTCTCTTGATAAAGCATTTCCTCTTTACAGATAATTAAAATACAGATCTGATTTAATAAGGAAAACAGGTAGAATTAGGGCAGAGGAGAACCTTGCCACTCCACTTTCTGGTGCCTTCCTAAAGGTGAAAAAAATGGAAAATATTTTTTAAAAAGCACTAATTCAACTCAGCTGTGTTGTGGTTTTGTTTTGTGGTGTTTTTTTTGGTTTTGCTTTTTGGTTTTTGGTTTTTTTTTTTTTTTTTTTGTTGTTGTTGTTCTTGTTTTTTGGTTTTCCAAATGTAGGGAGGGAATTTTATCAGGAATTAAGTCATTATCGAAACAAGATTTTGGCAAGAGGAGCAAAGCCTTAGAAATTGAACTAAATGCTGCTTTACCAAACATGTAACTTTCTTAATTCTGTCTTAATTCAGTTTAACAATGTATAGTCCCTTCCCAGGAAGGAAATTCCAAGCTAAATAGCATTCTTGCTAAATTTGTTCTTGATTTAAGTCTGGGAAATGTGCCTTGGCCACTGCTTAATTTTAGGAGATGCTTACTTACTTTACAGATGCAAGTTTACTTGCCTACAGACCTTGTCTGCATGACAGTAGCTGGCGTAAATACGTGTTGTCTTCTTGTTTGATTTAACCAATTATTAAGATTAATTGCAGAGCTTCCTCAGAAAAACTTTTATCCCCCAAAACAAGAACCTCCTTTTTCATAAATATGTATTTATCACTTCTTTTTCTCTTAAAAGTGATTCATAACTGGCTGCACAGTCAGTTAATATCTAAGTCCAGAATAAGGCACCAGAAGAAGTGACTAGGCAAATTCAAAGACAGAATATCTGTAGTAAAATTTCTGACTCAAGTGAAAACATTGGCAGGGTTTAAAAGCATGTTACCTGTCAAAGACTGACTTCGCTGTTCCCCTCTCTCATCTTCCAAATGTGTGAAGTATCTTCTTGCACACATCTCATAATTATTCATGCAGTATCTGCAGTCTGGAAAGAGTCCTGGAACTTGGCTTCTGACACTAAACACAGGAAAAGGAACTGTCAGCACATAGTTTTATAATATACTTATCTGATAATTTTATTTGGTGCACTACATTTTCCACATATCAGTACTTGTGCTCATGGTGACAGTGTCTCTCCTTAACTGCCACACAACCACGTGTGCTACACATAATGCTGTTAATCATTCTGGCAGTCTGTGTGTGCCTGTCTCAGAGCCAGGGCTGAGAGAGGAGAGCAGACTGTTCCAATGAACTGGTGCAGGCAATGGAGTGGATGGACATGCAAAGCAGTTATTGGGAAAATGAACAAATGGGTATTGCTAGTGAGGCAAAGAGGATGCGATAGGAGAAAGACATGACAAGACAAATTGGTGACAGGGTAAAAGCAGCAAAGGGAGTGAATCAGAAAACGGTGTCATGTAGCAGGGAGCCCTGAGAGTGGAAACAGAGCTGGGATGGGTCATACCTCAAGCACTGGACAGGATGGGAAAACCACTGAGGCATGGAGATAATTTCCAACCTGATACGAGACTAGAGCACAGATCTGAATGAGAAAGAAAGAATTAAAAAAACCCAAAAAACAAACAACACTCAAAAATATATAGTAGTATGAGAGAAATAAGTCTATTTAGCTGTATTTGGAGATCATGGACGAGAGTCCCAAGAGAAGGTAGTTCTGGAGAACTTACAAACTCAGCAGGACTTTTAAATAATAATAAAAAGAATAAGAAATAAAAACATTCAGCTGTTAAGAGACATATATATGGAACACCTCTTGACAGTCAGACATCAGAGAACACCTATGATAAGGTTGAAATACGGAGTGAAAAGAAAGATGAAAGATCTTGCCCCGTAAGTACATAACTTTGCAGTGACTCAGTCATTGAGACTGAGGAAGAAGATCCCATGAGACCAGAAAAGAGAATGAAATAAAAGTATTTTCTTCTGAATTGATTTGTGACATCAGAATTTTAGCAAGTAGCAAAAGGATGTCAAATATCTGACGGGACTTCTCTGCCGTGTCTTTGAAAAGTTGTGTTGCTGCCACCTGCTGTTATCCCACAGAATGACAGGAATTTGTAAGTTTTGTAATACTGTACTTGGTAAACAAGGATAAAATATTTAGTATCTGATGCAGTTTCTAAGCAAGTATGGGGGATTTTTTGTGAGATTGAAAAAGAATACCAAACCCTAATGACCAAACCTTCAGATTAATTTAACAGTCATATAAAAATGACAATACTAGACAATTTGTGTTGTCCTTTTTCTTGTGCAAATACTCAAAGGGTATAAAAACAAGTGTGGGATAAGATGCTATGCCAGAATGTCAGCTGGAGGTCTATTTAGGTCTCTGCTCTACATATGCTTACGTAGCTGCCACTCCCAAAATCTCTTGCTTACATACCCACATAAAAACATAGCTGTGCTACTAAAAAAAAGAAATAAAGACAGCTGTCAGAATCTTGCTTTAACCAGAGTAAAGACAGCATACTTCCTCAGCAAAGAGATGGAAGCAGGAATTTCTCCCTCTCCCTATCAGGATATCAAAAGGCAGCAGATGTCTTGTAGGGTGAATGAAAAATTTGTAACTGAAGAATAAAAAGCCAGGGGTTACTGTTTAAATCTGTAAAACAGAAAAGAGTTGAATAGGAATACCTCCAGATCACTGGTGCTGATGATTACATGTGGTCAGAGCTTCTTTCAGATTTTCTGCAGAATTTAGGCATATAAAATATGCTTTTAGAAGTTTATTGCAGAAAAAGAGAAAATAAAACCTAGGTGTTCACCGTTATATAATGATAAAATAATTAAAGATCACAGATATTATGATGCATCAGAGAAGCGTTATAAGCCTAAGCCCAAAGCTTTTTCTGTCTTCTGCCACCAGCCCTGCACCCAATTCTGATGATTTGTCAAGCTCATAGAAGTGCACCAATGAAGTACTCACTTTCCATACCTGAAAATATAACTACAGTGTCCCATAGGAAGCCAGTTTATGTGTTTTGCCCTTAAGATTGCATTCTACATGGTGAAAGGTGAACTTAAGCACCCAATGTCTGGTTGTAACTGCTGATTCAGTTTGTCAACTCATTTATTTTCAGACAATGCCAAGGCTTGTTTTTCTGGGATGGTGCACTAGGCAAAATGGATGAGACTGTACCAGGTTTTGTCTGTTAAAATAAAGAAAAAATCTTAGGAAGTCCCTGACCAGTCCCTCAGGAAGTCTGCTGCTGTTATTTCTTCATATAAAATCTATAACACTCATCTTCATTTTCCCATGTAAGAATATTCTGATGCATTACAATATGGCCTTCATTTTATGTCTTACACTCTGAAGTTTAAATACCTAAAAAAATAACAATTATGCTGTATCTGTAAAGCCACCATATCCAGGCTGGAGAAGAGGCACAGCCCAGAGCTGTGCAGCACAGATGTGGCCAGTCTGTACCACTTGAAGTCATATTGAGATAATGGTCCCTTGCCTTGTTCTATTTATGTGTTTATGTGTTTATGTAATCTTCCTTTTGTTAAAATTTATGGTGTCAGTAGCTTGTGTTCTGGGCTTTTGAAATGCTTGACATTCTTTCATTAAGATATAGCTTGAAGCAGGAGATTTAAAATCTACTGGAAGGCTTTATACAAGAAGCAAAACTCTGTCTCTCACTAAAGTCAGAAAAAACCTCAACATTTTAATTTTTTTTTTATTTGTTTGTAACGTGAAATAAAAAATAGCTAGTAAAGAATAGAAGAAAGAAACATACTGACTACAAAAATATTAAAACATACTGACTACAAAAATATTAAGACTACTATTTCAGTCTATGTTGGTTTGGTTTTTTTTTTTTTTTTTAACTGAGTAATAAAATTTCCCCTCTTTTGTGGACTTGTAAATAAGCAATACCATATTTATATATATATTGGATTTGAAACATCACTAAAGAAAGTTAGGAAGAACACGATTTTAAATACAGTATCTTTTAGCTATAAATTAATGTGAAATGTCCTTCTCTCATTTTACTGCTGATTGTTTCTCTTCTGTCCCACATCAGGAAAAAAAAAAAAAAGTTTTACCAACAAAATGAAGGAAACACAAAAATTCAAGAAAAAGAATTCAAGAGAGAAAAATTTTTTTTTCTGAACATACAGAACACAGGCAGAGTGGACAGAGCTCCTGCAGAACTGTGATTCTGTTGTTGTGCTGACTAAGAATAAATGCTTCAATATGATAATAGCACTGCCTTGTGTAAAGTCTTAGCTGAGACACTGTGTGAGGGGAATTTGTGTAGTTCAAAGGAGCTGATTCTAGCAAAAAAATGCATGGAAATATTCCAAAGATGACCAGGTAAATGGAAAAGAGGCCATGAAGGAACTGACATACTCTGACAAGAAAACCAGGGCTAAGGGGTTTTTGGTTTTTGCCTCTAACAGAAAACTTGAATGGCAATGAACAACACTAGGGAAGGGCAAATAATTATTCAGTCAATTAGCTAACACTAGTAAAAAAATAAATAAGTAAAAATTAAACAGGTTGAGTTTAGGCTGGAAATTAGAAAAAAAGGACTCCTAACCTTTAATGTGAAGCCTTTCTGTAACAACCTTCTAATGGGAAAATAGTGGGAAAAAATATTTTTAAACAGAACTTAACCGTGATTTTGAAATTATTCTATGCTGGTTTTAATACTAGCAGAGAACCAAATGCCGTGATGCCAGGGATCACTTTCGTTCTTCATTTCTGCATTTCTCCAGACTAATAAATACAAGAAGATATTATATTTTCTCTTCCAGAAGAGAACAGGGAGAAGAGGATTTTACAGGGGAGCTGTCACCTAAAGAAGTTTTGCACTGTGAGTCCCAGCTCCAGATCAAGGTAAGAATTAAGATTTTAATTTTTTAATTTATATTATTTGTCCATGTTCCCAGTTTATTTTTGTATAAATGTATTATTCAATGCTCCAGTGGATTGTTTTTAGAATGGATGGGATTACTGCTCAGAAATATAATTGTATCCTACAACATCAATTCATCTTAGTTCATCTCTTACTATCTGTGTTTCAGATTTAAGTTTGGAATCAGCAGTTTTTGGAACAAAACCTGAATGTGAATTCTTACCTGCTCTGATACTGTGATCTCCTCTCTTCCCCTCATGTCCTCCTTCATGGGGTTTCTTATAAACAAATTCAGCTCAGGCTTACCTAACTGAGCACCTACTTTTGGAGCTATAAACTCCATGACAAGGTGGATGCAAGAGGATCTCTATGGATACATTACCTACTACAGCTACATTACTAGAATCATTCAGATCATACCCATGAATTTAGTTTTCAACAAAGTAGTAACATATGCAGAAAATTTCCACAAGGTGGGGATAAAACAATGTTTCATATCAAGAAGTTTGCTTTTATAAGACTCAGTTTATAGTTTGCACTTCTGCATGAAGTCTAGTCTATGGAAGAGAAATTCCATCTTACAAATCAGGGATTCAAATAAAATATTCATGAAAGCACATGAATAGCTTTCCACTGAGTGCTGTTGGATAAAATGTAGGCTTCTTTTAATAACTTGAAGTGTATAATCCTAAGGGCTGTTTAGCAGTGGTCCTGAGAGGGTTCAATTCAATATTTTTCCATTTGTTTGATTTAAAATTATCAAACTTATGCTTCATTTGCCTAATGTTTTGTTATCCTTCATTTAAGGGTCAACATTCTAGTTTTATAATTATGGAAAAATATGGGGGTTTATAAAAACCTCATCTTGTTATCCTGAATCCAAATAAGAATGGCTGTTGCAGCACAGTATAAATGAAAATTAAATGCAAAAAATTATAATACATGTAAATCAGATCTGGAGAAATTATGAACTAAGTATAATTAGAAGAAGAGAGTCTACATCTTCAGGGTATTAATGAGTTTTTTTACTAGAAGATTTTGATTAGTTTGACATGCCCTCAGTACATCAGAGACAACAATTCTTTCAGAACTCACCCACTTGTTCTTCTGAAAGAGATTTTAAAAGCTTTTGTTGTTCAGGAGGAAGTTAAGCAATAACTTGATTAAGAGCTACAGGGAATAGAAAGTTCACGGGTTTAGAACCAGAGTACTAATCAGCCGTGTTAATTTAACTGTGTGTTGCATTACACACAATTAGAAATTGAATAAATACTGCATTATAATGGCCTAAATCAAGAGGAATGGGCCAAAATCAAATCAAGAGGAGACTTGCATGCATTTACCTGTTAGCAAATTGAACACAAAAGTTTCCAGTTTAGATTAATTATACATAACTGTGTCAGGTTATTTCACAGCCCAATACTTTCTGAACATATCTTTTAAATATTCCACACAGGAAGGGTTTGATGTTTTCATACCAAGTTTACATTTTTGAAGGTACTTGACTCTACACAGGATTTACATTTAACAGCATGGTTGGGTAATTTCTCACACAATCACAACTTAGTCACAACAGTTACAACACACAGTTGGATCACAATGCAAATGTGATCCCCATGACTAGTGTCATTATGTTCACTCTCACAATGTTACCCCCTTGGTTGCTAGGAGGAATACATAAGATGAAGTTTCCTCAAGTCCTCTACTTCCTTCAAAGGTCATTTTGTAGGTGGTCAGATGTTGAGCTGAGGCACTCTGTGTTCAGCTGAGCCACTAAAAACTTCCCCCTGAGGGTCTTGATAGGTCAGGAAGAACATTTACACCTCTTCTGGTGTCAAACTGATTCATCAGCAAAACTCCACTTGACATCTGTTAAGATATGTCTCTGCCTGAATTAAAATGCAAACAGGATCATATGCTGAAGTCAATAGTACAGATTTTATTTAAAAGTAAATTGTGATGTAGAGAGACAGAAAGATATAAAAAAAAGGAGAGATGGGGAGGTGGATGGGGCGGGGGGGAGACAGAGAGATTTTAGGAGAAGATAATCTCTACCTGTGGATCCAGAGGCTCTTCTTCACCTCAGGTTTCTCAGTGATGGTCACTACTTATACATTTTAGCAAAAAGAGGAATTAATGGTCATTGGCTATACGGTTCTCTTATTCTGTTGGTTAAATGATTCCCTTGCTTCCAATGCTAATTATTCCCAGGCTCAGCCTTTCTCTTCTTTTGAATCAGTGGGTTTCTTGCCTTGGGTTGGTAGGTTGTGATCTCCCCCTGGTGGAATTACCTTTTATGCAGACGGAGCTGGTTTCAGCACTGCTGCTGAGTTGGCCTTCCTTGTTGCCCATAAATTCCACATTCTTTGTGGCCCATAAATTCTGCATTCTTTGTGTCCATTAGCCCATACATTCTTCTCCCCCAGCTTTGTTACCCTCTCCTTAGGTCTGAGGTGACAGCCAGTACCACATTTATCTTATCTCAAGTTCCTGCTGTGGTGGTTTAAACTATAGTCCAAGTTCCAGGTATCCACGGAGGCATATTCAGGGGGCCTTTTGTTGAGGTTGGTGGTTGCAGATGCCATCTATCCTATAACTTGGAGTGGTCTTTGTTTGACTGGTGATGTGCATACAAGCAGTTACTTCATTATGCAGTTTGCCACGGTGGGAATTTTTGTCTGGATGCATTACCCAGGATGTTCTAGCCAGATCTCACCTCTTCCAGGCTTGAGTTATTGCCATCCTGTCTCGCTACGCTGTGCTTATCTCATGGCAATGTTTTCTGTGGCCTTAACAGCATCTGAGATAGGAAACTATGCTCTTTACATCCTTAAAACATCAGAGTCACTATTTTGCATTAGGATAATACACTGGGCAGGAAGTTTAGTGACTGGTACATGTGCTGGTGACGCATTACATGACAAAAAGTTACAGGCTGTGGATCCAAAACCAGTGACTCTTGATCTATTCTGCCTGCATCTATTAATTACACATTGTCTCTTTATGATGACATTTCTATAGGTTTTATTCTTTTATCTGGTTGCTAGGGACATATTTGTCTTGGTTTGAGACAAATTGGAGGAAATGTCCAAAATGAACGTATCCTCTAATAGAAGGCAGATTTCAGCAGCCCCTACCCCACAAGGTTCAGAAAGAAATTCCTTGGAGGAAAGTGAAAAAAACCTATTTATTTAACAATCAGGGTGCACACAGGCACCAAAAAAAGAATGACTACTGTTAAATAGTAAAACTCCTTGCAATGAAGTAGATCTGGGAAGATTCAAAGTCCTTTCTGTGGGTGTGGCTCTCTCCCTCCAGAGCTGGGGCGCAGGGTAGGCTCCTCTGGGCCGTGGTGTAGCGCCTCCTGGTGATGGTATTCCAGACTGGAGCAAACAGTTCCAGGAGAAGAAGAAAAACCAAAGTCCCCGGAAAAGTTCTTGCCTCAGCTAGCAGGCTAGCCAAAAACAAAGGCTCTTAACTCTGTCTCTCCTGAGAAAAGGAGCCAAGAGCTAGGAAAAGCAAGAAGGTGCTTCCTTGGCTCTGCCACAGTGAGAGCAAGCAAGTTACCTCTGTTTTTGAACACAGGCCACCGAAAGAATTCCACAGGCTACCCCCCTCTCACTTAGGTAGCTTTAAAGGCACAGAACTCATGTCTGGCATAGGGCAGACGATAGGGAATACAGTGTCATGCAGTCACCCCAGGACTGGAGTATCCAGTTGTAAGCAGCACGATATGTTTAGGTCAGGCCTTATAGATTTATATGTTGCATTTGTTTTTATATTCCCTTCCCTGCAATTCTACGAATTCTATGATTCATTGCATACTTTTCATTGGTTTTTAAGCCCATAAACATCTTTTTCAGTATTCTATTCTGAAGTTCCTTATAAATTGCGTGTTCAAGCTTGGATTCATAGTGTGGTTTTAGTAGCTAGTATTCATATTTTTTCAGGCCTCTGTATCATTGCTCTGTCTTATACATTTGATTTTGAAAGTATTGCTCTTGGTCTTCTGAATCATGGTTTGTACTGGCCAATTCTATTACTTAAAAAGATGCATCATTATACAACTTCTGCAATTCTTCTCATTATGAAAGTTTATTGTAGATGGCAGAATACTTTTTTTTATCAGGAAGATATAAACACATTAATTGAAGCTATCGAATTGCGTACCTTCCTTAATAGCAGTTTTATTAGCTGCTACCAACTCCATTCGTACTCTTGGGTCATTAACTTTGATACAGCAGGCAAGTACAATTTTGTTGTAATCAAGAAAGTAATAAAAGGATAGTTTATGCACCACAGGACAGTTTACAATAGCAATAAAGTCTAATTAATTCTATTATTCACTCTTTCCTATTAAAGGTTGAATTTAGGTTCTGATATCAAATATCTGGGGAGTTAAGCAGATAAGAGAGGGACCATTCTGTCCTGATATGAAATTAATAGTTTGCACCTGAGAAATTAAAATGGAGCAATAGAAAATAAGTGGATTCCCATGGGTATTTCAGTGAGAACAATATATTGTGTCTCAGATGAAGCCTATTCTTCAACATGATTGTGAGTCAGCAAGGTTAACCTCAGATCGATTTTACTTGGACTGCTTTTACAGCACAAGATCCCACTGCTGAGGAAAAGGAGTCCAAAAAGTAATTGCTGGATTTATCCAAGATGGGCTGACAGCTTTTCCCTCTGTTTCCCTATTTTCCCTGTGTATGCATCAGGCATTGGCATTTGGCTTGGCACAGCAGGTTCCCTTATCATAAGAAAGAGAAAGCTATGGAATCCTACCTTTCCCATCAAGTTTGCACCAACCCATGTCTTAAAGCAGTTCTTTTGGAAGTCTGTGTCCTGGATAAGATTCCAGAAAATGGTTAGAGTAATAATGAGTGGTGGAACCTGATTAGGACCTGAATGATAATATATTGACTCCTTTTCAAGGACTTGTCTATTTTAAGGTTGGAGAGAGCCTTTGAATTATAGAATACAGGGAAGCCTCCTGTGGAGGTTGAAGTACTTTTGGAAATCTCTTAGAAATTTGTGTGGTTTGTAGAAACCTTCTCAGGGGTTGGGGGAAAAAATGAGTTGGCTTGAAGCTGTGCTTTGCAATCTCGAGATTATACTTTTTTTTACTTAACTAAAATTAAAAGATTTTAAAAATCCATCTGCAACAGACACATGCCAGAAATGGGCTGTACCTCATCAGGTATGTGCTGTAGCAATTTATAGCATCCTGCCTAGGCCTGTGATACTCATATTCTTAGGTATGCTCTTGACTACATTCAAAAATTAACCCAAGGAAAATGCATTACACTGTGGTAAGATGTACAAACGGCCTGGTGACTAGGAAAAACTCCATGCATCCTTTATTCCCGTTTTCCCCTTTTCCCCACTTTTTGGATGAGTTGTGCCCAAATGCAGTTTGCCTTGGCATTTGTATACATGGTGCTAGTCCTCCTCTTTCACAGTAACAACCTAATTTCATACTATTTCCTTCCTCCTCAATGCTGTCATTCATGATTGCAGGGGTAACTCAAATCATGCCTTCACCACCTCACCAGCACAATACTCCCTGGATCCTATTCCGGTTTCCTGAGGGGGAATGAAAGCCCAGGACTGTCTGCATTCTTTTACCAGACCTTGTGAGTAGCTTGGATGAGAAAGTCAAGAGCTTCTAATGAGTTGATTGATGTTAAGTGACAGTCAACTGACAGTGGCAATCTATTGTCCAGCAAAACAAAATAACATATGCACAATTACTGTCACACAAGACCTCCGTGTACTTGTGCCTCTTCACGGTTGCCAAGAGGGTGGCTGCGTGGGGCTGGTTTGGAATCCCTGCATAAGGCTGTTCAGAAAAAGGTGGCCTTTTTCTGTCTAATCAGGCAATTTCAAATAGATTCCTTTTTGTATGTTGTTGCATATTGGATCAGTGTCCTTAGGGAATCAAGGTGCAACACTGTTCATCTCCTGAATTTCAAAGTGCCTGAGGCAACTGGATTCGCACCTCTGCCAGAAGAGTGGCACCTTCTGGCACATGGCTTAGTGAAGATTGTCAGCAGATGTCTAAGGCATCTCCGAATGTAGACTTGGACACATTTTGCTCTATTTTCATTCTGGGTGGGATGTCAGTTTAAGTAAATGAACAAAAAATACTGCAGCTGTAATTTGGTGAAAAACAGATATTACTTTTAATTTATTAACTTGGGAGCTAATAAATTTTTGCAGAAAGAGAAAGAATGGAGAAATATAGGTTAACTGCGGGGGCAGTGAGATTTTTTTTGTTCTGGGGAAATACTGTAGAAGATTGCCTAGAAAGGCTGTAAAATCTCCATCCTCAGACTGAGGATGGAGCAACCTCTTTCAACTTGACTTTATTTGAACCGGAACTTGAAACTGGAAGACCTCCAGAGGTCTCTTCCGACACATTGGATTCTGTTTCTATGATTTGCGTCTATCTGGTAACATTGTTGCATGTGTTACTGATCACCTCAAGTTAGCCGCTAATACAAATAGGATTATTCATAACAAATACAGGGAGTTATTTTTTGCCAAAAGTTTTCAAGCCTGTACTTTACAGTTTAAAGCACACCAGTAGGCAGTGTAATGCGTGCTGCTTGACAACAGCAAGTAATTCTTAACACTGGCAATTTCTAGTCCATCAACTGCATACCAATGTTTGAAAAGCTTCGATTCCCCACCAAAAAAGGATGTTCAATTCCACGTCAGAGCTAGAACCTGAGTCTCACAATAGCTTTTTGTAGAAGTTCAGCTATAGAGTTCTTTCCACTCATTCCCACTTGTTTATGTAGGTAGGTTTAGCCACCCTCACTGACAGTGGTTAAGGGAGCAGTGGTCTCATCATGCCTCCTCTTCTTTTTACTGTTCACTGGGGTACTGCAGCCTTCCAGCAGCCTCCTTTTGCCAAAATCCTTCTGCTGCCTCATTCTTCACCTCATGCTTCTGTTGATTCTTAATGCGACTGATGATTCTGTTTTCTGTCTGATGTTGATTCCCTTCAGTGAGAGTGTTCAGCCATTGCCAAATCTGAGCTCGCCAGCTCCTCTCCTTCCCTGAGCTTCCCATTGTACTGCTGGCAAGGGTGTAATGCTTTTCCCTTCCCCCTCAACCGGATGGTGGCTCCCCCCTGAGCCCAGATGCTGTGTTTTGCATAGTCCTTACTTCATCCAAAACCCTGTGTGACACTATCTGTGTGCAATGAAGAGCGATAAGTAAGCATTTAATCAGACTTGCCACATGTAATGTTCAGGAAAATCAAGCACTTCTGTGTTAATTATAGGTTTAATAAAGGATGGGCAGTGCTCATCTTCAATAAATTCCCTGACAGTCCTCCCAGAACACAGGCTTCTAATGTGTACACATAGAGATAGATATATATGTATGTGTGTGTTTGTGTGTGTGCATATGTATATGTGTGTATTTATAATACACTACAGCCTAGTTCAAAGGGAAAGGGTTTGAGCTCTGGATTACCTTTATGAAATTGTCTTTCAAAAGTAAGAGAAAAAAAGTTAAAATAACTTTGAAATCTAATAATACTCCAAGTCTTGCTGCTGAAGATTCCGCATTGAACCAAGAAGACATTTATATTATTTTTTTTTATGAAGATATATGGATCTGCAAAATGTGAAATTAGAATGTTGCTGTTCTATCCAAAAGCAGACAACTGAAAGTCTTTAAATATGATCTGAGGAAATATTAAAATAAATATTGGCAATGAATCCTCAACTTTTATCAGGACTTTTCAGTTAAGAAGCTATGAGATAGCAAAAGATGGGAAAATACAAGGCTACAGTGCTTTTCCCAAATTTTTAGCAGATAAATATATAAGGAAAGAAACCCAAGAGTGCCACTGTTAGAGTTCACTTAAAATTAAGAAGCCACTGAAGAAATAATCAAGGAGGCAAAAGTGTATAAGTCAGAGAAATCTGTAGACAGATAACATAACAATCATGGTTACATTAAAATTTGTTACATAGCTTTAAGTAAACATACATATCCCAATAATTTTATTGCAATTCATAGTTGCAGAAAGGGAAGTGAATAAGAATGCATAACTGTTCAAAATATTTGAGAACTGATCCTAAAGAACAGGTGCAGCTAGCTAACCCATGTAAAGGCCATCCTGCTGAGAAAAAACAAAACTAAACCAGAAGTCTCTGAAGTTTGTGCAAAAAAGATTTATTTTGGACCTGACTTAGTAAATCACTCCCTTAGGTTTGGTTTCCTTCTTCCTAATGTTCCAGATGCAAACTCATCTATCATGTTTTGATAGCCTGAAGACTTTCAGTTTTCACTTATGCAGTGCAGTGTAGCCTCTTTCACAGAAGATTTTTTGTATGGAAAGTTAATTAATTTTCCACTGACAGAAAAGTGGAGCAACTGGAATGATTGGTCAGGAGTTAGACCAGGCACTGCTGTCACAGGCAGCTATCTTATGCAGGATCTTCACTGAGGATAACTTTTCTGTTCATGTGTTAAAGATTTCTTGAAAGTCAGTAGACATTTTCATTTTATTGATCATTGAGTCATCAGCTCAGAGTAGCCACAAGATGTCATTGTGGGCCTACTAAAATACACACTGTTGAGGTTGAAAAACTATAAATAGCATAATTAGAAACCAGACCTAAAACCACAAAGAATTATTTTTATAATGTATTAAAAAAAATATTTTGAAACATTTTCCATAGTTTTTATGTCATTACTTTGGAATACAGAAAACTTGAGTATGTGGGTTCTTCACATCAGCACTTTAACACTGTCAGCCTTCTGGAAGGCATTAGCTGCTGGGGCAAAAACCATTTTAGATGAGATGAAACATATGCTTATATGAGGTAAAACCAACACAGAAATAAAATTCTAGAAAATAAAATAAGAAAAACCACAGAAACACTATGAATTCTTAGGAGTTTTTAAACTTTCTTTTCATGCAGCCTTGAATTTCCATTAGTCTTTTCGGAGGATTTCCACACATAGAAAATTAAGATTTTATGTCGTACAAACTTGTTGAAAGCAAATTTTTATTCTTTGTGAGTTCCTCATGAATATGAGGATGTAATAAAGGCAAATTTTTGTG
The DNA here is from genome assembly GCF_020740725.1 of Corvus hawaiiensis. NCBI lineage: Eukaryota > Metazoa > Chordata > Aves > Passeriformes > Corvidae > Corvus > Corvus hawaiiensis. The sequence continues at coordinate 37,059,216 of NC_063217.1, forward strand.
GTGGACTATGATTTTCTCCCAAAATAGGAACATTAAAAAATGTAATGAAGATTACTTTTGGTACACTTAGATAAAAATTTCAGACCTGATTACTTTCAGTTGAGCTCCCAAGATCAATTTTATTATGAGCCAAAAGATCTGGAGGGAAGCTTAGGCTCTTTAATGGATGTTGAATATGCCACAACATAATTTAGGTGCTATGATATTTAACATTTAGGTGTCTCGCCAGTTATAAAATTTTGAAGTACGCCATACAGAGATTGGAAACGGGGGGTATGTAGGGATTCAGGGATTCACACTGAATGATGAGTCACTGAAACCCATATAAAATGCCAGTAAAATCTTGAGTTGTTCCTGCATCTTGCAGAGAGAGAAGTGCCCAGTTCCGTGACTCAGAAAGGTAACTTCACCCTTTTGAAACTCAGTATTAATGTGGGTCAGTATTCTCCAAAGTAGTATAAAGAAGTTCACTATTGAGAAATGCAGTGTAATTAATGCTGGAAGAAGAAAAACAAACCAACAAAACCAAACCAAAATCGACTTACCAGATGTACATTTCATATATTTATTTTGAAAAGGAACCTGGACAAGCACACTGACATGTAGTGAGATGTACTCTAATTCCAAAACTGGAATGCATAGGGAACAGACAATTCTTTGATGATGTTTCAATATTGCTCTTCTGAGAATTTTGATTCCATAAAAAATTGTGACATTTCAGAATTTTCTACATAAAAAAAAAAAAAAAAAGCAAATTTTCTTATTCAAAAATGAATACAATGTAAGGTTGTCTTTTTGTTCTGGTATCACAGACATTTCTGATCTAATTATTGTACATGGCCTGGGTCGCTGTATCTTCACTGAGTTTTCAGTGTTTTTCCTGAGTTGATCCATGTTCTGTTAATTAATGAACTAGGCTTCAATTACATGTTAGAGAAATTTGCAGTAACTGGATGATCCTCAGAGTCTGTGGTCTGACTCCCAGTACAATAATTAGGAGAAATTTCAAAAGGATGCATATTTCTAAATATAACCTTTTTTTTTGGTGATTAAATAATTACACGTTTGTTCATCACCTCTCTCACACTTTATGAACTTCAAACATAATTAGTTCGGCTATGTGAAAAAAATATTACTGTAAAAGGAAAAAGCAAAAAAAAAAAAAAATTACTTGCAGTAACACAATTCCCTTGGCTTTGATAGGATTAAGATTTAGTTACTGTTGTTCCTTCCTGAACATAGAAATGCTACCCAGAGAGTGACAAATGCTTTTAGCATTGTAACAAGGAGTATCTCTGTTTTCACTACATGGATTTCTTCTATGCTTTTTGGACAAATATTTTGCAACAGTTAATGAGCCTTGAGATCTCACTTTTCTTGTATAATAGCTTCATAATCTGGTAATAAGACCAAAAAAAAAAAGAAACAAATAGAAAGAATACTGATCAAAGTTACAGCCATAAGGCACTTAATAAAAACTTACAGTTAGAATTAAAAACACGTGAATGTTTTTACTGTGATATGTGAAATTAGCCATTGAATATTTTTAGTAAATTTTGCCTAGATGTGTTTTAGACTCTAGAGGAAAAATCCATTCTTATTTATTTTATTCTTTTCTCTTTTTTTTGCTGTGCCTATGTCTAAATTTATCAGCAGAAAGTTTGTACCTCCGTGGGAGCACAGCAGGGGTCTTACAGCCAAATTCTTTTTATATTTTGGGTTATATGATAAGGATCTGTAAACCTATGCATATTCAGGATGTAACAGGCAGAAGCAAAATGAAGTCATCAGCAGACAGTAATGATTTTATGGAAAGTTATTCAGTAAAAATACCTGAGAAAAGGAAGAGGAATGTTCAAATAACAGCCTCAAAGGGACTGTTGTTGCGGTAGGAATTCTTGTTGGTAGGATGATGAGACAGGATGTGGGATGATGGCAGACACTGATGTTTTGCCAGCTGAGACGTTTAAAGTAGTGGCATTGAGAAAATTGTTGTCTGACAGACTGTCTCAACATAATTGCCTCCACTAGAAAAACACACAAGGAATGGAAAAGCAGGTAGTGCCTTTGGACTGTGTTTCAATGGGAAGACAGTTCGTGTAAGGCCAGTGATTGCTTGTTAATAATTTCTATGAAGGAAGTGGGAAAAGGAATTACCAAGAAAAAAGCTTTCTGAGAACCTGAATCACTGATAAAGCAAGGAAAGTAAGCAATGGAAATGGGATTTATCAGTGTTTTTTGATGAGGTGATGTCAAGTGAATATCTGTGCATCAGGTAACATGAAGATTAATATAGAAAGAAATAGAACAAAACTTTTTTGGGGGAAAAATATGTCAAATGAATATGACTGGTCATCCATCACTTAGGAATCTTAATTGTTGAGAAGGTTTGATAGTGAGCTACTTCTACCAAAATCAGAGTATTTTTTTGAACGCTGCATAAGGTAAGATTTGGTAGGCTATGCAATAAATGATGTATTGGGTTACTCCCATTGTGGAAAAATTGAAATCTTTTGGCTGAGATACCTGGATTATGGTGAAACATGAAATACATTAGTTGGACAAGTCTTTGTGAAATAATAAATAAAAATAGGGAAAGGGAAGCTGAAGGGTGCAAAACATTAGACTGACATCGCATTACTGAGCTCATGATAATTCATAAAATATTGATCCAATGCAAATGTTTATTATCTGATGAAAACAAAATGCTTCTGTTCCTTGGCAGGGATTTCTGTGATGTACCCTCGCTTCCACTACCTGGATAAGTCATACTCCTCATATTCCCTGTTGCAGAGCTGGGGGCTGGAAAATGTCTGCTGCACTTCTGGGTCCTCATTAGTCAGCTAAGAATATGTAAGGAAAAAGGAACCCAGGTATACCTAGACTCAATTTTATTTGAAAACTTTGTAAATTAAGCTCAGCTATATAAAATGAAATTCTTCATTGTTAGAAAATTTCCAATGGGTTTTTTCTGCTACAAAATTGATTATTCCCACCCTTCCCATCAAGTTCCAGTAGAATGGAAATTCTGATATCTTGCCAGCTCTAATCACAAATTTCTGTTTGACCAAGGAAGACCAGTTTGGCTATATGATGCTGCATTAGACTTGCAAAACAATTTAAATCTCCATCCCTTGATTGTTCATGGAATTTGAGGGAATGATTTTAAAAATTTTTCCAGTTCACCCTCTTTCTGATTTGATTTTATTTGATTTGATTTGACTTGACACATAAGCACATATAGGTCAGGGAGCAGGATGGGACCTACATGTTGACTCAGTAGATTTTATTTTTTCTCTGAGTGTTGTTTTTTTATGGGTACTCCTGACATCTAACTTACCATGTTTTGGATTTCTTTGTCTAATAAACTATAATAATTAATATTACATTTATCTGAAACAGATTTCAACACAGTATGTTTCCTCATCTTTCCATTTGTGAGACAGTGTTCTTTTTACTTCTTCTTCTCCAAGCATCAGCTAATAACTTCATTTGAAAAACATACTTCTAGTGAGATACTTCTATCTATATGCATATGTATTATATATTCAAGTATAAAATTATGGTTGTCAGTATTTTTACCACTATTCTCCGTTCTGCTTCAACTGTGAGGGTACAGAGCAATATATAGACACTATGTTTTTCTCTATATGATTTAGAAAAAATAAAATCCACTCAGATAAAATTTGACTCAAAAGATTTGAGTCAGAGATCCAACAGGATTTTTCACTTCAGAGACACTTTTTAAAGATTGATCTATTTCTGTCCTGGCTCCTTGTCTTGCTTTGTTTTTGGTTTCCCTCCTGTATTGAACTGATTAGTCTTGACCTTTCTGGCTCAGGTTAATGTGTTTTTATAATAGGAATGATGATTGACTCAAACTAAAATTTTCAGCCTGGTAGCATTATTTAAAAACACACAAGCAGTACCAGGTCTTCTCTGTGGAAAGATCTTTCCAACACGAAACCCCTTGCCTACAAAGGAAAATTTTTCACTGTTTTCCTCAGGAAGAGAACACCAGGGTGGTCTTTTTGTGATCCATTGTGTATATTAGTCTACATTGTTCATATATCATTTATATGTTTGGGTAAAGAGCAGGTATACTCAGTGTTAAATCTCTCTTTGTGGAGGCACCATATTTATTACAACCATGGGAAAGATGAGAAATTATTAATGTAGCACTTAAGCAAGGATTTTTTTCCCCTAATTGCTCAGTTGCAGTAGCAGGAGCAAATAGTAATAACATTAAATGCTGGACTTATTATTTATAATTTACATAGCATTGAAAGAGGCAGATAGGACATACACAAGGGCTATTTTTACAAGCAAGTATCGAGGCAAAAATGTCAGTTTTCCTTGTTTCCATTATAGAATTACAGTTTTTCGTATTTTGTTTGGAGGAGTCTGGAGTAAGCAGCATGATGGAGAAAAGGAGAAATTACTGCAATACACAGAAGGTAGGTTGGTCAATCAGTTATGTAAGGACAGAGAATTTTTATGGGAAGTCCAGTTAAGGCTAAATAATTGCCTGTGGGAATGTTCTCTCCCCTTCCTTAACCCATTCTGGGAACACTTAAGCTCATTTTCACCCTTCCAGCACTTTGCTCTTGACTACAGTGTGTTGCTCAGTTAGATAAGCTAGCGTTACTAATAGAAATATTATGCTAATCCCGAGTGACATTCAGTATACATGAGTGTCTGTATATTTAATATGAAAATTTATCTTCTGCAAAATACAAATACTAATAATTTGCCCCAGTTCCAGACCTTACCTTCCAGTCCCATACTCAGAGCTGCAGATAATCATCCATCTCTCTGAGAAAATATGGGTAAAATGAAGGTTTTATATTCTGGTTTTGCATCCTTATACTACTTAGAATCTGAATTTTCTAAATTAGGAAAAGAGAAAAAACAAATACAAAACCACTGTACTGATATTTTGAATTTTTTCCCACATGATCCCACATTTATATAATTCAAGACACTATTTATCATGTCAAATGATGAAATGTCTTTGGTCTGTACTGCACCAAAATTAATGTGGTTGATGAAAAATATAATGTTGGTCTTTTAATGCATAACTGAAGAAAATTAAATTTTAAATGACTGAATTCTGTAATATGAATTTAAATTTGTGATTTCACAAATTTGTTTAGGTATGTATTGATAGTGATGCGATTTTTTTAATGTAATTATTATAAAAATCTTGGGTATGGATTACTTAGATAATAAAGTACAAAATTATTTTTGTGGCAAGTGGCTGGAATAACTTCAGAACAACTGCGTGGTCTAAAAGATTTGGAATTTATTTTCTTTGGTTTTGGACATTATGTATGGAGTTAATTTAGGCAACAAGTCCTTCCTCTGCTTTTTCAGATTTTCCTCCAAGCTAGAAACAGTAATTTGTATTTTGCCTGTTTTAATTTCTTTACATACTTTGTCATCATCTCATGCTTGTGTTCAAAATTGGGCAAAAAACTCTCGCAACCAACCATTACCACTTCTTTTGAGGGGAGAGATAACACTATATTTACTTCTATTTATTATTGCATAACTGTCTTCTTGGATTTTTTTTCTTTTCCTCTCCGATTTTCCTTGTATTTATATGGTTATGGAACTCTACAATTTGTTTTATTATCTTTTGCAGAATATCACTTTCTTTGTCTTTAAACAGCTGACATGGCATCATAGATATCCTCTTGTTTTTCAAAACTTTTATTTATTCAGAAATCAAAAGGAAGCAATAAGCAATACTATCAGAAATTTTAAAAAAATTAGTGTTAAGCAAAGGACTATTTTAAAATCTGCATCCCACAACTTAAGCAAAAACTAGTCTTGACTAAAGAGGTACTTTGGGATTTGGAACATATGTGGTAGCATAGTTAGCTTCAGAAGTGGCAGGAAGAATGCACAGTACAGTTAAGGTAGCATATACACAGTCATTTGAAAAATAGTAAAGGGCTAAATCAGCAGATTTTGTGCTGTAAGAGCATGAGTTCCTCCTAATTCTTCCCAAAGGTTTTGCACTTAAAAGAAATTGAACTGAGAATTGTCAGAAAAGACACAGTGACAGGAAAAATGAAAGAAAAAGCAAAGAAGTTGATATGAGGTGACTACCATGAGGTAAAATTCAGCAACTAAAAAAACTTGTGATTTTTAAAATTTGGGGGTTTTATAGACTGAAGTTTCCCTGATGAGGGTTTTGCTAGTGTTTGAATGTGTGCATAGCAAATGACAGCTCTGGTGTTCTTAGTTGTGTGCTAAGCAGAAATGACATGCTAAAGTCCTGGGTGAAGGGAGAAAAACGAAAATAGAAGGGACTTGTGGAAGGTCAGTGGCCCGGTCATGAACAGGATGAAGGTCTGTACCTTTCCATGCAGTGGCCTTTCTGCTGAAATACATGGTTTGCCTAATCTTGTTTTATATTGTTTAGAAGAAATATCCAGAGGATAAGAGAGAGAAAACAACACACACAAGAAATACAGTTGAATTATTTTATTAGCTCACCTCCAACACCACTTTGAGTACACCTTGTAAATCCGGCATCATCTGACACATATGAAAGAGGAATTGACTGGTTTTCCTCATAAAGTACAATATAGCAGCTGGTAGGAAACTGTGAGGGAAGCATACAATGATAGTCTTAATGACTACACAAAGCTATTAAGGAACACATAAAGTAGACTCCTGGAAAAAATAAACTCTGGGAGGTAGGCAGGGGAGAACATCAGTAAAACACTCTCTTTAAACATCCACTGCATATGGATGTGCACAAATATACACCAGCATAAAACAAACAAACAAAAAATCCAAACCAAAAAGAAAAGATGAAAGTACCAAAATACCATACACAGATTGAACTAAATGCATTTGATAAGTAAAAGTGAGGTTATTTTATCCAGTGCTAATAAAAAAATATGTATTTTCTTCAGCATTGCAATATCTGAATTACCCAGAGATATTGCATTATACATGGAGATTAGACCAGAACTGAATTCAGCAGAAATGGAGAAAGAAGACATAGAATTTTAAGTAGTTCTGTGATACTGCAGCCTGTGTGACTGTGCTGAAGATTTGCTGCCCCTAATGAATAATGCATAGAGTGTGATTTCTTCCAAGGGAATAATAGGTTATCTAATGAAAACTTTGAAGGGGGTTGCAATTTACCTACCTGAAGTGAACTAGAAAGAAAACAATCTAGATATCTCATTATCAAACAAAATAATATCAACCCTAGAAAAAAAACCAGCTTATTCTCTTAGTTTGCAGTTATTCTCTCACTTTTTTTTTTTGTCTGAAGATGCTGCATTAAAAATAAGACCTTTCCCATGTTAAAAACAAAAGAAGTAAAGAACTTTTCACCTCACTAAATAAATACATTTTTTACTTCTATATTGAGGTAAAAAGATGAATGACAAGATGTTGAAATATGCCCCTAAAAGCTAATTTCAATATGCTGCCCACCAATGCTATAAGGACGTATAATATTTATTTTATACATTTTTTTCCTTTGTCTTTTCTTCTTCCTTAACTTTCAAATCAGGGGTTTGTTTGAATGTATTTTTTGTTTCATATTACATTTGACACTTGTAATTTTGTCTGGAATGTATGGATGGTAAAATAACAAAGTGTCAGGACAGTAAAATTGAGAAGAATCAATTTGTCTGCTATGTTTAATGTGAAGCCTTTTATACATCTGTAAAGAGCTGAAGGCTCTTCAATGACTTCATTGCATATGTGTGTCACAGAGCAGTAGAGAAGGGAATGCAATCTAGAACATCAACCAATGTGGAAAGATTCCTGAAAAGATTAACATAATTACTGAATAGTCTAGAAGGCTGAAAGAATGTGCTTGTGTGGGATAGACACAAATACTGATTCTGAGTGAACTGAACATCAGGTACTTTAATATAACAATTATGGCTTATTTTGGTTTTGTAATTACCATGGTAAGACGTAAAAATTTAAAAGACATCAGAAATCTACACTAAATGAGTGTCAAAACAGAACATATTATTGCATCTCGAAGCACCCTTGCAGTTCCAAAGGGTTCAAAGTAAACCCTGCTTTGTAATCTAGCCTCTGTTCTCTGCCTCTGCATATTCTAAAAAGTCGACTTTTTGGAGTCGACTGCAATTGGTTGGAAGATATTTGGTGATTCCTTGGTTTGTCAACACACAGAATATTTTGCCCAGAGTAATGGTTTTGCTAAAGTGCCTAGGGAGGAGTCCAGTTCTTGCACAATTTTAACTGCTTTTTTCAGCTCTATGGTAATACAAAATCTGGATTTATGATAAAACTCATTGCAGAACCTTGTGTCCAGGGAGTGGCTAAGTTTCTTACTCTGCAAGGAAGGATTTCCTGAACCATCATTTCTATGTGAAATTTAGTAAAACTAGCTCTGCAAAAAACAACCATACCATCCTTCCTTATTTGCATTTACTCAAGTATAGAAAAGTAATAATAAGTGGTCAGAATCCATTTTACAAAGTATTATTTAAAAAACCCCCCATATTATTTTTAATGCAAGACAGACATTCATTTCAAGATTAAAAAGAATTATCTGCATACAGCTAACAGAAAAATACAGGGTTTTTATAATTGATTGTAAGACAGATTCTGTGACAATGACATTAAAGAATTGTTAGAGGATTTATCTATGGTTTTTAGTAATAGCTTCAGGTAAAACCAGGTTTTCCAATTGCAGAGCTGTTCAAATATTTTTTTTTATTTTAATTTGAAAATTGCCCTTTTGGTCTTTATTAATAATTTACTACTCTGTGACTGATTTTCTTCATGTAATATATACACTATATTTTCTTACTCTCTGGGTAGAAAAAGGTACAAAGGATACAGAAAATGATGATCAAAAGAAAAGCAGGAATTAGAAATTACAGGAATTTGTCTTCAGCTCTAAACTTCTATGCTGGAGAGAAATATGGTTTCTGCAGAAAAAAGGACAGGGGACACATTGAAATGAAGTACTCAGGCATCGGTTCCTATATATGCTGGAAGTGAACCAAGTTGTTCCAGAGCCATTCAGGGCCTTATACATGACTTTCAAAAAATGGCTAGTTTAACTCAGTTTAACCTGTCTTTTATCATATTTCCTACATATATGTATATATGAGAAAAGAGAGAATTAAAATGAAATGTATTTTTTATACATTTACTAAAAAATAATCCAAGAATATTTCATCTAGCATTGGGAAGACATACATATTATTCTTTACAGCTGAATAACCTATTTGGTATTTAGAATTTTGTATAGAGGAAGTTCTGCTATATGAGCAGTAAAATTGAAAAGGAACATGTCTGATGACAGAGCACAGCAGTATGCAATATGTTGACTCTATATAATTCCTCCTTATGAAATTTATTAAACATGTTTTCATAAATAAAATTTAAACTACACTTCCTAAAAGAATGTAATGAGCTGGTGTTTCCCATCAAAAACTAAGTGGGTAAGTGATTAATTACCAACAGATGACATGAGAAAATTTTATCAGTAGCTTAGAGTCGGTATTAGAGGGTTGTTCATATATACTAATGTAAATTTTATATATTATCTTACCAAATCTCTATGTAAATTGGTAAAAATTCTAAAGTTTTATGTAGTTAAAAAGCATAATTAAATTTATATAGCAATTCTGAAATAAGCTGACAATATAACTAGCCCTGAAGTCTACAAGCTTCCTTCTTTTTCCATGATCTCATGGTATATCAGACAGTGGATTACTCACAAGATTAAAGCTCTGTGATAGGAATGATTCAGAAAAAAGTACCTGATAAAGAGTTGCTTATTTTTACCCGATACATGTATAACTATTTACCCTCAACTCAAGCCTTTTGATATGTTTTCTTAAAAGATAGGCTCCTATACAGATGTTGAAATTGTTCACTGTCATGGTAACATGTTTTATGTAGAGATATTTTAGGAGGCCTGCTGTTATAGTCTTTTCTCTGTGTGTTAGTTAGTTCACATAGGCCTTTTCATGTAAGTATAGCTTAGTCATCTCTAAAGTGGCTATATGAGTTGAAACCCAGAGGTGCCGTTTCAAGTTGAATCACTGAATGTGGTGATGCAGTATGTAATACAGACCAATAACTGTTGTACTCACTGTCAAGGCACGACAAACAAAAGAGGAGGAAAGGTGTTGTTTTGAAAGTATTCACTTGCCAGGCAAGAGTGGTGCACTTCCCAGAAGTGTTCAGTTTTGATCTCAACAGCCACTGAAACCGATGGCAGATTTTATGAACTCCAAATGAATTCCCTCTAAAACGAGAGGAGTAAAACCATCAGTGTTATCAGTGCTGCAATGTCAGACAACTTGGTGCTTGCCAGACAATGGTGGTAACTGCAACTTATGGAGCATAATCACAGTGTTGCTTCCTGGCAGACTTGAGATTTATGGTCTTCAAGTTATGTCTCTAACAGGCTTCCTTTGACAAGGTATTAAAATGTGTACTTCTAACAAGGCACTATCACAAAATCATGTCCCATGGGGTAAATATAGAACTTTCACGGCTTCTTGCTCAGCTTTGAAATAGAGATCAAAATCAATGATATAGGAAATTACATTGGTATACCAGCTTTGATGTTCACATTTCATTCCTGTCACAGGGAGCAGGGCCACCTTGAAGTCAATGAACATTTCTTTCTTGTGTCTGCAGGACTGTGCAGCCTGAACCATCCTTCTGATTCTGTTCGTCTAGTCCCCTGTAGACCATTCATTTATAAATCACAGTTTCTGTAGGAACTGATATGTTAAATATTTTAACATTTATTTTGAGGATATATCCAGTGATCAGTGTCATAGAAAGAGCCCTAACCTTCTCCCCCTCCCCGCCATTTTAGAAGGAATGGTTCACTTACTATCCTGGTTAGTCATGAGGTACAGAAACAAGATAAATCAATGAGCCAGAGCTTGTTTTACAGACATCTTTAATGTATATAGACATTAAATCCCATTTGTCTGTTGTATTGGTCTACACATTTGCTCATATGATGTGTAGGCTGTTGTTATGCAATTAATTTGTTCTGAATATCTTGCGTGGGAATACTACTGTTTGCATTTAATGAATTTATAAAGACAGCTAATAAAAATTTACAAGAATCTCTCACATCTTTAAAAATTACCACCTTTTGCAGTAATATAAATTCTTGTCCAGAGTTTTTTCAGAATGTTTTGTTCTCTAGTCATAGAATCCTAGAGTGGTTTGGGTTGGAAAGGACCTTAAAGATCATGTAGTTCCAGCCTCTCCAGTCTCAACCGTTCCTGGGCAGGGACAACTTGCACTAAACCAGGTTGCTCAGAGCTCCAAACAGCCTGGCCTCGAACACCTCAGGGGATGGGACAGCCATAACTTCTTTGGGCAACCTGTTCCAGTGCCTCTTCACCCTCACAGTAAAGAATTTCTTCCTAATATCTAATCTAAACCTACTCTACAATGGTTTGAAACCACTCCCTTGTCCTGTCACTACATGCCCTTGTAGAAATTGTCTCTCTATCTTTCTTGTAGGCTCCCTTCAGGTACTGGAAGGCCTCAGTTCAGTCATTCTGAAGCCTTTTCTTGTTGAAATATCCCAATTCTCTCAGCCTTTCCTTGTAGGAGAAATGCTCCATCCCTTTGATCATCTTGGTGGCCTTGCTCAAACAGATCAATGTCCTTCCTGTGCCCACTGTAATATCATTTTTTCTTTTCATACTAAAGAATGTGTGGGAAGTAGGTTCCATATTATGCTCTTTTTTCTCTAAACTATAATTTTTTAATATTTTCTTCTTTCAGATTACGTCTAGCCCGATAAATATAAACAGAGTATTAACAAACAAATATTACAGAAACTTGTATATTGGAATTAAGGTTATTTGCCTGCTTTCTAAATAATTCAAAATGGTTACTTCAAGATTTGTAGTGGATAATTAATGCACAACAAGAAATCTGAAAATATGTGACAGTTTAACCTTCGTCTTGAATAGACTAAAGCTTCTTCTGCAGGTCTTGCTGGAGTGCCAGATTGACGTTCTCACAGCAGTAAATAGACAAATAGTTATAGGTGCATGACTTCAGAAATCCAGCAAATATTTTTTCGACTACAATATAGCAAAGGTTTGCAGGAGTTTACGAGTGGAGACAAATATTTTTTTTCTGATTAACTGAGCCGCAAACAGCATCCATATCATGTCATTTTGAGTCTAAAATTCTATTTAGCAAGCCTAACTAAAACACAGGTCTTCAGAGACAGCAATATTGTTGAGATATAGTAGTCTGTAAAAATATTAAGGGTTGGTGCTCTTCAAAAAGTTATTGAGAAACAGTGCACTACAGTGTTTTCAAGAATCAAATTGCAAATATAAAATATGCATAACAGCACCGCATCAGGGATATAATTCTAGATCACTAGACTTTCAGAATGCCATAATATATCTTACCTGTCTGTCCCTCTATTGCATTCATTTTATTCAGGTTATAGCTTAGACACAGACTGAGTCTCAAGTCTCTCAACTTATGGTCTGTAAAATGAGGATTTAAGCATTCTTTATTTAAGCATTCTCTCTCTGTGTTTGCTAACTACATTTATTTTTCTTGTTTATGTATGTTGCATCTGACTTAACCAGGCTCTATTTTCTCATAGGTACCTATATGCTGCATCAATGAGAAAGGAAAACTGTCTCAGCTTCCAAAGGAATGGCTCTATTTTCTTATTTAATGAAAATGACATCATTAAAACTAATTGAGTAACTATGAATGATGATGCTCAAATCTTTGCTGCAGATACAGGAAAGATGACAGCTATATAATCAACATAGTCTAAGTATTTGCTACTGTGATGATACCCCATGCCATGTGTAAGCTTTTAGTTCAAAACCTTAGCCAACAACTGTGTTTTCATGTCCAGGAGTATTTGCAAATTTGAATAAAAGTTGTTGAACATTTTTTGATGACTTCCTTCCTTCCTTCCCTCCCTCCTCAATTTTATTGAAAGAGCACTCTATCTACATACACTGAAAATGTATATAAGTTTTCCAATATGAATTTTTTAAAAGAAGAAAGAAATCTACATTCAATATAAAGACATCTCAAAAAAAATCAAAAAGAAAATGAAGCATTGTTTGGAGGAGCAACAACTTCTGTTCACCTCAAACAGTTTCTGTGGATTTTTAATTTGTTTATTTATTTTGTTTGTTTGTTTTGAGAAGTTCATAGAAGCAATTCTCTTCATTTTGAGTCAGTTTTCTACATGACCAGTGAAATGAACAGTAAGATTTTTGCATAGCACCTTTCAATGCCAGTTGTCAACCTGCCAGTACAGTACTAATGCTGTTTAAACAAAGCTGGTTCTGTTTCATTGCCGGCAGCTGAGCCAGTGAGTTGTAATGATGGGAACTGGAATCGGCTCTTCCCTGGAAAATGAAGCAGTGACTCTGAACAGGAACTTGGCTAACTACATAAATGTGCCATATTTGCATCATGAATGTTTAATGTGTAGCATGTCAGATAAAAATTCCTTTCTATGAATCATAAATAAAAAAATATATGGCAAATTTAAATGTGGTCAGCAAGAAACTGTTTTTCCCTGTATAATAAATGGTAAGGAGTGTGAATACATAATTAAAGGCAGCTTACAGTACCAAGATTTTTAGAAAAGCAGCCAGACTGGTATAACTGCCAGTGGTAAACCCATTTTATTTAATTTAATAAGCTTTTAGTTGTTGGATCAAGCCCAGTCTTACAGAATATTGAACTTTGCCAAACACATTTCTTATTCATAAAATAAAGGCAGAAACTCTGGGGCCTCCTTCCCATTTACAGTTTTCTAATCAGATGGTGAGCAAGACAGCAGAAGTGATCCATAAACTAACTGCAAAATATTTTAAGTGCTGAATCAGGGGAATTAAAACTCCATTAAGTCATATAAAAAACTATAGCAGTAATTTAGAAAAACATAAGCAAAAGAGCAATTCCTCTTATGGTGGGAATGGCTAAACGTCACACTCTTTACGATTTCTTCCTCTTTGAGCTTTAGATTTGGTATTTCATTCAGCTACAACCAGGTGGTAAATATTTACTTCTGGCAGCGCTTATTTGGGTTAAATGACTTAATAACTGACTACAGCTAATTGAAACCAGCTTGAGATCACCCAACACACTCTAAACTAATCGAACTTAGATTGCAAAAGTCTGTAACACTCTGCTGTCTGATATACAGGCCAATTGCAGAGGAAGTCAAGCAAGATTAACATATGGGTCAGAGATTGCTGTAGGGAAGAAGGGTCTCAGATGCTTATATATTGTAAAGTGAGCAGAGAATTCTCCTGGTAGATAGATTTCACTGAGTACCCAGGAGAGCTTTCTAATCTTCAAGCTGGTGTGAATGATAAGAGCTGTGAAGGATGGTTCTGCAACTGCCAGTTTTAACATGAGGGATGAGTTGGTCCTTACAACATATTAAGGAAAATACGCAGCCTTCCATTTCCTTACAGACTTCACAAAGTGGTGTGTGCTGGAAGATAAATCTTACTTGACGTTCACATGAAAACTGTTTTATACTCTTCATTATCTTGTCTATTTTTAGAATAGATCTTAAGGAAAATTCCTTCCCTGAAAGGGTGGCAAAGCATTGGAACAGTGTGTTCCCAACAGTGGTGAAGTCACCAAACCTGGAGGTAAAAGATCTGCAGACATGGTGCTTAGGTACATGGTTTAGTGGTGGACTTGGCAGTGTTAGACTTGTGGTTGGACTAGATGACCTCCAGAGGTCCCTTAAAACCCCAGCCCTTCTGTGATTCTGTGAGAGTGCAGTAACATCTTCTCTTGTAATGGGAAACCAAACCTTCACATTCAACATACAGTTACTCCATGGATGTATAACTTTACATGCTTTGTTTATTTTCCATTCTCTGTTTCTTTCCCCATGGTTGCTAAGATTTTGTTTTCTAGCTCTTTTGATGCTGAAGAAGTGAAGCATCTTTTGTAGCCTCTTCTGTTGTAATATCAAATGGTTTGTCTAATTTATAACTTATTTGAACTTTGACCACAATGAAAAAATGGTTTTGCGCACTGCATGTTCTAGAGTTTTTTTTCCCCTTTCCTTTACTATTTTGCCTTTAACCCAGAAAACTAGTATACAGCATGTTCACTGAATTATCCAGATATATCATCAGTTCCTGCAATCTCAGAAGGAATGACTTCTACCAAGTCATTCAACTTCACATTTAGCTGTGGGTGTAAGGAGAAGGACCAAAGTTCTTGGGGTCTCAACTAGCACTATATCTGGATAAAACAGAGTACTTTTTTTCAAAGTAAAACTTTATTATCTTTTTTTTCTCTTTCTCTTTCAAAGCATACAATCAAGAATAATTCCAACACCTTTCTAAGCATGATCTCTATCACTTTTTGGTAGACTGTTTAACTTTCAATACTAAGGAATAATGGCTTTTTATAAATCTAGATTTATAAAAATGTAGATATTTTAGATTTTAAAAAGGAATTATAAACTGTCTTTTCTTCAGAATAGCTTTACCCTATAATGATACTATTTAGAATAGCTTTACCCATTTTATTAATTTTTTCCTTTTTTTTTTTTTTAATAGGGGAAGTTTTATATATTTGTGGTTTGGGCAAGACTCAAGAATTCATGTCTGATTGGATTGTTTTTATTGACATGTACAATAGTGCTCAGATATCAAAAGAAGTGATATAAAATAAACTATTGATAGATGTTCTTGAAAAAACATGAAATTTACGGAGGGACTTTTGGGAATCTCTCCTAAATAAGTTGGTGTCTTACATGGAAATCTCATGATAATAATGTATTTGGCCGCCAGCAGTATCTATTCCTTGGTCTCACTTCTTTAGTAAGTGTGATCGTCAGGTTGGGTAGCCAAATTTTTTTCCACTGAATCCCACTCCTTCCACACTCCCCATAAAAGAGAAAGGGAAAACCAATCCTTTTGCTCTGTTTGCAGTTAGATCCCCAGCCTGATTCCTAGCACAGCCAGGAAAACCTCTGTTCCAACATGAGCCAGAACAGCAGCTTATGGAAGGGAGCTGGGGCAGATAGATCACTATGGTTTCTTCATCTGCTGTATTCTCCCTTTAATTGTTATTTAATGCCTGAATGTTTAAATCTTCAATTATTTTGAGACCAATTCAAAACAACAGGAAGAATATATCTGGTTTTGCTTCTTATCCCACATATTTGCTTACTTGTACAATTATTACATTTAGGCAATTCATTTTCTTCAATAACATTTCATCAGTTTGTATTTATTTTTTCATATAGAGTCAATAGAAATGGCATTAACATAAAGGGAGTTGTCTCCCATCTCTAAAAGATATGTGTTTGTTTGTTTTATCTTGATATTAAAGTATCAAAAGCTGTAGAAATAAAGTTCGCCTTTGGTAGACATAGAAACAATTATTTCTTGGTGCATTTTATTTTTCATTATTGTTCTTGACCCTTTTGCAGACATTAATTATAATTCTAAGAGCAATATCAAAAAGAAAGAAATTGCTTTTCTAAAATAATACAGTTATTCTCAGTGTGTGAGTTAGTTCCAGTAAATAAAATTACAGGTTATTTACATGCTGTTGCAAATTAAGGGAAGCTATAATTTCTTTATCTGCTCCTACAATTGATAGGCTTTTCAGTAAGGTCTGCAACCAAGTACTTCAATAGCTATCTCTGAAATATTCTTTGCAACTTCTAATAGTGACTTAGGAGCATCTCTCTTTCTATAACTTTGATTGCTATAAATGTACATGTTCTTATAATCTTAATACTACTAAACACTTAATTTGGTGGCATCTCCTTGTAGTTAATTCCTCAACACAGTACAATTTTGCAAAAATAAGAATTATTAATCCTACTGATATGTTTACATACGTTGTATTCAGAATACCCTAAAGCAGCTCAGTTAGGTCATTGATATTTAATAAATTTATATTTAATTCACTTTCCTTCTCCCACTTAATACATTTTCAGCCATCAGGCAGCCTAAATCTAACAGCCCTTGATTTTTTTTTCCTAGTAACTCCAGTAGTATGCCTGGATTGACACCTCCAGAATGCAGTGTCATATAACAGAAAAATTAGCTGCTCTGCAGTTCCAGGTGCTCCTAGGTTTGTTTTGAAATAGAATTTTGTAGGTTTGTAGGTGGGGTATAATACACTGTATGATTAAATGAAATGTATGTGCTGAAGGTATGCCAGGTGTTTGCTATAAAGTTTTGAAATTTCTTGGTTTTTTGCAAGAACATGAGTTCTTTTAACACCATCCTTTTTGACGCATCTATTGCCAAAAAGCAGTAGAAACTTGCCCTTGTTTAAACAAATCACACTAATATCATGTGAGTACTTTTATTCCTATATTAGTAAATGGGCAAAGCCTTGAAAACATTGAGTACTGTTTCTTCAGCGACCAACACTGCAAATACTGTTGCTAGGAAACCATTTTTATTTGTTTTCCTTCAACATGACTGAATCATTTTATGTCTGGTTTCAAAGACAGCTGGGAAGATGGGAGAGGAAGGAAATGCATTTCAGAATTCTTACCTCCTCTCCTCATTTCTTTCCGATATGAGGAGAGCGGTGAGTTACTACGATGGGATGGGATTCAGGGGAATATGTGATTAAATGACCCAGGAGCAGTGGGATCTCTGTGTGGCTACACTGTGTGAAGCAGGGTGGGTATCTGAGTAGCCTTCCTCGCTCCCTCCTGGTTTCCTCTCTCAGCATTTCTTGTATCCCCTCCTGTGGCCTGCTCCTTTCCCTGGCAATAACCCAGGTATACCTAGTAGCCCCTTTCTATCCATTTCTTGGGGCTCTCTGGGTCTTTCTTTTTCCTTTCATCCTTCTCTGTCTCTTCAGCCCAGTTTCCCACAGTGGGGCCGGAGGGGTGCCAGCCGTGTGGCAGTATGGCCCTTGCAGGAGGTGGGATTGCCAGGAGCAAGGTCTGGCCTGGCCCTCAGGTGAGCTCCAGCAGCCTGATGAACGGGAGTGTGGGCTACACCAGCTCATGGTTTAGGGCAGAGGGGAAAGCAGGGAAAGATCGGTCCCTATGGGGCAGCTATGGGGTAATGGAGGCGGGAAAAAGCCCTGGCTCACTCACTTGTTCAGGTACCTTCTCCCCACTGAACTCCCATGGCTTCAGTTCTTCTTCAGGTCACGGGTTTCCTTTCCTCGCTTCTGGCTTTCTCCTCTCCTGCGTTTCCCTCTCTGTCTTGCCACATCCTGCATCTCTTCTGATGTGTTCCAGCCTGGGTTGGACCTTGAACCAGAGATGGTGAAGGGCATCTCTGTAAGTGTATGGGAAGCTGGGTACCATTTGGCACCTGAACTGGAAAGAAAAGTTTCTTACTTCTTCTTAATTATTTCATGGAACTTGACTCCAGTAGCTGTTCTTGTCCAATAAGGAAAAGCTGCAGTATGAGGCTGCAGGGGAATAAAATGTTTGGCACACCAACCCCCACACACCTCCTGCTGCCCACAAATACTTCATACAGAAATGGCTGCTCTCCGCATTCTCTCCTGTCAGAACAGATGGGCTTTGGGTGGATGGTGAAGCTTCATGGAAGCAAAGGCCTTTGACTTTCTTCTTCCCACCTATCCAGAAAAGAGACTCTTTATTTCTGTTTTTATCTGGGCAATCCCTTGAACTTAAAGACTCCCTGGTAGTAGCTGCAGATCAGTTCAGGGGGTTCTCTTCCATCTGTGCCAAAATGAAATAGTGCATTGAGATGTAGCAGAGCTGAGGGATACTTTTGTTCACTTCATGCACTGGATAGGCAAAATTTTCAATTTACCATCTTATTCATAGTCTGCCACAGTTTTGGCCAGTGCTAAATACTAGTGGTTAACTCGAGTCGTGGAGTTTTTGTTGCCTGTTTTCAACAGGCTCTGGGTATGATCCTGAATAAGATGGTATCTGATGAGAGGAGTGACTGCTGCTTGTGTAACCTACATAGATTTTGAAAAAAGCAGGGCTGTAAATCAATCATTCTCACGGATAAGCTAGTTAATCAAAGGCTTTTCTCTTAGCAATGGTATGTGTTTTATAATGCACTTCCAGAGTAACTGTGTGCCACTGAGATCTTTTCCTAGGTAGCCATGTATCAGTCTTATTAATATCAGCCTTCCTAAGTGGGCACCCCAGGACAGAATCTGACTTTAATTCTGTTACTTGCAGTTGTACTGTTTGCTATTGCAGTTTATAAAACAGGTTCCTTTGCACTGTGTTGCTATGGGTTTTTCCTTGTATTTACTGAGAAGATATAGGTGATTTATTTGTCTGGTGTCTCAGCAAATTCTTTCCTGCTCTGTTTAGTTTTTTTGAGGCGGGTTGAATCTGATCCTTTTCAAATTATGAGGAATGGTTTTCTTGGTCTCCAAAGCATTAAAGATCTTCCTGCTTGTTTATATATAGGAGTTAAGTGAAGTAGGTTCTCTCTTAGCTCTTTTTAAAGAGACTTTGTTTAGATCAGCTCAGGAGGCTCTCTTCTGTCTGTGCCAAATTGAAGTAGTGCATTGAGATGTAGTGGAACTGAGGAATATTTTGGTTCACTTCATGCAATGGATAGGCAAAATTTTCAATTTATCTTATTCGTAACCTGCTACAATTCTAAAATGACTTACTGAAAATTTAGAAACAGTTGATAAGACAGAGTTCTGTAAAATGTGGAAAATTTAATAGTTATTGGTATATGCATTGAGCAATTACTTATCTGCTGTTTCTTGTTGATAAGACACCAGTGTGTCTTATCCAAAAACAGGAGGAATAGGGAGAAAGGAGAGCCCACTAAGGAAAACCAAGAAACTTTAAATACAAAGTCTAAGCAGAATTTCTCTCATTTCCATTAAAAATCTTTCCCAAATGGAAAATCCTAGAAATGAAAATAACTGTCTCAGAACATCTGTGGACAAATTTTTCATGTGGCTACTATTAATATTTTCTCTAAGTTGTTCTGTAAGACTGAAGAAATACATCCTGACACCTGTAACATCAGTGTCTCTGTCACAGCCTTCTGGAAAAATACTATTTCTATAACATAAATCATGGGAAGTTTTCAGAGAAAGATGGAACACAGAAAGAAAATGTAGGACATAGCTGGAGGTGAACTTTATCATGAAGTAGCAGTAAAAGGAAAATTGTGTTTATCTGGTATGTTTGCATATAAACTTGCAAATACTCTGCATAACTAAGATACACTTTTAACTACACTTTTTCATTAATACTTCCAGAAAATGAAATCTTGTTCTTCACAAATTCTTATTCTGGACAGTTGTTTCTTTTGTTTGACTTCTTATATACATCATCTCACTTTTCTGATATTAGAGACTGAATGGCAAGCTTAACTTTTCCTTCAGATATGCGAAAAATTTTCAAAGGATATAGATGTAAAGATTAAGGATTTATAAAGCTGTATTCTATCTAAAGAAACTCTAGTCCTATAAACTAGCAAGTTATTTCTATTCTGTCAAGTAGACAGTAGAGCAACAGTACTGTCCTCTGCCTTGGATTTCTGTGAAGGTGAGAAAATGACAAGGTAATTGCTTAACATGGCACTTTGGAGTCTTTTAAACCAAGCAGCCATCCTGAGTGCACATAAAGTGATGGTGGCAGCAGCTTTTGATCACAAAATGTCAAGGGACAAGTTTTGGCCAAGGTTTTCGAACTAATTGGGTCAAGCTGGAAGCAGCAGGAGAATACAGGCTCTGGCTTCATGTAGGTTGAGGTGTTTAAGACTTCACTGAATCTGGCACAGAATAACATTACAGAAACGGGTATCAAGCAAGCTTTAAAAAGCTTAGTAGTGTTCTTATATTCTCAGATGTATTATCTAATAAATATATTTCAGCTTGCCAGTAGAATGCCTTGCATACTTGTGTGCTGCAGATTAATTATAATAAAATATGTAGTATTGAGAGTCCATTTTGTGTTTCCTTTTTTTTTCCAGAGAAATTCCTTAATGATTGAAGTTGTCTCTGCTTATTTCCCAAGAAGGAGGGAACAAATGGTCTGTGATACATTTAGCTTGTGAAATCAATTCAGTATGAAAAGTTTTTCCTTGGGTTATATTTAAATATTCTGAAAATGCTAGGTGTCTCACAGACTAACTAAAAGTGATGAAAACATTTATTTTTTTTTAAATCAAGATTCCTTCCTAAAGAAGACAGATTTTCAGCTGTAAGAAAATCTAGCGACTTTTCAATAGTCTGTGAATTAGTGTCAGCTACTTACTTTGGGGACAGGATTCCAAAACTAAAAACAAGCAAAAAAGAAGGAGTAAAAACATGTTGGTAGTTTCTAAATAAATCTTTTGATATCTTCCATGTTTTGAAATTATTTTTCAGTTTAGATTTTTTTATTTTTAAAATTATTTTAAGAGGGTCAAAATTCAATAGCAATATTCTCTAAAATCCAGAAAATTTTCAACTTCAGAAAATTACTGTTGAAGTTAAAAGAGAACTCTGAGTTCTATAGTCTGCACTAACATATTTATCTTAGACTTTTACTGTTTCCCTGTATTTTACTTTTTTTCCTTGTCAGTCATTTTAATTTCAGCATGAAATAATCCTTAATTTTCTGTTCCAAGCTAAATCTGTCAAATTCAGAAAAAACTACAGCCCTCTGCTTTTCTTTCCTGTTGGTAGTCAAAAAGTAGAGTTACAGCCTCATACTTTTAAATAGGCAGTCTATTGAAAGCAATGCTCTGCAAATTTTTGAGGAAATTGCTGTAAGATCTGTAGTAAAAGTGAAATAAAAACTCTGAAATTCAGTTATAAAGTCTTGTAAACTACATAATAAATAACACTATAAGAAGTGTAGGGGACAGTTTTGTTGGAGAACTGTTTCCAGAATCTGTGTTTTGCCAGTGGAGTTCAAAATGGTACTCTGAATTATTGTAGTTTTGAAAGAATACTTAAATTTTTGTTTCATTGTTCACCAGAATTGTTAACAGAAGTCTTAATTGATATTCCAAGTGTTGTAAAAGGAAGAAAATAAAATTTTAATATTATTTCATAATCTTTACTGCCTTTCCTGCCTCTGGAATTTTGAATGATATTTGGAGAAATAGAAAGGTAATGATGAAATGCTTTTGAAAGATGCAGAGTTAGATCAGTACCCCAATACCTGCTGAAATCCTATAATAGTAAGCATGACAACCAAGTTGGTTTAAAATGACAACAAAAAGAAATACTTGAAAGTGTCTTTTAATTGTTCTGTTGAAATGTTAATTCTACCTCAAGAATACCAGATCTTTTGGGCATCTTGCACAATTTACAACATACTTTTTTTATCAACCTGTTTAGACATTTTTGCTCTAAAACTGACTCTTTTATTAATGGTGTGTTTTAAAGTAGTTATTGAAACAGAGAAATGATGAATTATATCCATATCTGTCTTTGTGAGCCTATAAAGCATACAATTTTAAGGACTTTAAGGTATCTGGGACCAGTCATGCAAAGTCCTGCAGTCACAATCTAATTGATTTGTGTGTTAGTGATGGCTGCTATTCTTTGAAGAAACTTCATAACTTTGGCACTGAAAATTTGACTTTTATTATATAAATACATCTGAAAACAAAACACTTGGGAGAAATGTGGTAAAGATAGTTTAAGAAGAAACAAAAATTTGACACTGGGAAGTGCAGGTCAAGACAGGTGGAGAACCAGAAGCAGAATCAGTAAATGTGAGAATGACAGACATGAACAGGAGAAAGTAGGCTTTGAACTTCATAACATTTTTTTAGTTTGGAAAACGATTTATCCTTCTATCCTATGTCTCATTCTATTTCTGTATACAAAGTAACCTTTTCTGCTTCGGGAAGATTTTATGGGATGAGAGGACCTGTCACTGGTACAAAGTCAGCATAGTGACCTCCCTGTCTGTTTTAATTTGTGCTGTAGAAAATAGGCATTTTAAAAAAGCATCTGATTCTTAAGCATTCATCAAAGCATTTGTAAGCAGTAAGGAGAATATCTCAATAGATCTGAAGAAGGGATATAGCATCTGAGAATTTGTATGCTTTTTCATCTATACTCACTACCTAAGATGTGTTGCCTAGCCTTAAAAATCCTGTACCTGTTCTATCTCCAGACCTCAGTGGTAATGCCAGAAGTATGGAAAACTGTCTTCAGAATTTCCAGGAACTGAAGCTGGTTCTATCACTGAAATGGCAATGATCATTCTAGAGCATCAAATGATGCTCAGAGCAGTTTAACTTCTATACTTTTGAGGTCATACATAATTGTCATGAAATAAAATCCTCACTCAGGAAAAAGGGTGATTAATTTGCCCCAAGGCTCTTATCTTTGAAACTATTTTTATTTCCTCCTAATATTTCACCCATGCACCACAACAGAAGTGTTCTGTCTGCTTCCAAAGCTATTCACCATACAGGGAAATGACACCTACACTTTCCTGCCTTGTCCTTTTTCTCTTCGTTTTTTTTCTGGTATGTATTCAGTTCTTTTCCTTCTAATCTACAGATCAGAATATATTCTCATTTTACACATGTCCCTGAAATAATTCCCAGTATTGGTATGGTATTCCACCATACTAAGTTTCAAACTGGAAATTTAGTTTAGAGCCTGGTTAGCTGCTAGATAATAGGTGAAGGATGAAGAGTCCTCTTCCTCCTTTATCTTAATGTCCAGTTCCATTCCAACACCAAAGAAAAACTCTTTTTCTGGTTATTAACTTGTCTATGAATGCTACCTGTTGGTGTAGGACTGCTAAGAAAACTGAAAATATATGTTTATATTTAAAGTTACTTAAGACCAGCATTGGAAAAAAAAAAAAGCATTGCTTTTACTATCTTTTTCAGGAAAAAAAACAGATAAAAACCTTCTGCAAAACTTGCCATTTCCTCTGTGCTAACAGAGCCACGATTAACTTCCAGTCCTTGTAGACCAGTCATGCAGCGTTCAATTAATTCCTTTGTAATGGAAAACTTTAGCAGAGATTTTAATACTACCCTGTGGGAGTAGCCTAACTGATAATAACTGCTTAACTTCATAGCAGTACAGACATAAAAATTAGCTCATTTGGTTAAAGCATGGTGTTAACAATGCCAAGATTGTAGGTTTGACCCCTGTGTGAGCCACTGACTTAAGTGCTGGACTTGATGATTCTTGAGGGTCCCTTCCAACTCAGAATATTCTCTGATTTGAAATAGATGTAAGAGAGTAATAGGGCAAAAAAATGGAAAGACACAAGAATTAAATGTTTTAGTTCTGAGGTAGAAGTGTGAGAAGCAATTTAGCCTTTGATCAACATGACTATATAAATCATGCATAAATGCATGCTTGTTTCCACATTATTTGTCATATATGTTTGTGTGTATTAGTGGTTTTCAAAGTCTGGATTCTGCATTAAGAAAAAAACACTTGTTTTTTTCCAGCTGTATCTATTATGATTCAGAATAATGGTTTAAAGGAAAGAAAAAAATTACCTACAGGGTGTCTCTCAAGTTCCTAGTGCTCCTTCAGGGAAAAAAAATGAAAAGATGCCTACAGATTGAAAATGAACAAGATTGTTGGGGTTTGGTTTTTTTTTTTCAGGGGACAAAGAACGACACTGACCTCCTATCAGAATATTTCAGCAGCTTTTCTTAATGTTAGGCTGCTAAATATTGTATCCAAGTACTGCTGACATGTTCTGTAGCTAGGCAGAGATGAATAATTTGTTCAATAACTCTACTCCCCTTCACCATCTGGAAGTTTTCTGAAATACAACAACGTTAAACTGATTAACTAATAAAAAATCATTGATTTCTCCAGCAAATAATTCTCGCACTGCAGATTAATTTTTTAAACTTACTAGGATTACTGTTTGTGATTCTGACTTCACTGGTTAATTAAGCAATTCACTTGATGTTTCTGGTTTTGTCTGAAATAGAAATCTGTACAGAGAGGGTAAAGCTGCACATTTCCTGCCTGGTGGCTGTAAGAAAGGAGATTTAGACCTTCCAAAACTGTTGCTAAGTTTGTAGAAACAGGCTCATCCACGTCTTCAACACTGCCATTTTTAGACTAAATGGAATGCTTCAAAGGGTCTTGCTTTCTCAGCCTACTTTCTCTCTTTTATCCATCCTGGAGTAAGGAGAGAGATAAAGAAGCCGGAAGAGTTCAGGTTTATTATGTTTCTTTAAAAGCTAATGCTGCTACCAGTGACCTACCTCTTAACCCTCATTCTTCTGCCATTATTAGACATGAATAAACTTTAAATGTTCTTGTGAGGATTTTCACTTGTGCCTAAGCAAGGTAGTTATTCAAGATTAATATGGAGTTATATCCTAACTAAAAGTCTCTCTGGGAAGTTACCATATTACCAGAGAAAATGGGTGAAATGTACTGTTAACCTTCACTGCCTTCCAGTTTTGGCTATGCAGATGAAGTTGTTAGGGACAAATAAACAAGTTTGGTCCATTTCCTCAAATTTCGTGGTGAATGACCTTCCTTTTCACATTGCTAAATTTTCTTTTCTCTTTCATCAATACTGATGCATTATTATTTCTTTTTTGTATAATATAACTGTGTTTAAATACTTATTTTTAAAATGTAATTGCTTTGTTTCTGCTTTCTGTTTATTCTGTTTCCCCCCTGTCATTTATACTACAATGAGAGAAATAGGCAGGGGCTCATTAGTGCAAAATTAGTCTCTATTGCAGAGAAGATTTCACAGAATATTAGGATATCAAGCAATTGATATTCATGATGGTCAAGATCTTCACATCACAGTGTGTTGCTTTCTAACTGCCATCTAGGATTGCAATCTGAAAAGCAGTATTCCTCTAAAACTGCAGTATACTGATATATCCACTGATAAAACAAAGTACAATATATGGGTAAATGTACTGTTTCACTAACAAGCACCAATAAACTGACAATTTTTACATAAAATAGAGACTGTAAACAAGTTCTCAAGATGATTAATCTTACTGTAGCTGATACAAATTATCACAGGGTGGATGCAAGCTCAATGAAAACAGTATAAATCACATTTATTGTCCTTGAGTTAAATCTAAACATCCCATTGCTGTTTGGGACATTAATCTATCTCATCTTTCTTAAGGTGTCTGTGTACCTATTTAGAATTTCAACTGGATTTTCACAAGCTCCGTGCTTTATTATAATAAGAGAAATAAGGTTGAATGCATGTTGCATATTGTTTATGTAGGTAAAATCAATTTAAAAACACAAATCATTTTCTTTTGGTAGATGGTAAGAACAAAATCTCAAAGGCTTTTTAAGCTTCTTTGTAGATTGCCATTTAAATGGTGATACTGTAGCTAGCCTGCAATTCTAAGCTCCAAATCATTCAGCAGTGGCTGGAGAAATAGTCATATGTGTTAGACCAGCCTTGCCTTGCCTTAATTATCACTATTTATTCAACTGCTGTAGCACAAGTAGTTTACATTAAAAAATTTAAAATAGTTTTATGCCTAGGCACAAATATCAGTAATCTAGTTCAACAAAGTTCATCAGTAATATCTTTAGAATTAAGAGGTTTATTAATTGGTCTACATTCAACTTATTTTAATGGAATATGTGTATTTTTTTGTTGTTTTTATGGTGAACTGGATACGGAATGAGCTCCACTTTATGCCCTGTAGGATTTTGTAAATGTAGATTTTTGTAGCATAGTCTGATTCTGCACAATTTACTCATGAGGTGTTTTTATATCAGTAACCTTGTAGCTAGATGGTTTATATGTGCGTTCAATAGGTGATCCTGTCGTCAATAAATCCCTGAAGGCTCTATGCAGTCCATGTTGTTATACAGGTTCAGCATACTAATAAGCTGTAACAAACCTTCCCACTCAAGATACTGAGAGTGGATTCCAGCTGTTTGTGAAAGAACTTGTATCAATGCTAGTTTTAATGATAGCCTTTGTGTGTCTTGAATGGAAAACAGTATGATCGGAACTTTATTTATGCAGAATGTCAAATGAAGAGAGAAGAGCATCAGACTTTTTTGGAATTACAAGATGCAACTGTAATTGTGCTTATCCTGACAGGAATAAGCAGCAGCATTTAGTTAGGCATGGCCTTAAGTGTTTGCTTTCCATGCAAATTTGAACTACAGCAAATATCAGGGAAAAAAGGTTATTTCTGGTTGTAAACAAATGCTGACAATACTATATAAGCTTGTAAAATAAACCATGCAAATTTGAACTACAGCAAATATCAGGAAAAAAGGTTATTTCTGGTTGTAAATAAATGCTGACAATAAGCTTGTAAAATAAACCCTTATTTTTGTGTACTCTCTGTCCGCATTTAAGCTTATAACATCAAGGATATGTGAAATATAGGAGGAAAGTGTATTTTTAATAAGTCTGCATGGTGGTTGGTTGAGTTATATGAATAGCTCATATAGTTTAATATTTCAGCTGCAGAACTTTCCAGTCATCTCAATTATAATAACAACAAATGCCTTGTGTGTTTAATTAATGTAGAACTATTCTGGACATGCAAACACAATTTCTGATGAGCATTGCTATTTTTGAGATTTGTCACCTTATTTGTAAATATCAGATTCATCCTTCAGAGTAATAAAAAAACTTATGAAAAGCTAAATGATTTTTTAAAGCATTTTACATTAAAAACATTGCATGCCTGATGACCACCATGCTTTCTTGGCTTTACCTGTAGGGAACACTTTATGTTGAGAGAAGGAAACAAAAAAACATGTCTTGCATTAACTAATCTAAGGTGTGTCAAATCAAATACTGTGCAAAGATTATTTTATTCTGAGAATTAAGAGAAGCTTAGGGACCCAGGAAGAACACTGTTGTTTAAACCAGTAACAAAACCCACTCCTTTTACCAAGGTGTTTTTTTCTGCAGGAGCGTTCTCCTGAAAAGAAAGGACATTGAGCTGCACTAATAGTGGTGCTAAATATTTGCATACCACCTGGTTATGCAACCCTTAGTCATGCATTTTTATTGCCCAGGAAACATCTGAAGAACTGTGTGGGAACTTCTGAATAGCCAGTGTCTTTAAGGGCCACTCATTCTGTAGATCTGGGTGTCTCACCTTGTTTCTCAGACCTGAATCACAGGGCAATGAGCTGAAGAAAGGATGCCCATATAAATCTAATTATTTAGAAGATAGTATAGCACAGTGCAAAGTTCTGGTTTGCTCCTTCCCTGTGTTTTGGGATTTTTTAAATGCAGTTTATCTTTCCCTAGTGTCAAAGCTGTCTTGTTTGATTCATGGGAGTCTAAGTATCTGTCGTTGTTGGTGAACATATTCTCCCTTGTGCAACAAAAACAGACAAACATTCTTGGTCTCAGTGAATGGTTTATTTCACATCAAGCTAAATTTGTTTTAAAGTTGTGAAGTTGTTGCTTTTGCTTGGGTATCACTGCAAGTCACTGTTTTATTCCCCAAAACACAATGTATTGTGAGTCTGTGCTTTACAAGGTTGCTTTGAATACCTTGTTATGACTGCTATAGTTTTCACTGTTTGAACTCTTAAATGTCATGTTGAAAGGAAGGCCTTGACTAAACAATTTCCTTCTAAATTGTAGCTAACATTATTTTTATTATCTTAATGTATCAAAAGCAAAAAATAAAAAGTTTTATTTCATGGTCCTAATCTTTAGCTCCTTTAAAGCTAAAATCTCCCTTTACTGGCTTACATTTCAGTGTCGTTCACTTTCCATAGAGTATGGGAGTATGTATTTTACACATTTTTTTTTGTGTGTATGTAACAGAGATTTTCCTACTTGCCTTTTTGTTGGTCTTGCTCCTTAGACTGGCATGCTTGATAAAGATTAGGCCTTCAGCAAAAAATAAAAATTCTGGTTAAAAGTAAGTGTTTAGAATATCCCAGTATGTATGGTAAAACACCAATATGAAATTATTAATCCTTGTCTGTTTTAATTTTCAACCAGTGGTGGCTTTTTTGCCTCATTTTTTCTTGAGTAGGCAAATACATCAGTTTCTGACTGAATGCATGTAAACTCTTTGTTCAGTGCACTGGCCCCATGGCCACGTCTCATTAGATGTACTTCACTTTTGGATTAAAATGAGTCCTATCCCCTGGTTAGTGCAGTAATCTGCATGGTGATGTAGCTGAAATGACCTTTGAATAGTTCCAAAAGCCTGTATCTTAAGGATATTTTGAAAATTTTAAAGGAGATGGTGAAGAAGAAAGATTCTAATTCATCAGTTGGGCAACTTATTATTTTGATGCTAGATTTGGTTCTTTAAACAGTCATTTACCCTGACATGTTAGTAAAAAAAATGAACTTATCAGAAGATTAGAGAATTATTGTTTCTACTTCTAACAATGTCAGTAGTAGCTCATCATTTTCTTTTCAATACAGCAAATGACTTTTTCTTAAAGGTCAAATGATGTCATTCTAATTTAGTTCTATAGTTTCCTTTCCTCTGCTTCCTTAAAAGAATTTTTTAAGAAAACAATGGTGTGAGGGAGGTCCTTTTCTTTTTTTTCTCCTCTTTATTTCTACTGGAAGTTGAGGTAATATTATAGCACCACATGAAGCCAGATTTTTATCAGTAATTGGTGACAAAACATTTCTACATAAATTACAGCTTGATTTAGAAGGTTTTGGGTGATACTAAACCACAGTTTGGAACCTCTTAATGTGAGTCAGAAGCTATTAGCTTGTGAGACTATGCAAATGAGGTTATATAGTACTAGTATGCAAAAACTAGGATTTGCAAATTAACAAAACACAGGAGAATGGATTTTGAAACAAAAAGTTGATGTTGACTGTGGTTTTGCAGGCTAGAGTACTAATAACTTCAGATTTTGGTCATTTGGGTATAGTGTGTTGTTAGCCACTGTTCCCACAGTCTGAGTCAGGCTTTTGGTATTCATCACACACTTCAACCTTCCAGACTCAGGTTGTGAGCAGAAACAAGGATACAAGAGGAAACAACTGCGTAAAAACTGCTCTGTGGCCTGAGGACATGATATGCTGAAAGAGAGGGATTCCATTAAAATTGAGCAATCTATCTGCTGTAGCCTTGCTCAGGGGAGCAAGTACATGGGGTGGAGGATTAGAGGAGGAGTGAGTATTCATTACATCTTTCCAACTGCCATGAACTTTTGGTTCCAGTGAAGTGCAGGTTCTCAACAGTTAATATGCCCATTCCTCAGAGATCTCCCTCCCAGAGTTGCTTACCCCTGCCTGCCTGCCTGATATCTCTGTTCTGTACAGAAGAATGAGAGAAGGCAGAAAGGACTTATACTAATGGATGGGTTATTACTAATGCATTTGCTAAAAAAATAAAATTAAAATTATTTCACTCTCATTCACACAATGTACAAGCAAGTGAATTCAGGCTGGACTGATTACTTACCTGTTGTTTCCAGAGCACAATTATGTGATCATTGTTACAAATCCCAAAACTTTTATAAATTAGTGTACGTGTCCAGAGAGCCCTTGTATCTTCTAAATAAGCATTATCTCTAATAAATTTTAGAAGATTTTATGAATAATAACCCTGAAGGCTGCATTACGAGGAATTAATTTTCCAGAATAATGTAGCAGCTCTTTACAGATGTTCACTGGGGGAAGGTGCAATGAGAGGGAATTATGTGGGAGGCATCTATCAGGGAAAATGAAGATTTCCCATGAGAACAAGATCAACTTGTTGCACAAATTCTTTATGTAAAGACAACTGTTACATTAATTAATGAATCATCAATTAATATAAAATGAATAAAGTCTAAATTAGTATTTGTTTGCTGAACCAAGATATAGTAAAAACACCATATATCTCCCAGTGAATCAGTAATCTAATACTGTTTATTATACAGTTTTAAATTTAAAAGGGCTTTTGGGTTTTTTTTATTTTGCTTTTGTTATAAGTCTAAATGAATACATGAAATACACCTATAGCAATGAGGCAGAATATTTGCTTTTGATTCCAAGAATATTAGTTTTCTTTAAAATTATGTTTTTTCAATAGAATAAAGTCAGATATCAATGATACTTACAAGGACTGCACTGCAAATATCTCATAATTTATAGAGACACCAGGGGACTGTTCTTTCTTGGGTGGGTCAATATTGCAGAGCAACTGTGGAAATGTGACCTAGGACATAGCCTTCCTGTTCTCACATATTGGTCCACTGATTCCAGTTCCTCCTTGTGTCTTCCTTTTCCCTGTTCTACTTTCTACCTCCCCCCCACCCATGGTATGATGGAAAAGACCTGATTTTCACTATCTACCCTAACAGGAATATGAAGTCAGTCTCATAGAGGCTGCCTACATTAGCCAGAATACTTATCTGTAAATTAAATGCTTCTCTGCATAGACTCAGCAAC
This sequence comes from Corvus hawaiiensis, assembly GCF_020740725.1. Taxonomy (NCBI): domain Eukaryota; kingdom Metazoa; phylum Chordata; class Aves; order Passeriformes; family Corvidae; genus Corvus; species Corvus hawaiiensis. Next base: position 37,090,534 of record NC_063217.1, read on the forward strand.
ATAAGTTATACATAAAGAAGGAGCTTGCAAATAAATTATTATTGTTATCCCAACAGACATCACCTTGACTTTTAATAGAGCAAAAGCAAGGATGAGAATAGTGAGCCTAGGATTTAGGGTGAAAAATAATTCTAGTTATTGGATATGGATTCCTCTTTTTATGTGTAGTCTCTGCAACCACTGAAAAGGTATTTTGATCTATTGATTCTCTAAGAAAAAATAATACCTGTCTTGCCACATATATAGTGGTTTGTTCAACAGGTGTGTGGGGAGTGTGCCAGGTGAGGGCATTTTCTAACCACCTGTTCTCAGCCAGGAAGAGCTGTATTTTCTAGGCTATCCCTATGTGCCCCATACCCCTTACTGTGTAGTCTCAGGGCAAGGATGTAAATACTTTGTCTGTCAACTACTCTTGAAAACCCTGGACAAGAATATTTTCAATGCCATTCCAGTGGGTGCTAAGAAAACTGGTGCTAATGGCTGGATTGCTTGAATCCTGGCATGCAGTAGTGATAATGAAAAAGAACAAAGACCTACTCATCTTGAGGCTAATTCTGGAGATAAGTCCAGCAGAGAAGACAGTGAGCTGAGATAAAGGAAAATAGCTGCACTAGGTTTTTAAGTTTATCTATTACTTCTGTTTGTCAAAGGGTGTCACAGGTTCTGATTGTGGCTCCTGTGACAGGATGGAAAAGGCATGTAATGAAGAACTGACCCTGTGCCTTTCCTGGAATTTCTAAAGATGATTTTGTCTTGCCTCAAGGTATTTCAGTGTTGTCCTTTATTTTGCTGTTCATGGATGCATGTTATTGAGGGGAGACAGCACTATACAGGAGTGAAAGACTTTGAAACACTCAGATTTAGGGTTTTGTTTTCCCAAGTTTGTTTATCTGGGCCACATCCAGGAAGCCCTTGAATATGCTCAGGATTCAAAGAAGTTTAGTCAACAAACACACACCTGTGGAGATCTTTGTGAAAAGCACTACAGGCAATAGATTTTCTATGCTTTTTGAGTAGCACAGTAAATGCATATAGTGAACTAGAACTTTTGCCTTCTGTACTGTCATAATAGCTGAGTTAATACTCATTAGTTTCCCAAGTGGCAATTGTATTGTCATTCTCTGTAATATCCTGGTTAATTACAATAACATTAAGGTGTTAATCTACCAGAAAAATAAAAAAAATATAAATTCAATGAATATTTAAGGCTCTCTAAGCAAGAACATATTCTGAAATTAGAGCAGTAAGCTTTATATTTAGCAACACTTGCTTAAAGCCAAATTTTGTGCTCCAATTTTTAGTATTGTTCAGAATTTAGCTTAAGGACTGGAAGAACATCTAGGGATGTGCTAGAGGGTTGAAGTGGTATGAGAAACAAGTGATTCAACTTGTTGTAGGTGAAACGACTTTGCATTATATTGCTAATGTGTTTAAACAAAACTTTTCAATGGATTTCACTGTTTATGATGGGAAATTCTTCACAAATCAGGGGAAAAAATAAGGATTACAAACTATTTGAAAATTTCTGCCGTAGGGGAGATATCTAAGAACTCAGGCTAAACAGCTGACATTCAGAGACTGCATTAATATAAAATAAAAGAAAAAAAGGACTATTTGAAAAGCAATGTATGAGGAACTTCTTGAATTTTGACTGTCAATTTATCTATCTTTTGGTCCTTAGTCCTACCAAACACGCTTGTGAGAATATAATTTATTATAACTAAGTTCAAGAAAACAAAAAAATCACCTTTGATTTCACCTCAAAAGCTTCAGCTAGAAAGTATCAAATACAGAGTAAGCATTTGAAATAAGGAAAAAAATGAGTGCCATTTTACAGAAGAGTTTGGAGCCATATATAATTATTGCATGAATTTCAGCTGCTAAGTTCTTGAAAATGGAAATAATGCCTGATATTGTGCTTGCCAATTACACCTGTAAGTAGGTGCTGCTGCAGCACTCGCAGCTAATGTGTAAAATGAATTGCTATCGAGTTCAGAGGTGATAACAGTCTCTAGAAGCCTGTAGCTTTAAACTAAACTTTTATTCATCCACAGATTGGTGTGTATGACTCTGCAGATCTCTGCCACTCTGTAATGGCAAAGCCCCTGTGTGAAATCACTGTATTTGCTGAAGGAATCCTTTCTGCTTGCATAGCATTTTGCCTCTTAAATTGCATAAAAAAAGTCAGTAAAAAACAAAATCTACTTACAGGATTCGTAAAGAGCACATAACTGATGATTGTTACAGCAGCGACAGCTTGTGATGAGTTACTTTTGTGAGCAGAGCTTTATTGAGCAGACCAATATTTTTCTCTATCCAGATAATTCTTTATTTTTGTTTGTAAATAGATGTGTAGATACTACAGTAATTTTTTTCCTATAAATTATCTTTCTAGAAAGATATTTGCTGAATTTAGAACACAAGACTGCTCTAGGGTGCTGAAATGTTGTTAACGTAGGTTTATTCAGTGAGAAGAAAAAGCAGTACAAACAATCTCAAGGAAGTAGATAGACTTAAGACACCCAAAAGCCTGAGGCAGTGCCTTAAGGTGGATGTCTCTGTGGGCCAGAAACAAATGAAGTCTAGTGATACTTCGCTGAAAGCTGTCATTTCCCAGACTCCACTGGAGTCAAATTAAAAGTTTTGTCGTTATTCAACACAAGATTCATACAAGTTCTCTGTCAAGCAAAGGATGGAGTTAATGGTTATAAATTTCTAATCTGAACTATCTCCAGTACACCAGTGCTTGCAAACAGCACTGTAGTATAAGTGAGTAAAATAAATGAAAAAAAGGCAGACTTCTAGAGGGACTTTAGTACTTTAAAAATACAAATTAAGGCTGTTTCATAAATCAAAAGCACAAATTTCTATGCATGTTTCTTTGTTTTATGTGCATTACTTACAAATAATGTATCTTCTTGCTTTATTATTTTATTCTAGAATTGTAATTCATGTCTTTTCAAAAGCAGTTTTTCTTTGATGGATATTAAATTTGATGTAGCTAGGCATGCATCTCTATATAGATTAAGCTGTAAAAAATTAATAACATCCTTTCCTCTGAATGTAAGGGGCCATATATTTTCAAAGGATATCTGCAAGTCAGTGTTATTCACAAAGGATTGAGAAAACCCAATCAAAGTATAGTTTTCATATAAGATAGCAGAGTTTTTATCTGCTCTACTGAACTGTGCAGGCCATATTTGAAAATTGTTCTCAGAATGCCAGTTTAACATTTCCAATGACTTAAATTCTGGTTTGAGCTGTTCTGTCCAGACCCATATATTAGAAGTTAAAGTGCTACCTAATGGGAATGTTTGGTGAGTTTGCCCATCATCACAGTGTAAGAGTACTTACCTGGTTTTTATTGTGTTTTAGCCTGGTATTCCTTGGCGCAAAACACACTGAACTATATTTGTTGTTTCAAAATCTTAGTCATTCTTTTCAAGACAATCCTATTTTTCTGATGTTTGAATGAACTTTCTTATTTGTAGATTATTCATTATTCTTTTCACGTGAATGTTTTTTATTTCACTGTTATTTGTGAGCATATGTGCGTGTTTGTGCACGTGGAAGGTGGACTTCTGATCTCCTGAAATTCTTTTTCATAGAGCAACATAAATACGTGGAAAGAAACAAACCACACCTCCTAGTGCTATGCGAGGCCACCTCGTATCAGCCTTCCAGAATCTGGCCTATAAGGAAGCCAAGGAGCAACCCTTCTTAAGGAGCTGCAGTGACAGAACAAGAGGGAATGGCTTGAAACTGAGAGAGAGTAGGTCTAGATTTAGATGTTAGGAAAAAATTGTTTTTTGTAAGGGTGTTGAGACACTGGAACAGGTTGCCCACAGAAGTTGTGAATGCCCCATCCCTGGCAGTGTTCAAGGCCAGGTTTGATTGGGTTTTGAGCAATTTGGTCTAGTGAGAGGTGTCTCTGCCTGTGGCACAGGATTTGGAACTAGATGTTCTTTAAGGTCCCTGCCAACCCAAACTATTCTGTGATTCTATGATTTTTTTCTTGAATTGCCACTAATGACTTGCATCTATTTGGCTATCACAGTAGCAAGGGTTCAGTAAGCAAGCTCCCTGTCTTTAGCTGCACTGTGCTGTTCCCATTAGAAATCTTGCATTTGGGCACCTGCTTGTATCATCTCCTGAAACAGACCTCGGCAACAAGGAGCTGAGAAATACAGACTGTTAAGAAAATGGCTCTGTTCTGTCACTTTGCTTTTGGAAATTCACTTGTTAACTCTGTATATGAGGTGAAATGGGATATGGGATTGAGTGCTGTGTTTTATGGTGGTAGGAAGCACAAAGACCTGAAATTTTCATTAAAAGTGCTAGGCTGTAAATCCTTCAGTTGAGTCAGCATTCAACTCCAAGTGTGATTAGATCCCCTAAATAAATCTTTCATACTCTCGCACTGAATGTGGAAGTGCCCTCCTTAATTAAGCAATGACTGTAGAAGTGCTCTGTGGTTGGCACATCACATAAAAATGGGCTATTCATGCTTTCAAAAGCACAGTGGAATTAATCAAATGTGCCCTGCTACCCTTGGGGACAGGGATAACCTATTTCTATACGATCTTTAATAAGTGTTAGCAACTAATGGGACTAAAAACCCAAAAACTCAATTCACTGATTCCAGTTCCCAAGAAACCATAGTCAGAATGAAGGATTTAAAGAAAAGTGTAATGATAATATAGCACGTATTAATATAATTATAATATAAGATACTAATAAAATAAAAAACTCCCTGGCTCTGCTTTTGATTAGGTGGTGGTTAAGGAATGTAGACCAAGATACGACCAAGATCACAAAATTAATATTTAGATTCAAAATAAGCAGTCCAAGTTCAACAGTGGAATAGGGAATCAAAGATGCAAAACCAGGCACTAATTTTAAGGATACTGAGAAAACACAGAGAAAAACAGGAAAGAAAACACAGAGAGAGGACAACCTGTTGGAGGAGAGAAAAAAACAAACCAAATCTTCTTCTGCACTATTCCCACTTATTTGATTTGCTACAAAAATTGTTTAGATGTAATATCTACCAGTACAGGAACTAACAATTTAGAAAATATTCAATTGAAAAAATATGAACATCATGCCAATCTTATTTAGGTTTATTTCATTATACCAAACACCATGATAAATTCAGTCATTGATTTCTGTGCTCCTTAACAAATTCTCCATTGGCAAAGTATTTACTGGTAGTGCATTAAATTCTCCGAGGACAGTCTTCAAATGAGTAATTTGGCTTCATACTATGTTATGTAGAATTAGTGAATTAGCAGAAAATTGATCTTAATCTAGATCACAGATTAAATATTATGTTTGATTGTGGCTTTAAAAATGAATGCTAGGATTACTTCCAACACCTGAAAAGGAATTATGGAACAGCCATGACAGGATATTTCACATAGTGAGGCAGGGAAGGACCCAGAGCAGGAATCATGTAAATGACTGTTTTCTTGACAATTTTTGTGGGTGTGATTATCTTGAGCAATATATATTTATGCAACCTTAATTCTAAAATTGTCATGTCATCTGGATAGAATATAACATTAGTTGCATAAAATATATAAAATTTTAGATTGCTTATGAGTGAATTTAAGTAACAAACCAAGCTAATCTAACCAGGAAATTTCATGAGATTATTTAACCTCTTGGCTACCATACAGCTTGTTGTCTTAGAATGCAACCTTTTAATTTGCAGTTTTGGAAAGTCTTGTCTTTCTCAGGTTTTTTGTGTGGGTTTTGCTTGGAGTTTCGGTGGCTTTTTCAGTAGTTGAAATATTTTGAAGGAGTTCTCTAAAATCATTGATCTTTACTGCCTATTTCTCTTAAACCTGCATTTATATTCACAATCACTTACAGGTAATTTACAAATAAAGTGGTAACACTAGGCTAAATTAGTCCTCAGTATAATAGAAAGTCTTTAACAGATGTACTTATTTGTCATGTAGTGTATTTTTGTATAAGATTACAGACGCCTATGAATGCTTATGTATTATCTGGAATAAGAAAAGGATGTTTCCTCTAGGTTCATGTTGTAATCTTTTATTTCAAGTTCTAGGTGATAAAGCAGCAAAGTATGAAGCAGCATTCCCTACACTACCTATTCAAATTCTATTTTTTTACTTTATTAATACATTGTCTTCATTATGAAGGAGTTGAGGAATAATTGTCAGGCCAGAAATGAATCCTTCACAGAAGTGGTATCTCTGTTGAATATCACCTGTGAGGATATCCCCTATTATCAGTGTTACAGGTGGTTTACAAAACAGAGAAATACCCATAAAATAATAAAGGGACTATTTAAAAGCATATGCCTATACATATTCCGTTTATTATCCTGGTGTTTTCTTTTCAGTTAATAACTACAACAGCTGGTGATAAAAGAATAATATTAAGAAAAAAGCTTGAAATAATTAACTTTAGAAAAAAGCCTCACTTCTAATCTTTCTAATCTGTTTACAGCAGTGTCATAATGGAGAAGCAGAAACAACTATTTTTGAGATGAGCAGATAATATCTTAAATTAGATTTGCTGTTGAAAAAAATGTGACATGAAACTCATAGGCAACTGCTGCAAAATTCTTTGGAATTATTCACAATACATAGATAGCCAAATATACCTAATAGTCTAATTTGCAGTTTAAAGTGTCTTGTTCAAGAATACATAAATTTTGAGAAATGAGTTTTGGAAATTAAAATGGGACATACACAAAAATATTAGTCAAGTAGAAATGTGATGGTGATAAAAATGAATAAGTTATCAAGAAAGTAGGAATTACCAAGGATTTGTAAAGTGAACATGGCACACCTGAGGATTTTAAACTACAGGTATAACTTAAAGTGATGCATTTTCAAGATTTGGAAGCATAGAATCAGGGAATAATCTGAGTTGGAAGGGGCATTTCAAGGTCATCTAGTCCAACTCCCCCTGCAATGAGCAGGGACATCTTCAACCGTCAGATTGCTCAGAGCCCTGTCTAAGCTTGACCTTGAATGTCAAGGCTTTCCAAAACCTTTGTTAGTATTTCTTAAAAGTGATAAAATTTTGCTGTTAAAGTGTGGATACAATATTGCTGCTAGCAAGAATTTTTCTTGCTTCTTTCCAGTCCCGTGAGATACTTTTCTCTCTCACGAAGAGATTAGCAGAGTTCTATAAACTATGAACACCTGCGACCTTGCAGAGCTTTGTTTATGGTACAGTAGAAAAATATTTTGACAATGGATGTTTTAGGATTTTAGCCAATCACCCCAAGGGGTGGCTGATCCTTTGGCCAGTTAGACTATGAAGAAAAAAGTCTATAAAAGAGTTTGTAAAATAATTAAATAGATCAATCTTGCTGCACAATTCCTGCCTGTTGGATCTCTCCTCTCCCCCCTCCCACTGCGGGATACCGTAATATTAAAGACCTAAATCTCATTGTTTTATTAGAACAAACTTGAGATGTGACTTGCTATTGAATACTTTTTATTAGGGAAAAATGCTGTATACTACAGAGTCCTAAATCTGAGGTATAAATTGAGCATAAATTTTAACAGTGAGGAGATTAGTCACTGGAGAAACAGCAAAAGGAAATGAATTTTCTGTCTTTTGTCAACAGGGGTAGATGACTCTTTTTTCAAAGATGCATTTCAGCTAAACAAATGGTTTTTTGATCAATAATGAGATAACTGGTGGAAAGTTGCTACCCTGAATCATACAAAAAGCGAGGCTAGTTTGAATACTCCTATCAGTGCTATGAATAATGTATATAAGTATCAGGAAGTTTTTGCTTATGGCTTGCATACATTTCCCCTTTCATAATCATCTTTTATTGTGCTACAGCAAAAGTACTTTTTTTATACTGCACAGTGTTTCTCTTACTATCAGAAGTACTAGAATTTATATTTACTTTTCAGTCAAAATTATTTTTCATGCAAAAAATTCTGTTTCAGTATTTGGGGATATTTTTAAGATAAAAAATAAAAAACTTTGGTAATGCTTTGGAGTTTGTTACTTTTTATGAAATAAATCTTTTTTTTTTTCTTTTTAGAGTAAAAAGAAATTTTAGTTCTATTCCTGTTTTATGTAGTGCTGAAATCTGAATGCTGCCTGTTACCCTAGCTATTTCGTTCTTGAAGTGCACAGGTTACTTATTGCTTAAATACAAGTAGACATTGTAATTTCAGCATATCTTGCAGTAAAGTATTTAAAATTGCAGCTTTCATTTCTTAAGGGACTTTTCCTACCCCTCCATCTCCAAAGAAAAACTTTAAAGTTCAAACTGAGATGGTGGAGATTGGGCATTTTCATTCTGTGAGATATTTTGTAATCTTAGATTTTTTCCTGACCCCTTTCACAGGCAGTCAAAGATATCTGAGTGTTCTCTCTGATTCAAACTGTCATTTTTAGGATTTCCAGCTCTCTCTGGTGAAGAGAGAAGTGAATACTCGTACTTCACAGCATGAAAAAATCCTTAGTATATACAGGCCCCAAGAGATCCACTGAAAAGTTTGAGAGTTATGATTTTCGGTCTTCCTGCTGCATGCAGAGGCAAAGACCAAGCCCTTCCAGGACTGCCTGGAAATATGTACATAGGCCTCATTTAGATGGACTAATATGAAAACTGTAATGAGTCCATGATTGAATATGAAAAAGTAACTAAATAGAAATGCACTAAAAGTTACATTTGTGACAATATTTCAGTATTTAAGTATTTTTCCACATCTGTGTTTAATCAGAAAATACAGGCCTCCTAATGCTTTCAAATATAGATTTGGAAGTTCACATGGGTGACTTATGCCTTATTTGTTATTCTTATCAATCCTAAACTACTCTCAAAATTTGAAATAGTGCATGATATGTTTGAGAGCACAAGTAGGAGTAGATGAACACACAAAAGGACAAATACGAATATATACAATATATGTACACACATATATATGTGTAAAACACTTATAAGGAAAAACAAATATGATGTGAGAGTGTAAATTTAAGGTAGAGACAGGTTCACAGGTTTGATCTGAATTTAATGTAGAAAGAGAATCAGTGAAAGTACTGAAGACACATACATCTTCCACATGTAGGCCAGCATCCTGTTTCTTGTATACAGGCTGAGATGAAAAAGTTCTGAACCATCAGCCGAGATTAAGTTTTTGTGTTGTTTTAGCAAACACATTCTTGCTCAGATTTAATTTTGAGAGGTTTTAAAATATCTTTATTTGATCTTTCAACATGTAGTCCAGATTCAGACAAGTTTAGACTAAAAAAGCTCTTACCCTAAGGATGCACATGCAGCCTTTTTCTCTGTATGTTGCAAGTTCTTCCTTTTGGGTTCATTTTACACATTATCCTTTAATCACCCATTTCTATCTAGTCATATTAGCAGAACGGAGAAAAGAAGTTGTTGAGCTTGAGGATGTGCAGCTGAGCCTGCGAGTGAATGTCAGTTATCAATTCCATCTATAGTTTAGGAGTGCTTTTTTAGAAACTTATGCTTAATAGAATTCAAGAATGAGTGATCATTAGAATATGTGTCAGAATTGATGTTTTATTTGTGTTCTTATGTTAACTGAGACTCACTGAAACTCTGTTCCTCTCTCCACTCCACTAAAAGACTATGGAACTAGCATCTTCTGCAGGTAAATGGAAGATATCTGCAAAATCACACAGATATTTTACCCTGAGAAGAGTTTTCATTTTAAGAATTGATAGAAATCCACATTTAAAAGTCAAGTAATTTGTCAAAATTTTCCTATCTGCAGAATGAAGATTAAAAATTACAAATGTTAGTCAACTCAGACTAAGTTGACTAAGTTTCAACAAGTATAAGGGGATTTCTTTCAAGTTTTCTGGTCAGAAATTGCCATCTGATACAAAACGACATCTCCAAAAATGAGTGTTGATGAGCATCTATCACACTAAAAACATTCTTTTAAAAATAAACTTTAAGGATTAGTTATGTAGGGGTTTTTTTAAAAATTTTAACCAGTGTAGAAGAAATTATTTTCAAACAGAGAAAATTCTTACTTCCTTTTTTTTTTTTAATTTAGCTATTCCTTGTGTAATGACCCTTGTTTTGAGAAGCACATTACGAAGTATTAAAATCATTAATACTGAAGGGTCATGTATATTCTTTCAGAAGTTAAGTGATTCTGGATAAAGGCATCTTTCTTTCTGAATACAATATTATTCAAATTTTTAGAATTCATAAATGTAATTAATTAGAATGATTAGATACTTGAAAAGTACTTTTAAACTTGTTTCAATCTACATAGGAACTAATTATTTTCAGCTTTTATCTATACCACTCCCTGTAGTCATTAGTCTTGACTCAATCTCTCGACAAGCACACCATTTAGATGAACTGTTATCACTTCTCTTGCAATTGGAAAGGCCAGGGAACTTCTCTCAGTTGCAGAACAAAAAAATAAATGGAATGCAGCAGTACATGCTTCAAAGGCAGAGTTAGCCTGCTCTGTGATATTTCAAAGGATCTTAGGGAATGTGTGAACCTTGGCATTTCATAACACTTGCAGCTCCTAACAGAGATGAAAAAAAAAATTGGAGACAATGTTTTGTTTTCTTGAGTTCTGGTGGTTGTGGAGAAGTACATCTGGTCTTATTCCATTTGTCTCTACACTTCTTCAAACATCCAATGTTTACTATCAGTGGATGACTTTTGCCTAAGAACCCTTTAAACCTAAGAAGGTTTCTTCCTTCTTACTGAAGCATTTTTCCCCATTTTTACTCTCTTATATCTTATATGCCATATATATTTTTTTCTGTCTTCCTGTGTTAAGGAAGAGAAACGAATCACACTAAATTGATTTTACCACTATTTTGTCATTACAAACATGAGGCAGTCAGACTTAACAAAAACCAAAAATATGTTTCTGATTGAAGCCTGTAAAAATTCCTTGTACAGAGATGAATGATCTGTACTTTTAAAACACCTGTTGCAATTCTTTCCAAAATAGGAGAAATAAAAGCTGTATCCTACTTCCTAGCCATACTGATCCTAGATCTGTCACATTTTCAGACAGGTAACTCTTACTGTGTGGATTGTCTGTCAGTCTTAAAGGTAATTTCTTTGTGTAACCAAGCACGTGATGCAGTATCTACGACTAATCTATTCTATAAGCATCTTAAAAGTGAGGATTTTCACACCTGATCTAAAACCATATTTTCTTTAATATGCTAGAGACTGTTTTTGCTGCCAGCACCTTCCACTTAAAATCATGTTTCACAGACCTTAATTTTGGTATCCTCTCTGGAAATATTGATGCTAATGCAAGGTGCTGCGAAGCTGTAGCAAGACATACAGTATAAAGCTCATGGGTATGAAAAATTAAGCTACATGAATTTAATATTTTCGTAAAATATATTGTTTGGTTTATATTCAGTTGCAGTTTTACTGGGAAGAAAATATTTGCTCCCTTTTATTACACTATTATTCATGCAATAATCCTTGTAAGTATTAAAAATGTGGAGAGAACTGGAAATAAGCAGTAGACATCTAGAGATATTGCTCTTACATGTGTCATTGGGAGAAAGCAGAGGAAAGGTCTTCAGCCCATAGTTTGTCTTTTCATTCAGAACTCCAATGTTGGAACTTTAGTTAAATGGAAAAAAGGTTTATGTTTTATCAAGTGATGATCAACACTGCAGTAGAAAAAAGCAGTGGGGTATGGGTAGAAGCCAAGGTACATCCAGAAATCTGTGACGCACAGAAAATCACATGGAGAGGTGCCATGCACCCTGAAAGGCACATTGAGGGGTGTGTGCAGACCCAACAGGCACACCCGGGGCCCCAGGGTGGTGCTGGTGGTTCTGTGCTGGTGGAAATGCTGATAGAGACTCATCCTGTAGGCAGCTGCCGGTGCCCTGCTGCACACAGGAGCTTGGCTCCTCTTTTTGCAGGTGGCATCTGGCAACACCTGGCAAGTCCTGCCTGTCGCAATCACCTGGGGAGAGGTGAAGTTAGGCAAGGTGGTGTAGTGGCCATTCCCACTGGGCCATGAGTGGACCTGGTGGTGCTGGGGAGCAGGAGGCCGCAGGATGGACCTGTGTCCTCCAGGAGCAGCAGAAGCAATGAGTTCTGGGTCAAGGAACAGGATGAGCTGTATCTAAAAGCCATCAAGGCTAGAAAAACTTTGGGGGCACGTAAAACCAAAGCTTTTAAATTAGAATCCTCCTTTTAGGATTGTATTACACTCTAATGCAAAATAAGACTTTCTCATGAATAATGTCGAATTTAGAGTTGTTGAAAACTCATTTATAATCTGATGTCGGGCTGGTGGCAGTCCTCTTCTGTTTGTACATAATGCTGCCACTGGCACTGTGTCCTGTTTTGAATTAATTTCCTAAGTTTTGTCAATTTGTGTTCTTTAACTTTGAATAGGTAGAAGATGTAAGAGGCTGAGTACCAACATCAAGGTGCGATTCATCCTTTTCCCACCTGAGCCGTGGGAGTCATGAGACATCCGAAAGTGTTCATGTGCAAGTGTTGCAGAGCATGTGAGCAATAACTTCAAGTGCAAGAAAAGGTCAATGGGGCTTCTCAGAGAGGTGAGAAACCAGCTGAACAAAGCCAAACCAAAAGCTAGCAGGCTGGAAAAGGAAATGGAGCAACTGAAAAACCCTCTAGGAAGGGTCATTGTCTTTAGTTATACGGCAGAAAGAGAATTACATCAGGCCTGGAGATAGGCAAAGGAGCAGCAATACTTATATATTGAGAAAGTTCAAGGGAGAAAAGGTACAAGAAGGCACAAGAGCTGCAGCAACAACTGGCCTAGCTCCACCATGAAACCTTTGGGGGGAACATCCCATCCTGAACCCTAACCCAGTGTACTCCTCAAAATCCTCCCAACCTCACATGGGCTGTCCTCTACCCCACCCCAATAAAGTCCTGGTCCTGGTGCATCCATACCCTGGGGTGTTTTCCCCAAAAACAGCACAACTCCTCACCGACCCCTCTTGAGAGTCCCTGGGGTCTCCTCTCTCCTCAAAACATCCTTGAGCCCCCAGACACCCACTCTACTGTCCTTGGGAGGGCATACCCCAAAACCCCAAGTTTTCCGCCATCTAGAGCCACACGCATTGCCTCCTCCAGATGCTGCCCAGCCAGGTGAGGAGTATAGATGCTGCTAGTGGGGGCACAGTTGAACACCACCAGGCTGTACTGGGTACACCAATACCGTTGAGGGGAGGCCTGGGGTCACTCCAACCCCTCCTCCTCCTCTTCCTTCCCACTGTGTCCCTACCCACATCAGCCTCAAAGTTGTTCACTCCTGGTGGACCTTTGTTGAAGCACATGGTGGTGAGCAGACTTACATTTTTTACTAGAGAAAATAGAAACTACTGAATATTCTTGTAATGTCTGCTAATTGCTGCACAGTAGAGTTCCCCTGGTTTACTGTTTTTGCCAATGTCACATTGGCAGATTGACCTTAACTAATGAAGCTTTAAAGTCATCTAAGTCATTTTTGGCCACTCTCAGAAAGATATAACAATATCTAAGGGTTTTTTTTCTGTAAAAACTTAAGCACTCTAATACGTAAAAGGCACTAGGGTGAAATGACTACGGATCAGAGAATTGTTTGAGTTGTTTGACCACATTACAGGGCAGAGCATCCTGCTACAATTATATACTGCATTTTTAAGGTAGATTATCACCTCTAAACAGGAGTAAGCAGAAAATCATTACAAGAGAAATGTGTTTGCAGCTAACACATAATGATGCTAACATTTTCTGAACATATACCATTTTAAATTCTTACAGCTTTATTATTCCTCATTTATTACAGTGAGAATTTGGGAAGTTTTAGACTATTTTTTTACATTGTTACATTTTAGGTATAGTAGTTAGCTGTTTCTGACATATGCAACTTCTTGGCTCTTCACCAGAGGAAAATTGTTTCTAGTTGAAACAATCAACCACACTGAATCTAGTGTACCTTGGGAGTTAGTTATGAAAGTCAGTGATTTAAAGGCCATTCAGCTGTAAGCTGGTGGTTTCTGTGGTGGGATGATAGAAGCATTGATACAGAAATCACTGAGAGGGAGCAGAGGAAATATGTGCATACAAAATAACATTTCAAACCCTACGGTCCATCCATGATTTCTTTTTTCTCCTATTGTTCAACTGATGTGCATTGTTTTGAGCTCAAACATCATGCTTTAGGACATATAGGCAGATTCTGTACTTATGCTAGAAGATGTTCTGAAGAACTTTTCAAGATTGTAGGATTTCGGGTTTTTTTAAATAGGTAGAAGAGATAATGTTATGATCCACAGGAATAATCTTAGTATCCTACTTCTGAAAAAATGTTAGGGGCCAATTATTAAAAGATGCCTCTGCCTGAGCTAAGGTGCAAATGAGAACATATGCCAGAGTCAATAGTACAGATTTTATTTAACAATAAATGTGAGATAGAGAGAGGAGGGGGGAAAGAAAAAGAGAAGGAAGAGACAGAGACAGATTAAATAGAAAGATAGTCACCACCACGTGGGTTCCTGTGGCATCCCTCTAGCCTTTCTTCTTCTGGTCCTCTCTGTGGTGGGGGTCCTGAGTGTGCTTCTGAAGGTACCACTTCTGTTATAAGTCCTGGTACCCAGAGGCGTATGTGTCATTCTGACAACTTGAGATGCCATGTGTCTAACCAGTTGCTTCCTTTCCAACAGTTTGCTATGGTGGCAATTTTTGTCTGGATTTTCCTGTTGTTGCATCTGCGCTTTCCCCACAGTTTGCACAGGGAAGTCTTGTCTGGTGTGTTAATTGCAAACCTTTCACCGCCGTGTAGGACAGAAATTAACACCTTCCTGTTTTCCGTCTGTGCCCGTTGTGGTATCTTATCTTATGGGGACAGTGTTTTGAGACATTTTTACTGCATTCTTGAAGTTCTGACAGATAATAACAAGGAAGTGCTTCTTTAAGGAGAGAAGAATTTGGCTTTGGGTTAGCAGTAATCTGTTGGTCTACCTTTTTTCAGAGGTACTCAATTTTGTGTGTATTCGGTCATTATTTTTCTCATTCATTTCTAAGGTGATCAAGAATGAAGAGCAGCCACTTGTATACTTCCAAATAAAAGAAAACATAGAGAAATCTCTATTTATTTTAATTGCTTCCAGAATATGTTTTAAAAAGATTGTGTTTTCTTTGGAACTCTGTTTACCCAGTTTCACTAACATTACACTTTGAATTTAATCGTTGCTTATAGATGCTTGATGGTAATTCAGAATATCTTAACATTATTGGACATTTAAGATTTTCAGTATCAAATTCCACTCTACCTAAATTGAATGCTCTTCATTAGGATTAATTAATTATGATTTCTTCCTGGAAATCTACTGAAGCCTAACCAGACTTAAAGAGTAACTGACATTTAAAAGTAGCTATAATTTGATTTATTTCAGTTTTGACAGGTATGTTAAGGGTACTTATGTTCCTTTTGTGTACATCAGTCTCAAAATGCTCAATTATTTCAATAGAGGTCTTCTTTATTGCCTCAGTGGCATTCCTTTCTAAAACCTCTTTCTCTGCTTTAAAGGTCTAAGTTCAAGAAGTAATTGAAAAAGTTACAGAGTTCTTTGCATGTTCATATTGATCATAAACATTTTCTTAACTTTCCTATCTGAGATATATCTTTTTTGTATTATATTTTACTTTAAACTTATATCCTAGTGAGAACATCTGATTTAATTGAAATAGGAACATTACGGTTAAGATCTAAGCATTGTTCACCTCATAACTAATTCCAGTGTATCTGTGTGCTGTGAACTATAGTGAAAGTCCTAATAGTGTACTGAAATGAGTCTCCCGAGGGTAGGAAGGCAGGATTATTATATGAAAAGTAAAGGTTACATGAATAAGCTAAATTCTCAAACAAGGTTTTGGTGAATAGGGGAAATCCCCACCAAAATTTCTAAAGTGGTGAAACTTGGAGCGCCTTGTCACTATGTCCTGACTATGTGTTGGGATGTGATCTGCATCCTGGCCATTGTATCCTGTTGTCCCTCTTGCCTGGCTGCGTGAGTGGAAGGGAATGGGATAGTGGTGTGCTTCTGTAAATTCAGTAGTCTAGTTTCCTGGGAACAAGAAATGAAGGATTCACTTTTCTCTGAGTTTAGATACAACCAGGATGATTGTCCTCACAAAATAATAATTTCTAAAGGATGTCTTGAAGAGTAAAATGTATTTTCCATGGACTGCCAGAGCAATCTAAATGCATTCACGTGTTTAAGTGGGAGCATATAGGTGTAACACAGAGCCTTGGAGTAGCACTGAATGGGAATAGATAGCTTAAGTACACCTGGCACAAGTGTCATGGTTCACAGCAATGCAAGGCAATTTTTACTTCACAATACAGTATCTAATACCAGCATGATGTTTTATTTTTGTTTATCACACCTGTTCCAAACAGTGTGAAAATTACTCCTGATCTGGGCAAAACAAAATTTAATATGTGAAAAAAAGGGGAAACTAAATGTTATTTTTATAAGAAAGGGGAAAAAATACCTAACCATTCATATGTCTATTTAATGCATTAGATAACATAATAACATCTATGAAGAGTGAGTAAATTCTAAAAGACCAATGTACCTTTATTTTCTAACACTTTAGTATCTCTACAGATGAAGCCAACATAATGAAAGTAATCTGTTTCATCAGATGGAACAACTGAATCATTAAAATGAATGAAATCATATTGTCAGTATTTGGGAAAAAAATAAATCACTTTTTTTTTCAAAGCTGAAATTGCTACGACCTTGGATTTGTCTGAAAGCATCAAACTCAGTATTTTTTGCTGAGTGCTTCAGCTTATCTTATCACACTGGATTCACAGAGATATTTCTTTTGGAGTACAGGACAACCAAGCACTGTCCCCTGCAGTCCTTGGTGCTGAGGGAAAAAACCAAAAAAAAATTGAAAGCTTATTTAAAAAGGCCCTCATAAGGACCCTGCAGCCCCAGGGACCCATGGACTGTCCTTTAGGCCTAAAAAGATTTGAAGCTTTAGGGAAACTTTAAGAAAGCTTTGGGGGGTTGCCAGGGAGAAAACACTGCAAAAAGACAACCTTAATCTCCAGCAATGAAGTTAATGGGCAGAAGCCAGCAAGACATTTTGAGCTAGTTAAAAGATCTGGAGGAGTGGGCTAGTTTAAAGACTTCTAGATATAGTCTGGGGAGAAAATCCCAGTGCATGGATGGATATCCAGATAGATCAATTTGTTCTGGAAGATATGGGTTTTAGTAGTTACTTGACAAGAATTTAATCTAACATGTGTCTAGTGTTATAACTGCAAACAGATTTTATTAAATTCTAATTTTTTTTTTAATGAAAGAAGAAAAATTATCTGAACAATTCATGAACTGCTTGTGCTCTTTCTTCAGAGGGTGAAATGTGAAGGTGTATTTTTTGAAGTTACATATTCCTATTCATATCAACTAGTATTCCTGCTGTACAAATTACAACTAACTAATCTGTAACTACTTTTGTTTAGTAAGTTAAGCATGAACTTAACATCAGTACTGAATCCTGAATCAAAGGGTTTGTGGTCCAGCCCAATGAGTACCTCTGCATGTGTATTTCTCTTGATATAAATACATAAAAATAATGAAAACTGATATGATAAGTTCTGCTGAAGGTTTACTATCATATGACATAGTGAATGACATTTCAAAATATACTGGCAAATTCAGTCATTTTAAATGTGGGAAGAATTTCAGAAACAGCTATGAACTAGACCTATGCACACCTCTTAAAATTTCAAAAATATTCTAAAGAATTGTATGGACTTCTTTATCTTAAAATAATAGATTTATCTTTATTTTAATCTTTATTTTCATCTTTATTGTTTTGCTTTCCACTTATGTTACAAGCTGGTTCAGAAATAAACAATATTTATTTATTAATTCTTGAATAAAGTGTGGCTAAAGAGATCTTCTCTTAAAGCTATGTTACTGATATTGCAAATTTTTCCACTTCTAGGTATACATGTTATCACCAAATAAGTTGGCAGGAGATATTTTAAAATATTTTGATATTTAGGCTTGTTACTGAAACAAGATGATCTGAAAGAATATCATGGCTAAACAAAATTAATATTTTTACTTCAGACTCCCATATCTTGAAGGAAAATTTCACTTAAATGTAGAAACTGTACTTATTGCTATATTGTTTAATAAGTGTTCTTTGGATTTAAATTTTCCTCAATGGCTTCATAAAAATGCTGGTTTATATTTCCACTATCAGCTAACCTCTGAGAATAAGGACAGGGACAAAAATAATCAGAAATGCTATGCTTTCTTTTTTCCTGGCATGGTTGAAACAATAGATAACACTGTATAAGACACAGAAAAGACTTTTATGGAAAAAGAAGTATGTTCTGCCAAACAAATCACGGTGGGCACTTTAAACAAATTTAACAAGTAGCTAGAATAAATATGGTGCTGTATGATACATATTTTATGAGACCGTAGGCCCTTACATATTTTTTCATAAATTTTTAAACCTGTGTAATTTTCCACTCCAATAATTTAAAAGGAAAAATGTTTTACCTTTAGAGAAAATTAGTTAAAGGACTGAAAACCACAGTAGGAATAAAGAAACTTTGCTTAAGACAGGGAAAATAGATTTTTTTAAAGTGAAAAGCCAATTTATATAATTTTGTTAAATGTTTGAAGTAGAAAAGTGCATAAGCAATTTAGAAGTGCAAATTACCTTGGGTTGGTTAGTAAGTTACAGGGATGTTTTAAAAAATGCTCTCCATTGGCTACAAAACAGTAGGAGTAGGAGTCCTGAAATTAGTCCTGTAGGTACAACAGAGCACATCAAGACTTTCACTGACTAAACAGAATTCAACTTTTGTATGAAAAGCAGGCTGAATTCAATGGCTGGTATCCTTCAATAATGTGAAGGAGGATTTTTTTGTTTCTAATTTCCAGTACTCATCCTGGAAATCTTTTGTGATGGTATTATTAAGAAGCACATTCTATTTGTTCAGAATTGATTCAGGACTGTGTCAGAAGTGGGCCAATGTCAATAATTTACTCATGTAGAAGTTTTTATAATAAATCTATTCTCTATTACATAAAAATACTATATTTCAGGTTAATTTTTAAAAGTCTCAGGACCCTATTAACTGTAAAATGAGAATTTAAAATTGTTTCTAATTTTACCATGGATTTTCAAAGTTTTGGATCCTGGAAAAAAACCAAAGCTATATGTTTTTCTCCTCTTGCAAGTCTAACTTTACAGTTGCTAGCAACTAGAGTCTACCCCTTTGGGACAAATATTTTTCAGGTGTTAGTGTGTGAAAATACAGAATCTAGAGGACATGGGATCAATCAATAGATGTTAGCTATGTAAATAATCGTCAGTACAATGCAGACAGTTTTTGTAAGTGTTACAAAATTGAATGTTTAAGAAGAATTAAAGGGAGAATAATTGGTTGATTACAGCAGTAGGAGAGAAAGCACAGAAATGTTTGTTAGAAAATTTAGAATCATAAAGCACCTACGTTGGAGGGAGCATTATGGAGTCATCTAGTCCAACCTCCTCCTGAAAGTAAATTGGAAGCTGGTAGGGTCTAGAAGTTAAAGAAATTTTGAAAGAATTTTAAACTGAATTACAAGGTGTTGCTTGTCATTACAAAATGTCCTGAAGGGTCTGTCCTTTCAGACTAGAGATCATAACCTATGTTCAGTGCAAAAAAATGTTCAGGATGGTGAATGGATCTGAAGGAATAGGTACAGGACCAAGCCAACTAACAAATGGTGGGTTCTGGAGCAGTTTGAAAAGGTAGGAGAGCACTCATTTGGTTTATCAGTACCAGAAAATTTGGTGCTGCAGTTTTTGAGATGAAGCCCAGCTGAGAGGGTAGCCTGGGTAGGTGGGCAGGAAAAGCCACACAGGGAGAGTCACTGAGGTGGTACTTCACAGAAAGGATCAGTCAGCAGTGATGGTTGAATCATAGTCTGGGGTCAGCAGAGTGACACTGCAAACAGTGGCTGGGAAAAGATTAGGAATTATTGAAGGGTTTGGAAAAGCATTGCTTAGTCATGTTTACATTTAGGTGATGACTAGACCACTGTGAGGAGGTCATAGAGGCAGAGAATAAGATTTCGGGTCAGAAGAGACACACAGATCCTTGAGTTGCTGTCCTTAAGGTAGTGCCTAGTTTGTGGTGATGGATGGGACTGTAAGAGGTGCTGTGATAACACAGGATCTAATTATAAATTAGCCAGATTAAAATTTGCCTCTTTATGTTATTCCATTCTGAAAAATGGTCATATGAACTCTATTTTTACAAGTCACTGAGTTCCTATGTATTTTCACATAAATACTTCTATGCTATGTCAACGGTTTTTTCCCCTTGTGAAATGGGTTTTTTAGCTCTAAAATGACACCAGATTTATTTCACCAAAGACATCCGTCATACAGTAAGCTACAGCAATAAATGTCCAAGGTGCATACAGCCTACTGTTTATTAAATTTGGAAAGCCTTCTGAGCTTTATTTTAAATTTCCATTACTAAATATTCACTACAAAACAGCTAATCATACTCACTGAGTGTCACCATCTAAATAAGAAACCAACAAAAAAGTGTTTTGGAAGGTCCTTTAACAGATATTAGGTCAGGCCCAACATTGAAAATCTGCTGCACTACTTACTGTATGATCGAAAGGCATTTGGGGACCTTTCAACCTTCTATTGACTTTTTGGTACTTTGAAAAGTACTAAAACATTTTAAAGCCTTGGTTTAGGTAACCATATAGGACTCACAATATCAACAAAGATAAAACGTTTTTAAAAGAGCAAACAATTTTTGGATGACCCTGGAATGCTGTTGTGGTGATAAAAGGAGTTGAAAGAGTACATTAGACCACTTCAGCAAAAAATATATTTTTAAAAATATATAATCAGTTTTGTTGTACCAATGGTCTTTAAATTATGTCATTAAATGTCAGTATGCAAAAATCACATGTAGTTGGGCTGTTCCAGAAGGTGTTTTAGTAAGTTCTAATTGTCATTGTTTGCCATTTTTCTTTTTAGTATTGTTTATCTAAGGGTCCTTAATCTAAGAATTAAAACCCTTTTTGACTTATTATCACTAGAAAATTGTCTAGCTTGTTATTTTTCACAAAGCACTGTCCTGTAGAGAATCTTATATGTATTTGTTTAATGGAAACAGAACAGAGCAGCCTGAATCATTAATTATTAATGAGTAATTTATCTAACTATCTAATAGAAGGGTCTGATGGTGCAGTCATTCACTGAGGAGAAGGAAATTACACTGACAGAAGCAAAAATTCAGTTTCCTATTTAACAGTGGTATAATTTAATGAGTGATGAAACTTAAATGTGAAAATATGCAAAATATGGGCAGGTTTTTTCAGTACTTGGTTATCTTGTTTGCTCATTCATGCATGTAGTTTCTTGTGTTTGTGATTTGCTTGGATTTTTGTTTGTTTAATTTCATAGACTTTCTACATCAAAGTAATTTGTTTGAACTGAATATTGATAGTGAACAACGATTTCACAAATTAAACTACTTCTCTAATGTAATATTTTTGTTATTTCCACGCAGAGTTTGTAATTTAAGTATTCAAGTTAGCAGCTATCACACTGCTCTATGCTGCTGCCTCCTTGGGTCTCCAGTCATCCACTCAAACTGTACTGAATTGTGGTAAACCCAGTATATTTTAAAAGTTTGAGACAGGTATGAAAGATTTGTTAAACAATATTAACTAAAGCAGTAGGAACAAAGGAGAAACAGATATATTCATTTCTCTTGATAGATAACATGGTGCTAAATTAATCTTGTCAACATTACTGGCATTCTGACCATTTAAAAATATTTTTTTTCCTTACAAATCCTCTGTTTATTTCCAGCTCATAACTGAAACTTCTGAAGTTCATATGCTGTGCCTGTCCAGTCAAACATATGACCAGATGATGATACTGTTTAATTGGTTACTTCATAAAATTTGAAAGTGCATGATTACACCAAATCCACAGATTTCCTCATTCCACTATTTTCTTTTAGCAGGGGACATTAAAATATTGTTCAAGTTACTTTAAATGACTAGAAAAAGGAACTGAGTATGGTTTTTTTCCTAAGTAAAAAGAGCTTAAATTAAATATATTGAGTTATACTCTTGTGTATATTCTTATTGTCCATTTTTTGGCAGCTGACAGATTGACCCTGAATTTGCAGGTGAATGACAGATTAACAGGGATCTTTCTGCAACATAGTCAGTCAGCGTATTTTGCAAGGGAAGTGTATTTATTAAGGTTGTAAATGTGAAAAAGATGGAAAAAATTGAAATATAAGAAGTCACTGATGTCTCAACTCAGGCTTTTAGAGAAGGAATAGGAAATATTAAGTCTTCTCTTCTTTTCCTTCCATATATTTGAAGTGACCTGACCTCAGTTCTGTGGTCCAAGTTTTGTTAGTCAGAAATAAAATTCACAACTTTGGTTGTTTCAAGGAGTTCTTGTCCTACTGCAGCACAGAAAAAAAATATTTTAAGTCCTTTTTCTTTGATGATTTTAAATATTATTGTATTTTGTGGTACCTGTATTTATTAACATATTTAAAGCAGTGCTGGTTTTGAGATACCAGAGTTGGTGTAATCAGATCTCTCCATTTTCTTTTTTTACAAAGAAATATCTTAAAAGTTGTAGAGATCAATTTAACATCTGGCAACTGTTGTCCATTTGAAAACACAAACAGAATTTACTTAGTGACCTGCTTATGAAAACAGCAAAACACCATCTGTAGGGTGCAAAATTACTTGATCTTTTATCCACAGCAAGTTGCATCAGACACATGGATTCTTTACAGTCCTCAAAACAGAGAATGTTTTTTGAGGTTTTTTTTAAATTTGAGATTTTGCTGAACTGGAACATGGAGTAATTGTTGCTTGTAACTTTCAGTAAATATGGTCTTGATTTGCTGTTTTGCCTGTTTACACAAGAAACCAGATGTATCATGGCAATCTTTTATTTTTATTGTTTTATTGTGTTGTTTCTTACTATTACAATTAGTTTACTATAGTGGAAAAATATAATTACTGATAAGCATATGCAATAGAAGGTCACTATTGATCTGTTATGTCTGTACAGTCCATAGTAACACAAATGTAAAAGGAAGGATACATTATAACTCTTACCTTGCTGAAAAGTGCCAATGGTTACACATTTTTCACTGGTGAAGTATAAATTCTAGAGTATATAATGGGGAGTAACTAACCCACAAAGCAGAAATCAATACAGTTGAGTTTTGGAAAGCATCAATAACCAATTATTGATAAAAATAGAGGATATTGAAGAAACAAACACATCTGGTGTACAAGGTCTTAGGTGGGTGTTGTTTAGGTCTGCTCCAGTGCCTTCTGTTTTGAAAACACAGAACTAAAGGAATGGATGGTAGAGACTGACTGACTATTGATGAATGAGTAGTTATTAGGGTATACTACAACATATTGGTACTTGTGCTAAAGGAATAGCCAATATCATTATGCTTAGAAGGTCTCTGTGAAACTGCTTCCTCTCTACATTTCAAAAAGTCCAAGCTAAAAACAATGCAGAAAGATGCCAATAGAAACTGCTGGATCCCAATCAAATAGTTTATTTGGATCCCATTCAATTATGGCAAAGCTCAAATAAGCCAGGCAAAATCTGTGCACAGATTTTTGTTAAACACCATGGTTTTAGTGTTCAGTCAGAAATAGCTTACTGAAAGATATACCTGTAAGTCTAACACATGGATTTATCTGTTAAATAGACCATAAAGAAGGAAGAAAAACAAAAACAAAAACAAAAGCTTACGCCAAGGACTAGAAGATGAAAACTGAATATCTAGAGTTTTTTATTTTCACACTCTCAACAATTAAATGATATGTATATACATTCATAACTCTGACGTTAATACTTCTGAAATTAGAGGGTGGTAAGCCCTAAGACTGGATAAACTAGTCATCAGATAGGGAAAACTGGTGAACAGAATGACAGTTTGCCAATATAATGCTGGAATGTATCTGGAGAAACAGAGAGAAAAAGCAAAAGCAGAAAGCAAGAAAAAAGAGAAGAGCTTGAAAGACAAATATATTACATATTTTATTACTCTTAATACTGTGCAATGTGTATGTCTTATGTCTTGCTAAAGAGTGAAGCAAAGGCTGATGCATTTTCTCACTGTCATTGTATTTCTATATTAGGACAATAAATTCATGCTTCGATACCAGTCTCATTCTATTAACAGTGTATTTTTCCACAGTGCTTGATCTAAGAGGAAATTCACTTTAGCACTTCCTCAACATCTCCAAAGGCATCTTGTTTACAATGATTTCTCACTACGATTTCTTTGAAAAGTGTGCTTAGCTGGAACAAATAACATTTGCATCTGGTTAGAATATCTGAGTGAATTTTCACAGTGTGCTACTGTGTAGGTGCTATATAAAACCATGGAACCACCTCATGCCCAGTCTATTGACTGACATTTTTTTTTCCTTATCTCTTAATAGGCTGTATCACATACAGACACTTTGATTTATGTTATCTCATATCATACATTTCCTTTTTTCCAGTTTTAGACTTTTAAATAAAGCTTAGCATCAGATGCAGCCTTTACCAAGCGGGAAAAAGGATTCTTTTTGACACTTGAAAATCCATTCTCCTCTATTCAGAGCAGACTTCAAACAGTATTTCCATATTAAATAACCCTGGATATTATTACTGGAAGCAGGGCCTACCTGAAATATTAAAATATTACTCCCTTTCCTTCTCTCTCTCTCTCTCTATATATACACACACTTCTTATGTGTTGTGGTTTTGATCACATATCCCAGCAAATTTTTCTAGTAAAATTAAACAAAACCAATGAGATGAGAATTTAGTTGCAAACACACACACATACATATACATTATATATACAGAGATAATAATTGAAAATCAATATCTTGGAATTAACATGTAAATTTTCTATCTAGCCACAGAATCATGTCTTTTTAAAATTAAATTACTGAGTTGGGTACCTACAGTCAATGGTGGCTCTAAAGCAGCAGATGCAGTAAATGCTCTTCAGTAAGTATTTCTCATCACGCTCAGTGAAATAGGCTGTTTTGTGGTTATTTGAAGTAGAAGAAATTAGATCTACCAGTGGGAATGTTCATATCTGGATTTTAAAAATACAAATGCTCTCATTTTTCTATGTAAGTATTGATAACATCTTTCCTTCCTGATCTCATACTTTTCAATAATATCTCATTCATATGGACTGCCCATGTTGCTTTGAGACTGCTAAACATACAAATTATTAGAAATTATTAGAAATACTTTTTAAAAATCTTTGCATTCCTATTTCTCATTTTCCTGTTAATAATTAAACCCTTCACTGTTGAAATGTTAACAATCATCTATGACACATTCTATTTCTCTTAATACATTAGGACTTCTTACTTTGTCTGGTAGAAATCCAGTGGGCATGCTGACTCCTAACAGGCAATATTCCAAAAGAGAATGAAAATGGTTTTTACTGTGCATCTAATGCCAAGTGCTTGGCATTACAAATTGGTGAGGGTTTTCACAGAGCTGTGTCTTACTGAGGTGCCACATGCTAATGGTGGCACTTATTAAAATATCTCGCTAAAAGGTCTTGTGAAATGAGATGCTATTTCATTAAGATGACCTTTGTCACTATTGTTCATGAATGTCTATAATATTTGCCCCCCTACCCGCTTTTTGCCATTTAATTCTTTCTTCTCTTCTGATGATCTACCTCTTGGTGTTGTGATTATTCTTACTTGGGATATCTTGTCTCAGATATTGCAGTTTTATAAAAGAAAGTCTGAGAATGTGACTGTCTTAAGCAATTTCATGTGATATTTTTAAGAGGAAAGAGAGATGGTATGTATTTTCATGTGTCTGTTTTTCTGTGACCCCTCTGAAGCCGGTATATCACAATCATACCTTCACTGAAACAGCTGTTGGAAACTTTTGAGGTTGAATTTATGTAAAAGTTATCTCCATGATTTAAACAACAAAACCAAACAAACCACAAACCCTCCTCCTAATAAAAAGGTAGCTAGTCCAGTGTTCTTGTTTGAGCTGAGACAGAGTTAATTGTTTTCACAGTAGGTGGTATGGGACTAAGTTTTGTATTTGTGACCAAAATTGTGCTGATAACACACCAGTGTTTTAGCTCTTGCTGAGGAGTCTTTAAACAGTGTGTAGGCTGGGGGTGCACAAGAAGTTTGGAGGGACACAACTGGGCCAGCTGACCCTTACAGACCAAAGTGATATCCGACACCATATGACATTGCACTCCACAGTAAAAGCTGCAGGAAAGAATAGGAATATTTGAATTTGTGGAATCTGCCTTCCCAAGTCACCATTAAGTGTGATGGAGCCTGGCTTTCTTAGGACTAGGTGAACACTGACCAGATCATGGGAAGTAGTGAATGGATGGCCTTGTTCTGCTTTGTTTATGCACAGCTTTTCTTTACCTCCTAAACTGTTTTCATCTCACATCATGACTTTTCAAGCTTTTAGCCTTCCAGTTCTCTCCTACACCATGGAGGAGAGTGAGTGACCAGCTGTGTGAGGCTTGGCTGCATAATGGGGTTAACCCACAGCATCCAGGTTTCATGCTCTCACCAGCTGCATTCAGCTGGCCCTGGTGTCTGCCAGAATTCTCCTCCAGTAGACGCAACTTGCTAATGGAAAACAAAGCTGCCATCCCTTGCTCTCCCTCACCCTGTTCTGTGGTTTGCAAGGATAGTTTTCTCCTGTTTGATATCAAGTGTCAGAAGTTCTGCAAACGACAGGGCAATGGTGAGGTGTTCCTTGTGATTACCCTCATCTGGTGAAAATGAGCTGCTGGATTGGC
This sequence comes from Corvus hawaiiensis, assembly GCF_020740725.1. NCBI lineage: Eukaryota > Metazoa > Chordata > Aves > Passeriformes > Corvidae > Corvus > Corvus hawaiiensis. The sequence continues at coordinate 37,117,425 of NC_063217.1, forward strand.
ACTTGCTTTCTTACTCCAGGAAACAGAAATGAAAGGAGCAAAATATCTAACAGGTCAGCTGGGATTTTTTATGTTCTCCACAAAATTTTCTCTCTTGGTTCTAGTAATTCTGTTTCAGTCTCAGATAGGGGAACTATGTTGTTAGGATTAGTTAGCAGGATTGTACCCCTAATGGTTTAACCTGTGTGACTGCATATGTGTATGTAATATTAAAAATATTTCAGCAACAGTGTTGTAATTAGATTAATATTTGTAGGGCTTACTGCTAAGAAAAATGATAGTATTTCTATGGATATATTTGAAAAGTGATCTGTGAAAACCCCATATACTTTGTTATGAATATCCAATTATGTTCAAAGCTGCTTTATATAGAAGGGCTTGTTTCATTACCTGTGGGAGCATATATTTCTTGTCTGCTCTCAGATGAAGCTGCCTTTGGAAAAGTATAAGTTGCTAGTCATTAAAATGCATTCCTTATTCTAATCTTTATTTTAATTTTTTTTTCCAGGATCAGTCTGCGTGCCCTGAAATTCCTTTTTTACACTCAGATTCTCATAGCTCGCTTATTCCAAAAAGCTAGAAGCAAAATAATTAGGATTTCTGTGCAGAAACAAGGATGCATTATTTACAAAGAACTGGGAAATTTTAAAAAAAAACCCTGACTATTCCCAATTTTTCATAGGAAGCTCCTATAATAAAATCACCAGCTATCTAGGAGTCCATGACAAGCAAGTAGAACAGATCTTAGTCTTGTTTTTCCAAGTTGTTTTCTTTATGTCTCAAGGAAGATGCTGCATCTGCCAACCTTCCACATACAACCCTTCTTCTGGGGTTAAATGTTCTTTTTCTTTCTTGTAAGGAAATAAACAGGGTTCACCTTACCCAGCTCTTTCAGCACAATTAAGAATCAACTTTTTTACAACTGTATAATGTAAATTATTTTATTAAAATAAATGATTTTTCCAAATAAAAATAAATATCCGATATTTGCAAGGGAAGTTGGGTTGTAACCACATCTCTTGCCCATTCCTAGAAGAGACTTTTCTGTAGCCCGAGGAGGACAGAATTTCAGCCAGCTGCTACAACAGCCCAATTCCAATGGAGCGATGCCGAAGCAGAAGTGATACAGACAGATATTCCTCTTGTTTAAATTGCTTTCATTGCTGGATCTGGTGTATGTGGCATTGAATCTGTCAGGCATGTGCAGGATTATAGCCATGTCTGTGGGATTTCCAGGCACTGGCAATTCATCAGATCTTTACTTATATGGAATTACTATTTACCACTTGCTTAGTCCTTAAATGATAATTCTAAAAGCAAAGAAAGAGCTCATTATGGAAGAGGGCCTGTAGAAATTTTGACCTCTTAACTGGCCAAATGAAGATTGAATGTAATTTAATTAACAGAATCAATTAATTAAGCAGAAATTTAATTCCTGTTTAAATACGAAATACATGAAAGGGTGGGTATGAGGATTCAGACTGTAGATGGATTATAAGGACAGTGTGGTACACTAAGTGTACAATATTTTGCAGTGTAGGGAAGTGAGTGCTTCTTTTACTTCACTTTAGATTAAAGACCTATGAAGAGTAAAGACCACAGACAAGTATTTATTATTTTAAGAAAGACAGCATACTTGTGATAGAAATCTTTCTAATAATGTAAGGAACTATCTGCTAGCTTTTAGCAATGAGCCTTGCTGTGTTTTCTATTTTTCACTTCTTGCTTTTCTGTGTTTTGCCTCTTCTAAGGTGGAAGAATGTATGACATCAAATGGATGATGTGTTTTCTTCTCACAACATATGAGTGCAAAACAGTTGTCTGTGGCTGGGATGGATTAGCTGAATGGACAGGGAAATTCAAATAATGATGTAATAACAGCTACATAGGGAGTACATATATTTTAATTTCTCTGGATTGGTTATGACTCTCAGTCCACGGAAACTGACCATCCATAAAGTCTTTGGTTCTGAAATGCAGGTGAAAGCAGAAAGAGTTTTTTAAAATGAAATCCGAGAGTCAGGGAATCCTAGATATTTCTTATGGTTACATCCAAAATGAAGGCAATTCTGCATTTAGGTTGACTATTCCAGTGAAAATCCTATATTAAAATAAATATGCCTCCTGACTTTTGGGTTGTTTATGAATTAATCTCTGCATGTACTCTGTGCATGGAAGAATTGTGAAAACAAAAAGTGGCTGGAGAGGATATTAATGAGAAAAAAAACCTTGAAATAAAAATAAAAATCTATTCTTATTTACTAAATACCAGCATGTAAAAAAAAAGAAAAATGCTAAGCTTCCT